>NC_041733.1:17817651-18120681 GCF_004115215.2 Ornithorhynchus anatinus | reverse complement strand
GAAACAAATGTAATGGGGCAAAATTCCTCTTAACACTTCTTCCTGGGTGGAATTCTGCCATCTGTGGAATAAGATTGAGCTGAGGAAGGCGATTAAAGGTTACACTTGGCTGAGTTCTAAGAGTCGCCCATTTACTTAAACGCTTTCAATTCCAAATGTACAAACTCATCATATTTTGGGCCCTCCATGTGTATCAAGCTTCAAGCCCCAAAGGGAGTTATTGGTGGAGGGAGGGAAAGATAAACAAGCCAAGAATCCAGCTGTGGTCAGGGAGTAACATGATGAGATTTAGATCAGTGCAAGATGATATATATGGGCAAAAGCAATTAGGCCAATTCACACCCACCATTCTCTCCCTTTATGTTTGGTGGTAAATTGTCTGAAGGGCAAATAAGGATTCCCAAGGAAAACCAAGCGCCGCGCGCACACACACACACACACACACACACACACACACACACACACACGCACCCATGCAGGACGTATTGGAAGTACACAGACTGATATCACATAAAGATTGTGAGACAAAGAGGTCAAAGCCAGAACAAACTGAGTGTTGCAAAAAACTAAGCCCAATAACACTACTAGGGATAGTTCATGTGAATGCACAGTGTAGATGGGCCACACAGTCATGCCCCCCCACAAACACAGTGTTCTGCACATAGTAAGTTCTCAATAAATACTATTGAATGAACATGAATTTGACCAGCAATGGCATCTTCTTTAAGTACAAAGGACAGATATGTAGATACACACATAGGCTTATTCTGATAGTTTAAAAATAAGGCATGTGTTTAGAAGCAGACTGGGCAAATTCTAGAGATAACAGGCCACATGGTAGGGCTTTAAAATCCCCCATTTCCCTCTGTAAAGTTCACATCACTTTAGAATCATGGTCTACTGGATAGAGCACGGGCTCAGGAGTTAGAAGGATGCGAGTTCCTGGCCATGTGTCAGCTGTATGACCTTAAGCAAGTCACTTCCCTTCTCTGGGCCTCAGTTACCTCATTAATCAAATGGGGATTAAGACAGGGAGCCCCATGTGGGAGAGGGACTGTGTGCAACCTGATTTGCTTATAGCTCTCTGAGCATTTAGTACAATGCCTGGCACATAATAAGTGCTTAACAAATACCACAATTATTTGTCATTCCATCCATGTTTTAGGAGTTTTCATTTCTAAAAAGGTCAACACACATGGAAGAGAGAACAGAGAGCAATAATTACAATAATAATAATACTTAAGTACTTACTATATGTCAAACACTGTACTGAGTCATGGCATAATGGATAGAGCAAGGGCCTGGGAGTCAGAATGTCATGGGCTCTAATCCTGACTCCATCACTTGTTTGCTGTGTGACCTTGGGCAAATCACTTCACTTCTCTGGACTTCAGTTCCCTCATCTAAAAAATAGGGATTCAATATCTGTTCTCCCCCCTATTTAGACTGTGAACCCCATGTGGGACCTGATGATCTCCTGTCTCCCCTAGCACTTAGTACAGTCTTTGTAACACATAGTAAACACTAATGAATACCACAAATATTAGAGGTAAATCTGTTGGACTGTCTTCTGAGGGTTGTTTTAGAACCCCTGTAGTTGAAAACATTTGTAGACAAAACAAGGAAAAAACTTAGCGGGGGGGGGGAGGGGGGGCCAGGGCGGGAGTCCTAACCAAGGAAAGGGTACTGATGCAATGGGATTTTCTTTCTCTGATTTCGACGAATTGTGATTCATCTGATTGGATTGCTTCAGACATTCCAAACTCATGATGCATTGAGGTATATTAGTGCACGAGCGTGCCAGAATAAGATAAAACAATAGAAGACAAGATGGAAATGAGCAATGGGTTTTTTAGGTATCCTTGTAAAAACGCAAGGAGCCTAGAGGATAAGGAGGAAGAGGTGGAAGTGTTTCTGCAGGAAGGAGATTATGAATGGATTGGTATTAGGGAAATCTGATGTAAGAAACCGTACGATTGGAATGCCACAGAGTGAGAGATAGAGAGAGACTTTCTAGAAGGGGCAGAGAAGAGAGAGGAAGTGGGAATTGTCTGTACATCCATTTACTCCTTAGCAGTGAAAGCCAAGAAGGAGCTAATTAAGAG
Organism: Ornithorhynchus anatinus; assembly: GCF_004115215.2. Classification (NCBI taxonomy): domain Eukaryota; kingdom Metazoa; phylum Chordata; class Mammalia; order Monotremata; family Ornithorhynchidae; genus Ornithorhynchus; species Ornithorhynchus anatinus. The sequence goes on along the minus strand of NC_041733.1, from coordinate 18,118,576 downwards.
GTAATGGTGAAAGCCTACAGATAAGAGGAACCAAAAAATAAAGACTCATTTATCAGCAGTGGCACTGTCTTTGTCTGGGAGGAAAGTGCCACAACTGATGGATCACTTCTAAGACTTCAGAATATGGGAACTGCTCTCCTGAAATGGGTCAGTAGTTTATTTAGTCTGTTACCCTATCTCCCGCATTGACTAATATCTGATGTTTCTAAGGAAGGCAACAGAATTCTAAATTCACTTGGTGAGCTGAACAATATTTATTCCAGAAAAGGGTGGGATTTTCATTTTGATTCCAGAGGGTGATGAATTATGAATTTCCACCTTGAAACCAGAAAATAAAGTGCTCCTGTAATTTTAACCTCCACAGTGTCACTGCAGGAACTATTTTTGTCCATAGGAATGTTTACCAAATTATTTTTTCTTAGCACTTTGACTCTCTGCTCACTTTTTTTTATGGTATGTGTTAAGCATTTACTATGTACCAAGCATTGTACTAAGCACTAGAGTAGATACAAGCTAATCAGGTCCATGGGGCTTAAAGTCTTGATCCCCATTTTGCAGATGAGGTAACTGAGACAGAGAGAAGTTAAATGACTTGTCTAAGGTCACACAGACAAGTGGCAGAACAGGATTAGAACCTAGGTCCTTCTGACTTCCAGGCCCATGATCTATCCACCAGGCTATGCTGCTTCTCTCTGTTGTAGATTTGAGATTGGGAAGCCTCAGTGTTTATATGCTTCCATAAGACAATAACTCTAGGAAGGATTAAATTTCCTGAATGCATATTTAGAGAGACTAATCCAGTAGGACTGTCAAAAACAATCTTGATTTTGATCAAAATTGAAGCTATCATTGTCAGGGCTTAGATGGCAAAAAAAAAAAATGTACCCCATAGAATCTGCCTTCCTCTTCCTGGGTAAGTATAGGTATCCCAGCATCTTTTGCCCACACCCATAGAAACATGGGCCAGATCTGAAGTCTTGAGAGACCCACTCCATTTGTTTAAGGCTTGATCTTGTCCAGGATAATGGAGGCTGGAATGAGAATGGAACTATTTGGGGGAGCAAATATTAGACATTTAAGTGGAAAGGAAATGAACATGGAAGACTGATCATGTTAGCAAGGAAGACGCTTGTTAGCCTGCAGTTGGAGAAAATCATGCTACTTCAAAAAAAGGTAAATTTAGAGTAATTAAGAGATTTAGTAGGTTGAATCCCATGGGGGAAAATGCTATATATAGGTAGGAGGCTAGAGGAAGGATGGAGGTTCATAAGGGATAACATAAAGGATGTGGAAAGGAAATGGATTCCACTATGACTGAGAAATGAAAGGAACAGGAGACAACTGTGGCTACTCAAGGAACAAGGGGATCAGAAGGAATTAGACAGGATGTAGAAGAAAAGGGTAAAATAACAGGACAAAACTGCACTGGCTGAATGGAACTGAGGGGAGAAGAACTTGGAAAATGGTGTATTCTCAAGGAAGGGCATCAAAGGGCAAAGGAAGTCATAGAAATGAGCAAGAATGAGGAAACTGGGGGGTATAAAAGCACTGGATACAGATAAACTGTTGAACGCTTCATTCTGGCTTTCACAGTCTTTCCCTAATTTGTGTTTCTTCTACCCAGATCAGAGCCTTCCAACTAGCATCTCAAGAGTTTTGCTTTCAAACCATCTACACAACGATTCTAGACTTTAAGATCCTTGTGGGCGGGGAATGTTTCTACCAATCTCTGTTGTATTGTATTCTCCAAAGCGCTCAGTACATTAGTACAATGCTCTGCCCACAGTAAGCGCTCAATAAACAACATTGGTGATGATGATTATTATTATTATTATTCACATACTCTACTACTTAAGCACCACCTAGTCACTTATCCTTCTCTCCAGTCTCTTCTTCCTCCTACCTGTCAGTCACTTTGTGTCCATGTCTTCTGCTGGACTGAGTTCAATGAGGGCAGGAATCATGTCATCTACTTTTAAGTCTCCAAGTGCCTAATACAGTGTTCAAGAAAAACTACTAATTGAGCTCCTTGTGGGCAGGGATTGTGCCTACCAATTTTTGTATTGTACTCTCCCAAGCACTTAGAACAGTACTCTGCACAAAGTAAACACTCATTAAATATCATTGACTGATTGATTACTACCCGATCTGGGGACTATACACTTTTTGAAACAAGACACTTTTGGTAAGGAAGTAAAAACAGAAGTGATAATAATAATAATTGTTAAATGCTATGGACCAAACACCGTAATAGGCTCTGGGGTAGATGCAAAATAATCAGGTCTACGTGGGGCTCACATTCTAAGTAGGAGGAAGAGAATGGATATTAAATCCCTATTTTGCAGATGAGGGAACTGAGGTATAGGGAAGTTTTTTTTTGTTTGCTTTTTATGGTATTTGTTAAGCACTTACTATGCGCCAGGCCCCATTCTAAGCACTGGGGTAGATGCAAATCAGGTTGGATACTGTCCATGTCCCACACTGGGTTCACAGTCTTAATCCCCTTTTTACAGATGAGGTAACTAAGGCACAGAGAAGTGAAGTGACTTGCCCAGGATCACACAGCAGACAAGAGGCAGAGCCAGGACTAGCACCCAGATCCTTCTGACTCCCAAGCCCATGATCAATCCACTAAGCCACACTGCTTCTCAAGTTAAGTGACTTTGCCTGAAGTTGCAAACAAGGTAAGTGGCATAGGTGGGGTTAGAACCTGAGTCTCCTCACTTACAATCCAGTTCTCTTTCCTCTAGACCACACTGCTTGATTGTTCAGAGCACACTCAAAAATCACCATTGACAGTTTGATGGTGGTTTTGAGTGTGAGAAGAAAGGACTCTGGGAGAGAACCAGTCTACCCCTGGCCCTCCTGTGACAATGCAGGAAAGGTGAAACATCTTGTTGGACCTGGGTTCTAATCCTGACTCCACCACTTGTCTGGTGTGACCATGGGCAAGTCACTTAACTTCTCTGGGACTCAATTACCTCATCTGTAAAATGGGTATTAAGACCGTGAGACACATGTGGTCTAACCTGATTAGTTTATATCACTTAATGCAGTGCCTGGCACATAGTAAGTGCTTAGCAACAACAAAAAAATTGCTGCTGGTTGGGGGTTGAGCCTGAAAGGTAAGTGGAGGGCAAGCCCTGGGCCCCTGCCTGTGAAGATGTAAGGCTTTGCATCTTGGATTTACACCCTTTATCCACCCCTCCCTCAATCCCACAGAAATCATGCCCATATCCATAATTTTATGATTAACATCTGTCTCCCCCCTCCACCGTAAGCTCGTTGTGGAGAGGGAACATATCAACCAACTCTGTTGCATTGTAGTCTCCCAAGTGCTTAGTGCAGTGCTGTGCACGCAGTAAGCGCTCAATAAATACAATTGATTGAGTTGGCCCCTGTGATGGTGGCCCACTTTGGTACCTGTATTTATGAAGCACTTACTATATACTAAACTTCAGGAAAGAGATACAAAAATGAAAGTCAGACCCACTGTTCCTGGTCCTCCTTCCCAGAGTAGGTGTTTGCTAGTGTGTTTTATGGTATGTGTCAAGTGCTTACTATGTGTTAAGCACTGTTCTATGCACTGGGGTATATACACATTTATCAGGTTGGACACAGTCCCTATTCCTGCTTGGGGCTCACATTCTTAACCCCCAATTTATAGATGAGGTAATTGACAGAGAAGTGAAGTGACTTGCCCAAGGTCCCACAGCAGACAAGTGGCAGAACTGGGATTAGAACCCAGGTCCTCTGACTTCCCAGGCCTGTGTTCTATCCATTGCTGCTTCTCTACTTGGAAAGGAGAACCCTTCCAAGTCTCTGTCTACAGCCAACCCTATATGTCTGGAGCTGACTGGCCTATACTGTGTTTCATTTCTATTCAGTCTCCTATTCTCTCACCTGGGTTCAAGCAAGGATTCCAGGCAAAAGTCCAGAATGAAAGGAATACCTGGTAATCCAAGAGAGCTCCATCTAATTTCATTTTAAGGCTAGAGATGCATTTGAGGTGTGCCATCCCTACCCGACAGTACCTTCTGAGGTTTGTTACGCTGGGATGAGCTATTTTCCTTTTGTTTTCTCTAAGTCTGGACCAAAATGTTGTTAGTATTATTGCTATTATTATTATTGTTCAGGGTGGTCTAGTGGAAAGAGCACGGGCTTGGGAATCAGAAGTCATGGGTTCAAATCCTGCCTCCACCACTTATCAGCTGCATGACTTTGGACAAGTCACTTAACTTCTCTGTGCCTGTTACCTCATCTGTAAAATGGGGGTTAATACTGTGAGCCCCACATGGGACAACCTGATTACCTTGTGTCTACCCCAGTGCTTAGAACAGCTCTTGGCACATAGTAAGCACTTAACAAATACCATAACTATTATTATTATTATTATTAATAATGATATAATATCATGTGGTAACTGGGTCAGAGATGACTCAGCAGCATAAGACAAGACAAAAATATGATATTAAGAGAGAATATAATCACTTGAAAATTAATAGTTATTAATCATTAATAATAATAATGGTATTTGTTAAGCATTTAAAATATGCCAATCCTTGTACTAAGCAGTAGGGTAGATACAAGGTCATCAGGTCCCACATGGGGCTCACAGCCTAGGTAGGAGGGAGAAGAGGTATTGAATCCTCTTTTGCTGATGAAGAAAGTGAGGCACAGAGAAGATAAGTGACTTACCCAAGGTTACACAGTACTTGTGTAACAGAGCCAGGATTAGAACCCAGGTCCTCTGGCTCCCAGAGGCTCATGCTCTTTCCATCCATAATAATAGTAATAATAATAATAACTGTGGTATTTGTTAAGCATCTACTGTGTGCCAAGCACTGTACTAAGCACTGGAGCATATACAAGATCATCAGAGCCCACATGGGGCTCATAGTCTAAGAAGGAGGGAGAATAGTTATTGAATCCCCATTCTGCAGGGACCTGATGCCCAGAGAAGGTTTGCCCAAGGTCACACAGCAGACAAGTGGAGGAGCTGGGATTAGAACTCATGACTTTCTGAGTCCCTGCTTCCCAAGAAGGAGTCCTCGGGTCCAGCCCCAGTGGCCTCTACTGTTTCCTTCAAGTCTTCCAGCTCGCCTGCTCCACAGTCGGGCCCTTGTGGCCCCACGTGACCAGCAAGTTCCCCTCTCCAAGACTGTGAGGCTTCTTGCTTCTCAGGCTGTGTGAAACATAGGCCCAGCGGAAAGAACAGGGCGGGGGGCCTGGGAATCAGAAGACCTGGGTCCTAATCCCGGCTCCATCCCTTGCCCACTGGCTGTTTCTAAAGTCCCTTGGGAACATCTACAAGCCTCCGGTCCCTTTAGATCTCCAGAGGAAGTTCCATTTTGCAGAACAAAGAACTTAGTTCACGCCACATGGCTGGTCAGTAGAATGTTTGGAGGGCTATTTATATGATTTGTTTTCAAGTGTTTTTTGGAGGATGAAAATGAGACATTTCAGAAATCTCCTAGCTACTATTTTAAAGGCTCTGCTTGGCAGCCCAAAGCATTTGAAAAAGAGCAGATCTCTGGCCATTTGGCCCCTCAGGGGAGAGGACACCTGTACTCTATCTTCCTGGTGGCAGGAGCACAGGGGTGGTGGAAGAGGAGGGATGGGGCGGGACTTTCTAGGAAGTTTGGGGAAATTTAAAGTTATGCCTTGGGCTTTTCTCTGCCTAACTGCTACCCTTGGACTAAAATCCTTGAGTAGCAACTTTAATTTTACTAAAAATCCCACATGACCACAGTGGCTTAGTGGCAAGAGAAGGGGCTTGGAAGTCAGAGGATATGAGCTCTAATCCCCACTCTGCCATTTGTCTGCTGTGTGACCTTGGGCAAGCTACTTAACTTCTCTGTGCCTCAGTCACCTCATCTGTAAAATGGGGATAAAGACTGTGAGCCCTACGTGGGACAACCTGATTACCTTGTATCTACACCAGCGCTTAGAACAGTGTTTGGCATATAGTAAGTGCTTAAAAAATACCATAATAATCATTATTACCCCAGTTCCCTGAAGGAAGAGTGTCCACAGGACCACAGCCTAGAAGGGGGGGTTCCTGATACTCCCATGGGATTCCCCCACCACCACACACACACAATTTATGGACCGGGGGGTGGCCTTCTTCAACTCCCTGGCATCGGCACTCAAGCTTCTCAGAGTATTTCAGGCGCACATATGTCATAGGAGACAAGGGAGGACAGGTTGCAACAAGATTGAAGTTAGAAGCTTCCTTAAAGCTTAATGATCAATGTGATTCTCCCCTTCTCCCTCTGCTCAAAACGAAGGGGAGAAACCCCCTCCCAGATTCTCTCCTGAGACCAGTGGATTCTCCACATGTTCCAGCAATCCAGTTTCCTTCCAGCTGTGTCTGATCTGATTCTATCGCATCTATCTCAGCACTTAGCACACTGCTCGAAACCCAGTAAGCAGTGAGCAAATATTACCCATATTATTGCTCATAAACTGCCAGGAGGCAGAATCTCTTCACGCTTGGCCACAGCGAATCCTCTACCACTCCAGAACCCAAAGGGAAAGAGGAGGTGGGGGAGGGGAAACACACAAACAGAGGGAAAACAGAAGTACCTGGGCTTAATGGAAAGAGTACGGACCCGAGAGTCAGAGATTCTGAGTTCTAATCCCAACTTTGCCGCTAGTCTGCCGTGTGAACTTGGGCAAGTTACTGTACCTCATTTCCTCACTTGTAAAATGGGAATGAAATCCTCTGACTTGAAGTGTGAGGCTCGTATGGAACTGGGACTGTGTCCAACCTGATTATCACACATTTAATTACATGATAAACAAATATAATGGATCGATTGTCTACCCCAAAGCTTTGTACAGTGCCCGGCACACAGTAAACCCTTAATAATTACCATTAAAGAGAGAGAGAGAGAGAGAGAGAGAGAGAGAGAAGCAAAATTAGACTCAGCCACAGCAAACCCAAAGCTCCTGGGCTACAGCAGCCTAAAGAGAGGGAGTTTCCTGGTATTGCTGTCAACTCTCCCATTTAGCAACTACACCCCTGGTAATAACTCTCTCCAGGTTCCTGGGTGCCAGCTACCGAAGGAGCTCCAGTCCCTTCAGGTGCAGATGCGGGTCATAGGCCTGTGTGGAGGGAAGCAGAGCCAGCAGGGAAGGGAGGCAGTTTTGATTTAGCTCATTTACCTAATGATGAATCATAGAACCTGGACTGCCTTCAAGATCTCTCTTCTTGGATGTCCTGCCGTCACCTCAAACATAATGTGTCTGAAACAGAACAACTTATCTTCCCATCCAAACCCCTAACTTTCCCATCACTGTAGATGGCACTACCATCCTTCCTGTCTCACACCTTGGTGTTATCCTTGATGACTCTCTCTCTCATTCAACCCACTTATTCAATCAATAACTAATTCCTGCTGGTTCAACCTTCACAACATGACTAAAATCCACCCTTTCCTTTCCATTCAAACTACTACCACTTTATTCCAAGCACTTATCCTGTGCCGCCTTGATTTCTGTATCAGCCGCCTTGCTGACTTCCCTGCCTCCTGTCTCTCCCCATTCCAAACCGCACTTCACTCTGCTGCCCGGATCATTTTTCCAAAAAAATGTCCAGCTCATGTCTCCCCACTCCTCAAGAACCTCCAGTGGTTGCCCATCCACCTTCACATCAAACAGAAATTTCTTACCAGTGGCTTTAAAGCATTCAGTCACCTTGCCCCCTCCTACCTCATCTTGCTACTCTCCTACCCAGCCCACACACTTCATTCCTCTAAAGCTAATCTTCTCATTGTACCTCCATCTATCTATCCTCTATCTTGCCACCGACATCTCACCTACATCCTTCCTCTGGCCTGGAACATCCTCCCTCTTCATATCTGACAGACAATTACTCTCTCTCTTCCTCTTCAAAGCCTTACTGAAGGCACCTCTCCTCCAAGGGGCCTTCCCTGACTAAGCCCTTTTCTCATCTTCTTTCACTTCCTTCTGCTTTGCCCTGACTTGCTCCTTTTATTCATTCATTCAGTTGTATTTATTGAGCACTTTCTGCACAATTTATTCATTCTCCCTCCCACCCCACAGCACTTTATGTACATATCTATAATTTTATTTATTTATATTAATGTCTGTCTCCCCCTTTAGACTGTATAGAAGTGGGCAGGAATCGTGTCTGTTATATTGTTATAGTATACTCTCCCAAGTGCTTAGTACAGTATTCTGCACTTGGTAAGCACTCAATGAATACAATTGACTGACTGACTAGGACCTATAGTTGAAATCCAGTGATTGAAACTAATTTGATTAATCTAAAATACAGAGAAGCAGCGTGCTCTTATGGACATCTTACGGGCCTTGGAGTCAGTGGACTTGGGTTCTAATCACAGCTCTGCCACTTGTCTGCTGCGTGATCTTAGGCATTCATTTCACTATGCTTCTGTTTCCTCATTTGTGAAAGGGGGATGAAATACCTCTTCTCTTTCCCCTATATATTGTGGGACAGGGCCTGTGTCCAACCTGATTATCTTGTCACTATCCCAGAGCTTAGTAAGTGTTTGGCACAGAGTGTGCATTGAAACCCCACAATTATTATTTTAACTGAACGTAATTGGACTGGGCTATTATAGAGAGGTATGCACCCAATTTTGTTCCGTTATCTCAATTTGTTTTCCAATTATCCAGACTCTGTCCAACCTGATTATCTTGTCTTTATCCTAGCCCTTAAGTGCAATGCTTGGCACATAGAAAGGGCTTAAATACCACAATTATTATTATTAGTCCACTGGGCGTGGTTGCGGTTTCAGTAGTGGATTTTCTTTGGTACTGAGACCTTGACTCCTTCTCTGGTGTTGTGGGCCCTAGACATTACTCCTCAGACTGAAGAATGAGATAGGACTTAGATTATGGGCCAGAAATATTTTAGGGTCAAAGAATGAAGCCTATCCTTCTAGAAGGAACTAGGAGATTGAGTGAGCCATGGCCCAGAGAAGGATGTGGAAGGATGGAAACAGGATAAGCAAATGAAGAGTGTTCTAAGTAGAAGTATTCAGAGGAGCTGAGCTGGAGAAAGACAAGTAGTAACCTTGGGCCTGACCCCTGTTCCTTCAAGTCAGCATTCTTCCGAAGACAATTCCATTCCCAGGATCCCTTGTTGCAATGGAAGAGGAAGAATCAGAGAATTGGCCCTTTTGTTCTTCACTTTTGTTCCTTTCTTATTTCCTCCCTAGCACTAATAATAATAATGTTGGTATTTGTTAAGCGCTTACTATGTGCAGAGCACTGTTCTAAGCACTGGGGTAAACACAGGGGAATCAGGTTGTCCCACGTGGGGCTCACAGCCTTAATCCCCATTTTACAGATGAGGGAACTGAGGCACAGAGAAGTTAAGTGACTTGCCTACAGTCACACAGCTGACAAGTGGCAGAGCTGGGATTCAAACTCATGAGCCCTGACTCCAAAGCCCGTGCTCTTTCCACTGCGCCACGCTGCTTCTCTAATAATTGTGGTATTTGTTAAGCGCTTACTCTGTCCAAAGCACTGTTCTAAGCACTGGGGATACCAGGTGAGCAGGTTGTCCCACGTGGGGCTCACAGTTTTTTTAGTCCCCATTGACAGATGAGGTAACTGAGGCACAGAGAAGTTAAGTGACTTGCCCAAGGTCACACAGCTGACTAGTGGCAGAGCCGGGATTAGAACCCATGACCTCTGACTCCCAAGCCCGCGCTCTTTCCACTGAGCCACACTACTGCACCCTCCTTGAGGAGTCAGAGGTTGTTTTTTGAAATTGAGGTACCGGTAGCCTCATTGGATTTATTCATTCAGTTGGAATTATTGAGCGCTTACTGTGTGCAAAGCACTATATTAAGTGCTTGGGAGAATACAATATAACAATAAACAGATACATTCCCTGCCCACAACGAGCTTACAGTCTAAGGACTCCCTTCCCCACCTTTCAGACCTCACACGGCCAACCAGTGGATTCTTTATCCGATTGGGAGAGAGACATCAGACCTGGCTTGTGAAGTTGGCTTCAATCTCTAGACCTTCATCGATCTTACATGGAGAAAATGCCACAAAGGGGCAAATCCCAGTTCCACCACTTGTCTGCCATATGACCTCGGGCAAATCACTTAACTTCTCATGACCTCAATTACATTATCTGGGAAATGGGAATTAAGATAATAATGTTGCTATTTGTTAAGCGCTTACTATGTGCCAAGCACTGTTCTAAGCACTGGGGTAGATACAAGATAATCAGGTTGTCCCACGTGGGGCTCACAGTCTTAATCCCCATTTTACAGATGAGGGAACTGAGGCATAGAGAAGTTAAGTGACTTGCCCAAAGTCACATAGCTGACATGTTAATTATTATTATGTTGGTATTTGTTAAGCGCTTACTATGTGCAGAGCACTGTTCTAAGCGCTGGGGTAGACACGGGGAATCAGGTTGTCCCACGTGGGGCTCACAGTCTTAATCCCCATTTTACAGATGAGGTCACTGAGGCCCAGAGAAGTGAAGTGACTTGCCCACAGTCACACAGCTGACACGTGGCGGAGCCGGCATTCGAACCCATGACCTCTGACTCCCAAGCCCGGGCTCTTTCCACTGAGCCACGCTATGTGAGGGAACTGGTATTAGAACCCATGACCTCTGACTCCCAAGCTCAGGATCTTACCACTAAGCCACACTGCTTCTCCAAGATGGCAGGACACTGTGTGGGATAGGGACTGTGTCCAACCTGATTAACTTCTATCTACTCCAGCACTTAGTACAGTGCACATAGTAAGTGCTTAACAAAAATCATAAAAAAAAGCAGGGGTGGTGGTGGGGGTGGTTCACCATGTACCAGGATCAAGGATTATTTTGGATCAGGACTTTACAGCTTTTGTCTATTTGAGGGTTTTAATCATTCAAGTCCAGGTCCAGTACTCTGCATGCTAGAATAAATCAATTGGTGATACTTATAATAGTCAGCCAATAAATCCCAATGACCAACTGAGTTGGAGAAGTCCCTGGACTCCCTCCTCTCACCCCCATCATGCTCAACAAGCCTGCATTTTTTGAACATCCCCTGGGAAAAGGCAGAATTTAAAGAAGTAAAGTCATTGCATCTGCCACTTTGCCCAATGCTATTTCTGTTTCCTTCTTTATTTCCTCCTTGGCATTGTTCTCCCCTCGGTTAATTCAGTTCCTTTTCCTTACACTCCACATCCTCCTATCCGGGAAAGCCAACCTGCAACCTGTCCCCATTAGCCCTCGAGGGGATTCTATCCAGGGAGGGGAGTGGGTGGAGAACATGCAGGTGGCCCAATTTGAGGGAAGCGGATGCCAACTCACCAATCAGCCCAACAGCAGAGGGCAGAGCCAGGACTCCTCTCATTCCTCCCCGAGGCCTGTTCTTCCTCCCTTTTAGCCTCAGAGCCCCATGTGGGACAGGGGATCATATGTGGCCTGATTGCACTGTATCTACTCCAATCCTTTTTTCTCATTACAGTATTTGTTAAACGCTTACTTGGTGCCAGGCACTGTACGAAGTGCTGGGTAGATACAAGGTAATTGGGCCAGATGCAGTTCCCGTCCCACACGGGGCTCACTCGCCCAGTAGGAGGGAGAAGAGGAATTGAATCCCCAATTTGCAGTTGAGAAAACTTCTGAGCTCCCCAAAGTCACCCCTCCGCCTCTCCCCTCCCCCCCACCAATCCCTTCCCCTACTTTCCCATCCTTCCCTGCAGTATCCTCAGAGGAGATCTCCTCCCTCCTCGCAAGTGCCACCCCCTCCACCTGCGCCTCGGACCCCATTCCCTCTCACCTTCTTAAAACCATCGCCCCTGCCCTCCTCCCTTCCTTAACTTCTATTTTTAACCACTCAATCTCCAAGGGCTCCTTCCCCTCTGCCTTCAAACATGCCCACGTCTCCCCCATCCTAAAAAAACCCGCTCTTGACCCCACTTCCCCCTCCAGTTATCGTCCTATCTCCCTACTACCCTTCCTTTCCAAAATCCTAGAACGGGTCGTCTACAATCGATGCCTAGAATTCCTTAACTCCCATTCTCTCCTAGACCCCCTCCAATCTGGCTTCCGTCCCCTCCACTCTACCGAGACTGCTCTCTCTAAGGTCACCCGTGACCTCCTTCTTGCCAAATCCAATGGCTCCTACTCCATTCTGATCCTCCTTGACCTCTCTGCTGCCTTTGACACTGTCGACCATCCCCTCCTCCTCCATACCTTATCTCACCTTGGCTTCACGGACTCTGTCCTCTCCTGGTTCTCCTCTTACCTCTCTGGCCGATCATTCTCGGTCTCCTTCGCTGGAGCCTCCTCCCCCTCCCATCCTTTAACTGTTGGAGTTCCTCAAGGGTCAGTTCTTGGCCCTCTTCTGTTCTCCATTTACACTCACTCCCTCGGTGAACTCATCCGCTCTCATGGCTTTGACTACCATCTCTACGCAGATGACACGCAGATCTACATCTCCGCCCCTGTCCTCTCCCCCTCCCTTCAGGCTCGCATCTCCTCCCGCCTCCGGGACGTCTCCACCTGGATGTCGGCCCGCCACCTAAAACTCAACATGAGCGAGACTGAGCTCCTCATCTTCCCTCCCAAACCCGGTCCTCTCCCAGACTTCTCTATCACCGTGGATGGCACGACCATCCTTCCCGTCCCGCAGGCCCGCAATCTCGGTGTCATCCTTGACTCGTCCCTCTCGTTCACCCCACACATCCTATCCGTTACCGAGACCTGCCGGTTTCACCTCTACAATATCGCCAAGATCCGCCCTTTCCTCTCCACCCAAACGGCTACCTTACTATTACGGGCTCTCGTTATATCCCGGCTAGACTACTGTGTCAGCCTTCTCTCTGACCTCCCTTCCTCCTCTCTCGCCCCGCTCCGGTCTATTCTTCACTCCGCTGCCCAGCTCATCTTCCTGCAGAAACGATCTGGGCATGTCACTCCCCTTCTTAAACAACTCCAGTGGTTGCCTATCGACCTCCGCTCCAAACAAAAACTCCTCACTCTAGGCTTCAAGGCTCTCCATCACCTTGCCCCTTCCTACCTCTCCTCCCTTCTCTCTTTCTACCGCCCACCCCGCACGCTCCGCTCCTCCGCCGCCCACCTCCTCACCGTCCCTCGGTCTCGCCCATCCCGCCGTCGACCCCTGGGTCACGTCCTCCCGCGGTCCTGGAACGCCCTCCCTCCTCACCTCCGCCAAACTGATTCTCTTTCCCTCTTCAAAACCCTACTTAAAAATCACCTCCTCCAAGAGGCGTTCCCAGACTGAGCTCCTCTTCCCCCTCTACTCCCTCTGCCATCCCCCCTTTACCTCTCTGCAGCGAAAGCCTTATTTTCCCCTTTTCCCTCTGCTCCTCCACCTCTCCCTTCCCATCCCCACAGCACTGTACTCGTCCACTCAACTGTATATATTTTCGTTACCCTATTTATTTTGTTAATGAATTGTACATCGCCTTGATTCTATTTAGTCGCCATTGTTTTTACGAGATGTTCTTCCCCTTGACGCTGTTTAGTGCCATTGTTCTCGTCTGTCCGTCTCCCCCGATTAGACTGTAAGCCCGTCAAACGGCAGGGACTGTCTCTATCTGTTGCCGACTTGTTCATCCCAAGCGCTTAGTACAGTGCTCTGCACATAGTAAGCGCTCAATAAATACTATTGAATGAAAAACTGAAGCACAGCAAATAATAATAATAATAACTGTGGTAGTTCAATGCTTTCTGCAAGTCATTGTACTAAGCATTGGGGTGGATACAAACATTGGGTTGGACACAGTCCCTGTCACTCATTCAATCATATTTATTGAGCGCTTACTCTGTGCAGAGCACTGTACTAAGCGCTTGGAATGTACAATTCGGCAACAGATAAGACAATCCCTGCCCAACGACAGGCTCACAGTCTAAACGGGGGAGACAGACAACAAAACAAACCAAACCAAACAAAACAAGTAGTCAGGCATCAACACCATCAAGATAAATAGAATAATAGATACATGCACATCTTTGATAAAATAAATTATTTTATTAATATTTCATTGTATTTATTATTGTTTTATTAATAAGTGGGGAGTTCCACGTGGGGCTCCCAATCTCAATCCCCATTTTATAGATGAGGTAACTGAGGCACAGGGAAGCAAAGTGACTTGCTCAAAGCAGGTGGCAGGCCAGGGATTAGAACCCAGGTCCTCTGGCTTCCAGGCCCGGGCCTTTTCCACTAGGCCACGCTGCTTCCCCAGGTGCTAATAAGTGCTTGACACAAAGTAAATGCTTAAGTAATACAGATGTTATCATCATCATCATCATACTATCCATTCCTTTCTTCCTATATCTCCAAAGGTGCTCTGCACACAGTAAGTGCTTAATAAATATGATTGAATGAATGAATAAATGAATTTCTTCTTTTTCCCATCTTCTCCACCTTCTTCCTACAAATTTGGTTGAACTCTATTCTTCTGTTGGGGCCTGCTGACAAGTCTAGCCCCAAGGGGAGCCAGAGAGAGAATGCCCTTGGGAGAATATCAGGAAAGCCCCCTCTCCAGCCAGCCCTGCTCCCACTCAGGATCATGACCCTCTTTAGGGCAAGACCCTGGGGCTGTCAGAGAGCTGAGAGTTACTGCCTAGTACCTAGATTATAGCCTCCTTTGGGGCAGGAATCTTGAATCTTGCTTACTTACTCTGTTGTCCTCTTCTAAGGGCTTGGTACAGTGATCTGCACACAGTAAATACTACTGATGATGGTTTATTGATTAGCACTTTACCCCTCCTCTCTTTTCTCTGTGAAAACTACAATTACCATGCAAATACACACCTAACAGGTGACTCCCTCCTGCTGAGGGAAGAATGAACTGATGGAAAATCAGCTTTTAAAATAGCACATTGGTCAAAATCCTTTTTTTCTTCTTTCCTGTACAGTCCAATCCTCCTGTTGATTGCTCAGAAAGGTAGTAGCCAAGACAAGGGTCCCATGACATCAGTGGCACAGTTGGTGAGATTCTGAGGACTAGGAATACTGGGGGCTGAATCCCTTGAAGGGAGAAGCCCCCCCCCCCCACCTCCCTCCCACAGAACCCTGGAGCAGGCTTTTGGCAGAAGGAGAGTGGAGGCCCTCTGTGTCCAATCAAAGGCTTAGCTGAACCGGAAAATACCCGTAGTGGGATATGAAGCATTCCAGCTTCTCTTCCTCCCAAAGGGGACAGTGAGGCTTTTGTATAATTAATTTAGTTGTCATTCAGATTGGATCCTATCTGCTTTAAACTTTCTTGCCTCTTTAGAAGCAAACTGTGACTTCAGCTCTGGAATTTGCAAGGGTCCAAGCTGTCCCAAACCCATGAGGATGCCCACAGTTGGCCTCATTGTCCTATATTTGTGTCTCACATTCTCCTATAGCTGAATTTTCACACCCATCAGAATAAGGGGGTGAGGCAAGTTCTGTCTAGGCAAGCTCTGTCTCGTGCTTGTTAAATCCTCTGAGCCCTCAGGGGCTCATGGTTATGGCAGCTGGAGAAGCAGCGTGGCCTAGTGGATAGAGCATGGGCTTGGTAGTCAGAAGGACCTGGGTTCTAGTTTTTGCTCTGTCACTTACCTGCTGTGTGACCTTGGGCAAGTCATTTCACTTCTCTGTGCCTTGGTTACCTCATCTGTTAAAAAAATGGGTATTTAGACTACATGGACTGTGTCCAATCTGATTACCTTGTATCTACCCCAGTGCTTAGAACAGTGCCTGGCACATAGACTCTGGACTGTAAATTCACTGTGGGTAGGGAATTCATTCATTCATTCAATTGTATTTATTGAGCGCTTACTGTGTGCAGAGCTCTGTTCTAAGGGCTTGAGAGAGTACAATACAGCAATAAAGAGTCACATTCCCTGCCCACAACAGGCTTACAGTCTAGAATGGGGGAGGCAGACATCAATACAAATAAATAAAATTTCGCATATGTACATAAGTGCTATGGGGCTGGAAGGAGGAAATATATGTTATATTGTACTCTCCCAAGTACTTAGTACAGTGCTCTGAACACAGTAAGTGCTCAATAAACTGACTGACAACAAATACCCCTCCACCCCGAAAAACCCTGTCCTCTTGAGTGACCTCTATACAGTCTACTCTTCTACAACTTCTAAAGCCATGCTCAACCTCCAGGCGTCCAAAGATCTCAGTTCTGGGTTCTCAGCCTGCCCACCCCAAAGGGCAGAGGTGTTCCTCCGCCCCCCAGCCTTGATTCCCCAAGAGCAGGAGCAGATCACTTAGCCCCTGGTGCAGCTGCTCTTCCAGCTGCTCAAAGCCCGAGGGGAAGCTTTTCTGCTTACTGGAAAATCAGTGTGCAGAAAAGCCAGCACTGGGGTGCAGGGGTGTGGCAGAGCTAAAGGGGAGAATTGTCAGGACTCTCGGGAAGCCCTAAGGGGGAGAATTGTTCCAGTTCTGCTGCTGTCCGGCTTCCATTCCAAAAGGGCAACCTTTCAAGGGCAACCTTGAAAGCGCTTGGCTTTCTTGTGGGCTTAATTCCAGACGGAAAAGGAATCAGGCCCAAACATGGGAGGTTGGGAGGTATTTATTTATTCATATTAATGTTTGTTTTCTCCTCTCGACTGTAAGGTCTCTTTGGGCAGGGAATGTGTCTACCAGCTCTGTTGTGTTGCAGTCTCTCCCAAGTGCTTAGTACAGTACTCTGCACACAGTAAGTGCTCAGTAAATACCGTCAACTGATTGATAGGAGAGACAGTCTCCCCTGCTGTGTCAAACTCCAAGAGACTTTTCTCCACACTTTTACTAAAACCAGACCTCCACTCTGTAGCAAGAACAAATCCAGCTCAGGGAAGGTCTCTAATTCATCTATTAAATGGGGGCTTGTGTTTTTGAACAATGTTTTGGAATGAGAAAACTGTGTAATAGTGAACATTGTTTTATTGAGAATTAATAGCTTAGGAGGTAGGTAGTTCAAAAATACCACCATGATTGACATTTTTTAATATGAATTCCTATAGTATTACCATGACCACCACTAGTGGGATGTTCTACACTCTTTCCATTCACTGTTAATATTATAAATAATTACTACTATTACTACTAAAAAATAAGAGTTGTGTTTGTTACATGCCTACTATTTGCCAAGCACTGTACTAGGTACTGGGGTAGGTACAAGCAGCGTGGCTTAGTGGAAAGAGAACGGGGTTGGAAGTCAGAGGTTGTGGGTCTTAATCCCAGCTCCACCACTTGTCAGCTGTGTGACTTTGGGCAAGTTACTTCACTTCTCGGTGCCTCAGTTACCTCATCTGTAAAATGGGGATTAAGACTGTGAGCGCCCCATGGGACCACCTGATAATCTTGTATTTACCCCAGTGCTTAGAACAGTGCTTGGCACATAGTAAGTGCTAACAAACACCATCATTATTATTATTATAAGATAGTCAGGTCAAGCACAGTGCCATATGCAGTTCACTATCTAGAAAGAGGGAGAACAAGTATGGAATTTCCATTTTACAGAAGAGGAAACTGAGGAACAAGTGAAGTGACATGTCCAAAGTCACATAGCAGGCATGTAGCAGTTCCAGAACTAGAATCTGTGTCCTCTGATTCCCAGACTCATGCTCTTTTCACTATGCCATGCTGCTTCTCTTTACTGTAAGCAGCATGGTGTAGTGAATAGAGCACAGGCCTGGGAATCAGAAGGTCATGGGTTCTAATCCCGGCTCTGCCACTTGTCTGCTGTGTGACCTGGGGCAAGTTACTTCACTTCTCTGAGCCTCAGTTACCTCATCTACAAAATGGGGACTAAGAGTGTGAGCCCCATGTGCGACAGGGACTGTGTCCAACCTGATTTGCTTGTATCCACCCAGAGCTTAGTACAGTGCCTGGCACTAGTAAACACTTAACAAATACTATAATTATTATTATTGGAGCATGGCTCAGTGAAAAGAGCACGGGTTTGGGAGTCAGAGATCGTGGGTTCTAATCCCGGCTCCGCCACTTGTCAGCTGTGTGACTGGGCAAGTCACTTCACTTCTCTGGGTCTCAGTTACCTCATCTGTAAAATGGGGATTAAGATTGTGAGCCCCACGTGGGACAACCTAATGACCTTGTATCTCCCCCAGTGCTTAGAACAGTGCTTATATAATATATAATGTTGGTATTTGTTGGTAATGTTGGTATAATAATAATGTTGGTATTTGTTAAGGCAATAGTAAGCGCTTAACAAATACCAACATTATTATTATTATTATTAAATTATTATTATTGAATTGTAAAGCTGCTATACACATATGGCATTTATTGAGAACTTACTTGGCACTAAGAAGATATTAGGTTGAAAGACACAAAGTTCCTGTCCTACAGTGGACTCACAACCTATTCTGATCCTCATTTTACAAATGAAGAAACCGAGGCCTAGAGAAGTGAATTGATTTGCCTAAGGTCACAGTGTAGGCCAGTGGCAGAATTGGGACTCAAACTCAGGTCTCCTGGCTCCCAGTCACAAGTTTACAGTGTAGAGAAAAATTACAATTGAATGAACAGAGAAGCTACTTGAGCTACCTTTCAGATTGGGTTATATCAGAAAAGACTAGTAATATGGGAATAATGTTCCCAAATTCTTCCATCGGGTTATAGCTATGTGCCAGGCACTGTATTTAGCACTGGGGTGGATACAAGCAAATCAGCTTAGACACAGTCCCTGTCCCACATAGGGGTCACAGTCTCAATCCCCATTTTACAGTTGAGGTAATGGAGGCCCTGAATTGTGTAACGAAGACATGTTATTTTGGCAGGGCTGGGTTGGTAGTGGTGATGTTGGATTTCGTGGGAAGCTGGGTTAGTGAGTAAACTGGATTGTACTTGATTCAAGGAGATATCTGCGTGCTTTAAGTTAAAGATAAAATTAAAGATAAAGAGAGTGGGAGGAAAAGGGCCTAGGGAGGAGAGAGAGGAAGTAGCATTAATAAACGTAATTGGAGACAACTGCAATTTTGAAACATTTGAGAATATTGCAAATAATAATAATAATAATGATATATTATTATGATATAATTTTTATCCTAAGGCACTGACTCTATGGGGGCTACTGGAGTGCAAGACCCCGTGGCTAACTGGATGAGGAACAAGTCTGTTATTTCATTCTCATGGAGGCATCCAGTGCTCTCCTCTACCCTTGTGCCAGCCTCCTGGCACAGAACTCACTCTCTCCTCATGCATTTCACCCAGCTGCTGTGTCCAGTCTGAACCACCCGTCTGGACTCTGGTGTTCTAAAATTATTCCTGAGAAGGGAGGGTGCCCACAGAGCTACTGGTTCTAACCGGGGACGAAGGGGCCTGGGGTGCTGGGGTGCTGCCTAGAGACAATGATACTCTCACCCTGTGGTCAGCAGGGTGGTAGCCTCAGGACCTTGGCATAAGAACAAGGAGGACCCTCTGGCATTGTTGTGAGTGTAAACTCCTCTAGACTGTCAACTCGCTGTAGGCAGGGAACATTTCTACAACTCTGTTATACCATACCCTCCCAAGCACTTAGAACAATCTCTGCACTTACTCTGCACACAGTAATTGCTTGATAAATAAGAGTTATCTAGTGGTTAACTATGCCAAAAATAAAAACTCAATGCACTCACATACATAAGGTCCCAAAGTACTTATGTACATATCTGTCATTTATTTATTTATTTTTATGCCTGTCTCCTCCTGCCGGCCAAACTGTAAGCTTATTGTGGGCAGGGACTGTGTCTGTTTATTGTTGTACTGTAACTCTCCCAAGAGCTTAGTAATGGGGGCTTTTTGCACAGTAAGCACTCAATAAATACGATTGAATGAATATAGTCTTATTAAATAGCTTGATAAACAGTCATGCTTCCATTCTCATCCCAGCCTAAGTGTAGTTTTGTGTTCTCTCCATCCCACTCCAGCCCACGTGGGGAACTTGAATCCCTTATCGCTTCTTGCCTTATCTTTTCCGCTTCTCCCAAGTGTTTAATAGGGCGTTCAGCCCGGAGTAAGCACTTGATAAATACCACTGATTGATTCAACCAAGCTAGGGAACTAGCTCTAGTTCACTACCTGGAGCCCTGACCTCACCTTGACAGAAAATAAATGATGGGGCCTTAGATCCTGCCTTGTAAGCTAAATTCACCTTACTGATGGGGTTCTATGAGTTGCAATCTAGGGGTCTGGATTCTATACAGAAAACTCAAAACCACAAATCCTGGTAGGGCCTGGGAAGTCGGATGGTGTTTGGCTGCTCTGAGTTCTAATCCTGGCTCTGCCGTTTACCTGCTGTGTGACCTTTGGCAAGCGACTGAACATCTCTAGACTGCAAGCTCCTTGTGGGCAGGGAATGTGCCTGTTATAATGTACTCTCCCAAGCACTTAGTACAGTGCTTTGCACACAGTAGATGCTCAATAAATACAATTGAATGAATGAATCTCTGTGCCTCAGTGTCCTCATCTGTGAAATGGGGGTTAAATACCTGTTCTTCCTTCCTGCAGAATGCAAGCCCCATGTGAGACTGGGCTGATGTCTGGCCTGTTTCTCCTGTATCCTCTCCAGGGCTTGACACAGTAGGCACTCACCGAAGACTAGGATTATTATGATCCAGAGGACAGACCACCCAGCCAGGATGTCAAGCGGGGAAGGATGAGAAGCAGCGTGGCTCAGTGGAAAGAGCCCGGGCTTGGGAGTCAAAGGTCATGGGTTCTTATCCCTACCACTACTTGTCAGCTATGTGACTTTGGGAGAGTGAGCCTCAGTTACCTCATCTGTAAAATGGGGGTCAAGACTGTGAGCCCCATATGGGACAATCTGATTACCTTCTATCCCGCCCCCAGCGCTTAGAGCAGGGCTTGGCATATAGTAAGCGCTTAACAAATGCCATTGTTATTATTGTTGAGGGTTTGGCGACGGGGGTCGGGGTGTGGAGGGGGTAGCCCCTTCTCCTGCAGCCAAGTGAGCGGGGCACAGTCGACCATGCTCCTGGGGTGCCATGCTCCCAGAGGAGCGGAGGGGAAGCCGGTGGGCGAGGCTGGCAAAGCCGGGGTCCGGGGGAGAAGGCGGGCAGCGGGGGCTCTGCTCTCCTCCCTCTTCCCAAAGTTTCCTGACAGCTGTGGAGGAAGCGAGGCGAGAAGGGGTTAAGTTTTTCCCAACGTTTCCTGCGTTTGAATCCTTGAAGGCTCTGGAGAGCGTCTGGCCCCCTTCCAGGCGGTATTGTGCTGGCACCGTTTGTGGGAGGCTGCCCGCCGCCCGCTGGCCCGCTCGCCCGCCCGCCTTTGTTGTCGGTCCCCCTTCGGGCTCCCCTTCCCCGGGCGGTGGGAGGTGGGGGGGGGGGGTGTGAAGGGGCGGCCCTCGCTTGACCACATGACCGAGTGGGCTCGGCTCCAAGCCTCACGGCTCGCCTACAAATGCGGCCCCCGGAGTGAGCGGCCAGCACTTGGCTGCGGCGGCCTGAGTGCGCCGGAGGCCCAGCCGCTCCGCCCCGAGGAGGGCCCCGTGCAAAGGAGCTGCTCGGCTGCCTCTCTCCCTCCTCCTCCTCCTCCTCCTCCTCCTCCTCCTCCTCTTTCTCCTTCTCCTCCTCCTGGACCTGGAGCAGCTTGCATCTGGGTTTTGGCACCAGGGCGCGCGCGCACACACCCACACTCTCCAAACAAACGCACCCAACACACCCCAAACGCACCCATACTCTCCAAACGCACCCACACACCCCAAACACACCCCGACTCTCCAAGCGCACCCCGACTCTCCAAGCGCACCCCCACTCTCCAAACGCACCCACACCCCCCCAAACGCACCCACACTCTCCAAACGCACCCCCACCCTGCACACACACGCTCTCTTTCGGTCCCACTGACTCCCCACTCCTCTCTGGATCTCCCCCTCGCCTGCAAGGCTCTTCCCTCTGCAGCCCAGCTCCGGGCGCCGGTCCCAGGCTTCCCAGCCCCCCAGCAGCAGGAGGAACATGAATCCGCGGCTCTGGATGCTGGCTCTCCTCCTGCTCTGGGTCACCTTGACCGCAGTCTGTGGAGGTGAGTGAGGACCCAAGCGCCCTTCCCCGGCTCAAGTTCTCCCCGGGGCCGGGGGGCGACAAAGGTGGGGAGGGTTGATGGACAGGGCCGGCGGGGGGCCGGGATGTCCGAGGTGGGGGACGCCCCTCTCCTTACCAGTTGGCTCAGTGGAGGAACGAATGCCCCAGACGGGGGGTCGTGGGGGTGGGGGGGAAAGGCCGGAGCTGAAAGGGACGGCTGGGTTTTTTCCACTTAAGGGATGGAGGGCTGCGGGATTGACGCGCGAATGCGTGGAGATGAACACATATGCAGACGTGACACTTGTTGCATAGGCTGAACCGCGAGGAGCCAGCTGTTGCTGCCTCCTTGCAAGCCAGGAGCTTTTTCCTTTCCCCCCCTCCTGCGGTTTCTCCTCCCCCTCCGCCTCCTCCGGGGCTGTGAAGGGCAATCCTTTTCCTTCTGACCCCACGCTGAGGGGATCTTCCCCGAAGCCGCCCGCAGCACCCGGGAGAAAGGTCTTGCTCCATTTCCCAACATCAAACCAGAACAAACACGAAGCCCCAGATCTTGGAGGGACGCCCCTGCTCTTTCAACCTGGAGGAGAGGGATTTACGGCTTTCTCTGAGGCTGGATGCAAGCTCTCTCCTTCTGGCACTCCCGGTCACCCCAAAACCACTATCCAGGGGCTCCCCATCTCCTTCTCTCTCCAATCTGGCCACAGCGTGCCGCCGGCCCCAGAGCCTCCCACAGCTGGCCGCTCCACATGAATGCCCCTCCAAGTTCCACTCCAGATGGACCTGGTCATAAGGTCTTTCTAAGGATGAGTCTGTCTCCCGCCATGGGGGATTGCCAGTCCCCCTAGCTCCTGCCCATAGGCAGCAAGGGTGAGGACTATCTGAATACAGAAAAAGGCTCTCAGATTCTGGGAAATGGCTCTCAGAAGGATGGGAGCCTGGAAGGGTACGAACCCTTTAGAGTGAACTAGTTGGCATCCTCTGCATCCCTCTAGACTGTAAACTCATGGCCAGGGAACCTGTCCGCTGATTCTGTTGTGTTATACTCTCCCAAGTGCTTAGTACAGTGCTCTGCACATAGCACTCAAATACCATTGATTTGATTGAGCAGCCAGCAGTGGAGGTTTCCTTATGCTTGTTCAAAGAAAAGTATCTGATGGTCAGGGAAAGGGCCTTGCCTAATCACAGTGACTTAATGTCCTGTATCCTGGTGATGGTCATTAAATGTAAGGAGGCGATTCCTTCTTGCTCAGAAATCCATGCCTCCCTCCAAAGACCCCTAAGCCCACTGATCCCTCGGGACATCCTGTGAGTCACGCTCTACTCCTCTGCCGCTCACCTCCTCACCTCACATCCTCACCGTCCCCAGTTCACGCCTATCCGTTGACCCCTGGCCCACGTCCTACTGTCCTACCGCTGTCCTGGAATGCCCTCCCTCCTCACCTCCGCCAAACTCTCTTCCCCTCTTCAAAGCCCTACTGAGAGCTCACCTCCTCCAAGAGGCCTTCCCAGACTGAGCTTCCCCTTTTCCCTAGGCTCCCTCTGCTCCCTCTCTGCTCTGCTCCCTCCACCTTCCCCCCTTCACCTCCCCTCAGCTAAGCCCCCTTTCCCTCTGCTCCTCCCCCTCTCCCTTCCCCTCAGCACTGTGCTCATTGGTATATATTTTTATTATGCTATTTATTTTGTTAATGAGGGGTACATCCCCTTGATTCTATTTATCGTGATTATGTTGTCTTGTTTTTGTCCGTCTCCGTCCCCTGATTAGACTGTAAGTCCGTCAATGGGCAGAGATTGTCTCTATCTGTGGCCGAATTGTATATTCCAAGCACTTAGTACAGTGCTCTGCACATAGTAAGCGCTCAATAAATACTATTGAATGAATTAATGAAAAATCATTTTATTTTATGTGATGAAAATTGGCCATTCTCTTGAAATGCTGAGGCATTCCTATATCAGACCCCGCTCCTCTCTTCACTTGAAGAACATGTGGTATCTCTGAAAGCCAGTGGCCTCCAGGAAGGAGTGTATAAGATTCCATGCACTCAGCCTTGCTTGCCTCATACCTGTAGTTTTTCAGCCCCATCCTGCAAACCATCCTTTAGTTTTTCAACCCTGTCCTCCCACCATTCTTCTCCTCCCACCCCCCTTCTCCTCTGCATCACAACCCCTTATTCCACTCAGCCTCTGCCCTCTCAGTCAGGCTTGCTATTCCAGTCCTGAGATACCACACGGCTTTTTACAGCCTTGGAATCTTCCTCTTGGGTTCTGACCTGGATTAGCCCCTGCTCTGCCAGAGCCCGTCAATCCTCATCCCCCACTACCTCGCCCTCCAGCACCAAACATTCATTCATTCAGTCATATTTGAGTGCTTACTGTGTGCAAAGCACTGCCCTAAGTTCTTGGAAAGTACAAGAGAGAAAATCCTTGCCCACAATGGGTTTATAGTCTAGAGGCAGGGAGACAGACATCAAAACAAGTAAATAGGCATCAATATAAATAATCAGAATTATAGATGCATACATAAGTGCTGTGGGGAGGGGAGGAGGGGAAAGAGCAAAGGGAGTGAGTCAAGGTGATGCAGAGGAGGGGGAGCTGAGGAAAAAGGAGCTTAGTCTGGGAAGGCCTCTTGGAGGAGGTGTGCCTTCAGTAGGGTTTTGAAGGGGGGAAGAGTGATTGGTGGCTTTGAGGAGGAAGGGCCATCCAGGCCAGAGGTAGGACATGGGTCAGGGGTCAGCCACGAGACAGGCGAGATCGAGGCAGAGTGAGAAGGTTGGGACCAGAGGAGCGGAGTGTGCAGACTGCGATGTAGAAGGAGAGAAGGAAGGTGAGGTAAGAAGGGGCAAGGTGATGGAGAGCTTTGAAGCCACTAGAGAGGAGTTTTTGTTTGATACGGAGGTTGATAGGCAACCACTGGAGAATTTTGAGGAGGAGGTTGACATGCCCTGAACGTCGGGAGCTCCTTTGCAGGCGAGCAAACCCAACACCTCCTAAGAGGACGAGCCCTCAAATTTCCAGTTTGGGCTGAGCAATATCTCTGGCAGCAAAGGGCAAGTCAATGAGAGGAGGAGGAGGGTTGCTAAAGTAGCAAGTGCAGTCAGGTGGCACTGAAAGTGAGCCAGAGACCTAGGTGGTGTTTGTGATAGCCTGGAGTAGTGTTTCTTTGTGCTACAGGAGCTGTTGGGGGAAGGGACAGGAGGATGAAAAGATCTCAAGAGTGGGTAGCTCATACCCACAAGGCTGAGAGAACTGAGGGTGACAGCAATCAAATCTTACTTATTGAGTGGTTGCTGTGAGAAGAGCACTGTACTAAATGCTTGGGAGAGTACTATATAACTATTGGTACTTTCCCTGCCCACAACGACCTTACCGTGTGGAGGGTGAAAGCAAGTGGTCACCCTCTTAAACTTTAGACTCTGCCTCCGGCCTGGGATGAGATTGAGATGAAAAGCTAAAGCAAGTGGGGAAGGAGGGAGAAGAGTCGAGGATGGTGTGGTCGGGGGGAGGGATGTGGAAAAGTATAAGGTGTAAAAGGAAGTTTGTCACCTCTCTTTTGACTCATCTGTTAGAGCTATGGCTTTAGGAGCCACCCTGGACCCTGAAGGAATCTTGGCTGTAGGGAGTAAGTGATACTCAGATGCAGCAAGTCTGCCCCTAAAGCAGGGCAGAATATCCTGCTTAGTTCATTCATTCAATTGTATTTATTAATTTGAGAGAGCGAGGAGACAATAAGGGGCCAGTCACAGATTATTGCCTGCACCTGCAGGCTGCCTGTTGGTTTCTGGCTAGGTTTTTTTTATTTCCTTCTCCTGGTTATTTAAATTATCTATTTATACACTTTGTCCTATTTCTCCAGGGTTGTGTTATCCCTCTATAGGTCAGTCTGGTTCCAGATCAGTCTCCCAGGTATTAGGGAGACAGTTCTTTGGGCTCCAGAGTTGCCTTGGGTGGAGGTGTCCCAACCAGAACCCCCAGTCCACAAAGCAGTCATCTAGAATCCCTAGGGCATGTGTATATGTGTGCACACACCAAGTTTCTGTCTTGAAGCAGTTGTTTCCGTGGGTTTCATTGGATGCTGAGGAGCCAGGGATAAAGGGATACAGTGCGGTCAAGTGGTTAAAGTACTAGCCTGGGAGCCAGAAGACTGGGTTCTAGTCCCATCTCTGCGAATTGCTTGTTGTGTGGCCTTGGACAAGTCTCAAGTTTTCTGTGCCTCAGTTTCTTCAACTGTAAAATGGGGATTCAATACCTGTTCTCTCCTACTTAGGCTGTGAGATCCATGTGGGACAGGGACTACCTCCGACCTGATTAACGTGTATCTACCCCAGTGCTTAGAACAGTGTTTGATATTAGAGAAAGAGCTTAACAAATATTGTAAAAAACGGAGTCTTCTCCTGAGAAAAGGTCAGAGGAAAAGTAAGTCTCTAGATTGTAAACTCTTTATGGGCGGGGAACGTGTCCACTGATTTTGTTGTGGTATATTCCCACAACCATTTAGTGCAGTGCTCTGCTCATAGTAAGCGTTCAGTAAATACCATTGATTAAAGGCAGGGCTCATTCTCCTCTACCCATAGGCATGAAGGGGAGAGCCAATGGGTCCTTCACTGAAACATGAGTCAGTCATCCCCTGATCCTTGTAGTCTCACCCTGGTAGGGAAAAGATCCAAGTGCTGCATGAGCTCATTTCACTTGCCAACCAGGCCAGTGGGAGGCCAGATCTCTGTCAAGAGTAGCAGCATGGTGTAGTGGATAGAGCACTCACCTGGGAGTTAGAGGGACCTGAGTTCTAGTCCCGGCTCCTCCACTTCTCTTCCAAGTCACTTAACTTCTCTGTGCCTCAGTAACCCCATCTGCAAAATGGGGATTAAGACTGCCTGATTACCTTATGCTTAGAACAGTGCCTGCCACATAATAAGCGCTTAGCAAATACCATAACAAAAAAAAAGTCCTCCAGCCTGATGATCTCCAACCGCTAAATCCTGCAGATTTAATAATAATAATAATGTTCGTATTTGTTAAGCGCTTACTATGCGCCAAGCACTGTTCTAAGCACTGGGGTACATAGAAGGTAATCAGGTTGTCCCACGTGGGGCTCACAGTCTTCATCCCCATTTTACAGATGAGGTAACTGAGGCACTGAGAAGTTAAGTGACTTGACCAAGATCACATAGCTGACAAGTGGCGGAGCCAAGATTAGAACCCACGACCTCCGACTCGTAAGCCCATGCTCTTTCCACTAAGCCAAGCTGCTTCTCAAGCTGGTGAGGAGGGCAGGTTTATGCCACCATCCTGAGCACTGCCTCAATCCTATTTCATCTTTTCGACCTGTGGGTGGGGCAGCTGCCATTTTACAAACTCTGGATGGGTACTTGATGTCCCAGAGGGATCTGGCAGTGCACCCTGCGATGTTACCAAGTGAGTTTCTCTAGGACCCTGGCAAGATCCCAGTTCTCTCGTGTGCAGAGAACATATCTGCCGACTCTGTTAATAATAATTGTGGTATTTAAGCGCTTACTCTGTGCCAGGCACTATACTAAGCGCTGGGGTGGATATAAGCAAATTGGGTTGGACACATTCCCTGTCTCTCATGGGGCTCACAATCTTAATCCCCATTTTACAGATGAGGTAAATGAGGCACAGAGAAGCGAAGTGACTTGCCCCAGGCCACAGAGCAGACAAGTGGCAGCCGGGATTAGAATCCATGACCTTCTGACTCCCAGGCCTATGCTCTATCCACTACGTCATACTTTCCCAAGTGCTTAGAATAGGACTCTGCACATGTAAATGCTTACTACATAAGGATCGATTCATTGATCTTGATTGTATGGTCTCCACTCGGCAAAGCTTCTCCATTCCAACTGAGGGATTACCAGTCACCTCTTTCACTGACCCAGCCAGCAAGGCTCTTTGTATCCTGTTGCTTCTCTTCCTCACTCTCCGGAAGTCGACCCTAGGAGGGTTGACTGAGTGTCGGCTGGGGCGGTGTGGAAGGGAAGAATATGATGGTCCCGTTGGGGTGGGAGTTGGAAGGTGTTACGCTAGTGTGGGTTTTGTAGTCAGGGTCCATCCCTTTCTGGGGCTGGGTCATCTGAGCCCAGCCAGGGAGTGATCCATCGTGTAGAGTGTGGAGTTATGATGTGTGGGACCGCCCTCGGGAGGGAGTTAGTTCACGGGGACAAGAGCAGGTGAACAAGTGATGAACAAGAATTGAGCCACCCGGCCAAGATGGGCCAGCCCAACCAAGGCAGGCCAGAGTTAATGGGTGTTTTGCCATTGACATGTTGTTGACAGGAATTTGATGGCTCTTCCTTTCCCCTGTGCCTTTTAGCTTGGACAAAGCGCTTTTCATGGCGATAACAAGCCTCATCGTGTCAGAACAACATGGTTTGGAGAGCCGAGCAAAACAACAACACGGGAGAGTGTTCAGAGTGTGCTGTCTCCACCATGGGGAGCTTGTGCCACTGTCTGGGGACCCAAAGATGGGTCTGCTCTCCATCCCTCCCACCCGGGAACAGTAGGAAACTAATACAAGGCACGAGGGCTGGCCTTGCGACCAGACTTTATTGCCTTTAGCTGAACCCCAAGAGCCACATCTGAGCCTGTTTTTTTTTGGTCTACCTCTCTTTGTTAGCTTTAGGCTAATCAAAGTTTCACTCCTATAAGCTGCACGGCAGTCACTAGAATTCCTCACAGAATCTAGTAGTAGGGTCAATAATGGTAGAATTTGTTAAGCGCTTACTGTGTGCCAACCACTGTTCTAAGCCCTGAGCAATGAATATTTGAGAGCTTACTGTGTGCAGAGCATTGTGCTAAGTGCCGGGGGGAGTATAGTACAGAGTTGGTAGACATGATCCCTGCCCACAGGGAGTTTACAGTCTAGAGGGGGAGGCAGACATTAATATGAATAAATATTGGATATGCATATAAGTCCTGTAGGACTGAGGGTGGGGTGAATAACAAGGGTGCAGATAGGCAATGTAAAAGGGGGAGGAATAAGAAAAATTCACTCATTCAGTCGTATTTATTGAGTGCTTACTGTGTGCAGAGCGCTCAGTTGGGGGTAGTAGAGTAGTAGCAATAGTAGTAATGGTTTAGTAATAACAATTGAGGTGTTTTTGAGCACTTACTCTGGGCCAGGTGCTGAGGTAGATACAAGATAATGAGGCTCGACTCAGTCCCTGTCACACATGGAGTCTAAGCAGGAGGGAAAATAAACATTCAATCCTCAATATTTTTTTTAAAACCTACGTGCAGAGCATCACACTGAGCGCTTGGGAGACTATAGTATAACGCACACGTTCCCTGTCCGATCCTCATTTTGCAGATGAGGATACTGAGTCACAAAGGAGCGACTTGCCCAAGATCACACAGCAGGCAAGTGATGGAGCTGGGATTAGAACCCAGGTGCTCTGACTCCCAACCCTGGGCTCTATCCATTAGGCCAGGCTGCTTCTCTGTGTGCAATGCACTGTACTAAATATTGGGGGAAAAATGTGCAGGGTTTAAAAGTAGACCGTCCATGTACCTCAAGGGGTTCATGCAATCTAAAAATAAAGAAGGGGGTGAAACAGTCCAGTACCCTGCATAAAGAACTCAGACTTGTGAGTCCCATGTTGGACAGAACTGGCTCTGATCTGAGTGTACTGACTCTACCCCAGCATTTAGCACAGCTTGGTAACACGTGCAACCCACAGTTTTATTGCCCAGTCAATGCTATCGACGGACTGGCTGGTTTAACTGACCAACACTAAACAGCAAAACCAGCTTTTGGGTGGGACTTGGTTACTAATCTGATAATGTTGGTATTTGTTAAGCGCTTACTATGTGCCGAGCACTGGTCTCCCCTGGTTTGGAGTGTTTCCCATGGCTAGAGGGTGGGTTGCTTAGGTCTCTACTGCAACCCAAGAGTCATAGTCTACAATCTGGGTAACATCTGGGGAATAATAATAATAATAATTGTGATTTATCTATTTATTCATTTATTTATTAAGCGATCACTATGTGCCAAGCACGCTATTAAGTGCTGGGGTCCCAGATGGGGCTCATATTCTATGTAGGAGGGAGCACAGGTATTGAATTTCCATTTTGCAGATTGGGGAACTGAGGCACAGAGATGTTAAGTGATTTGCCCAAGGACACAGCAGGCAAGCCCAGGTCCTCTGACTCCCAGGCCTATGCTCTTTCCACTAGGCTCAGCTGCTGGGATGGGGTGGGAATGAGAGCAGCAGGGCAGAGAGTCTCTAAAATGGTCCAGTCCTCCCTCTTTCCACCAGAGCTCTGTCCCTGGCATGTGGGCTTTCGGACTTCTGTGCCACTGTAATGCTGTCAGAGAGCAAGAAGGTGCTCCTTGATTGGGCCACTTTGTGAAATGACTGGCTTTAAGAGGGCAGCACCTCTCCCAAAAAGGTTTCAGGCCTCAGTGGAGTCAGGGGCGTTTCTCATGGTATTCAGTCTGCATTTACACAGCTTTCTGGAATCTGCCAGCCAGATGGACAAAGCATATGTGTCATTTTTTGGACAATTTGACCAGGATTGCATCTCCACAGCGGCTCTGGCTCGGAAAGAACCGGTTCCACCCGCCTCCCCCACCTCCCCGAAAAAAAGAAAAAACTCTCTCTCTTTCTCTCTCTCTCTGGATGGAGACGTGACACTTAAGAGGTTCTCAGACCAAGAGTCCTGAATGTGGAAAGTACCTTGACTTACAGAGGCTGACCCTCAGAATCAAGAACCTGGAGGAAGGCGCCGTGATGGGAGCCGAAATCGCATGTGGACTTTGTGATCGGGTGGAGGGGAAGGGAAGTGAGAAGCAGAGACTTAAGCGGAGCTGAGTCTGTGGGCTGAAAGCAGAGATGAGGGGTAGGGGGTAAGGTGTGAGCATGTGATGGGGGTGAGGTATTTGTGGAGAAGAAAGATCTGAAGAAGGGACCTTCAGCATGGGAAGCGGAGTGAAAATGAGGTGCTAGGAGGACCCGAGGCTGTGATGGAGATGGGAGTGCCACCCTCTGGGAAGCTCTCCTGGCAGGCTGCGCTCTGGGAAGCAGGTGATCCGGCTCTCGCTGACCAGGAAGCGGCATTCTAGGAAGTACTACAGCATCCTGATGGCTCCCAGAGGGGGCGTCATTCAGGAAGCCAGCCTCCCTGCTGCCTCCTTGCCATGGCCAGCCTTCCACCTTAATGGGTCATGGGACTCTGTGTCATGGGGGGGTCGAGGGTGGGCGTGCCTGGAGCAGCCTGCCCCAGCCATCCCAGGGCAGGGCTGAGTCCTAGGGCGTAGGACTTCAGAAACAGGTGGGGAAATCTAGGTCTGGCCCTCATCAGAGAGGAATGGCCTACAGTGTTACCATGGACAAGTCACTTAACTTCTCTGGGCCTCAGTTATTTCATTTGTAAAAAATGGTGATTGAGAGTGAGCCCAATGTGGGAGAGGGACTGTGTTCAACCTGTTAACTTGTATCTACCCCAGTGCTTAGAACAGTGCTTGGCACATAATAAGCATTTAACGTGCCATAATTATTATTACCTCCAGTCGTCTTATGGCTTCGTTCTCCTTCCCTCCTTTCTTGATAATTTTGCTATTAAACTGTTACTATGTGTCAAGCACTGTCCTAAGCACTGAGGTAGATACAAGATATTCAATAGTATTCAAGTTAGACACAGCCCCTGTCCCATATGGGGCTCTCTGTCCAAGTAGAAGGGAGTAGGATTTACTCCCAGTTTAGAGGTGAGAACATTGAGGCCCAGAGAAATGAGGGGAATTGCCCAAGGTGACACAGCAGAGAAGGGTCGGAGCCACTTGAAGCTGTTACTTTAGTTCCAGATGAAACCAGTCCCTTAAGTGGTTTGGAGGTGTACTAACACCCCCACCCCCATCAGCTCCCATCAGAATGCAACTCTTAGGACTGCATCTTCATATGGGGACTTGACATTCATTCAGCTGTATTTACTGAGCGCTTACTGTGTGCAAAGCATGGTAAAGCACATTGCCTCTGGACAGGGGGAATGAGGAACGCTGATAAGTTAGCCCTGTGACATTTGCCAAGGCCTTGTAAGTATTCCCTTTGGGAATACTTTCTGAGGAAACTGAGGTACCGACTGAAACAACTAAAGCAGAGTCATGTGGTCGGCAGTGTGGGGCTTGGGATTGCAGTTTTAGGTCCTGAACCTGCACTCCCATTTGCAGCCCTTCTCAATTTAAGATTACCGTCTGGCCTGGCTGCTGGGTGCCTAATGGGACAGAGTGCTGGGAGAATCAGTTGAGGTGGTCAGAGGGAAATTTTCACAAGTTGAAAGGTTGTCAATCATGGGGTATCCCCCCCTACCCGTAGAAGAGAGGGAAGAGAGTTCAGTGTAAGCTTGTTGTGGGTCGGGAATGTGTCTATCAATTCTGTTGCATTGTACTCTCCCAAGCACTTTCCAAGTACTTTTGCCCTCTCCCGGCCCCATGGTGCACATATATACACACACACATATATATTTATATATAGAGAGAGAGGTATATATGTGTATATATGTGTGTGTAATTTCTTTATATATATTAACATCTGTCTCCCCACCTAGACTGTGAGCTCATTGTAGGCAGCGAATGTCTGTTTATTGTAGTACTGTACTTTCCAAAGTGCTTATTACAGTGCTCTGAACACAGTAAGCACTCACCAATAAATACCACTGACGATAGTGATGATGATGATGAGGCAGCATGGTCTAGTGGATGGAGTACAGGCCTGGGAGTCAGAAGAACCTGGGTTCTAATCCCAGCTCCCCCCTTGTCTGCTATTTGATTTGGCAAGTCACTTAACTTCTCTGTCCCTTCATTATTTCATCTGTAAAATGGGGATTAAGATTGTGAGCCCCATGTGGGACAGGGACTGCACCCAACCTGATTACCTTTATCTATCCCAGGGTACAGTGTTTGGCACATAGTAAGCGCTTCACAAATATGACAGTTACTAATGAAGAGGGGAGGGATGTGGTTTAGTGATAGGCTCCAGACGTGACTTCCTGTAAGTTGCTATGTATTCCTTCCTGGGAGTTGAGGGCAGGCACTTCCTAGAGAAAGCCAAGAATGGGCTGAGTGGTTCCAGGAAGATGTAAGTGGATGGGAGCACGTTGCTGGTGCATGAGGAAGAGAGAGGGCCCCAGTGACATCTGGAGTTGACAGGAGGAGATTGAAACTTCCTACTACTTTTTCCCCAAAAATAACCCCTTCTGCCCCAGCTATAATAATGGCAGGAGGAAGGAAGTGGGATGAAGTCAGAACAGGGGGCTGCATCAGGGAGAGACCTTCTCTTCCACCCATCCAGCGAAACTAATTTTAACAACTCTTCCTTCCTCAGGAGGAAATGGCCTTCTCAGCCATTTTGGTGGAGAGGTACCCCAGATAAACTGGGGATAGCTGCATTATATATTATGAATTACTTATCATCTAAATTATACATTGTACTATAAATTCTTTATATTGTCTGCCCCTCTCGACTGTAAGCTTGTTGTGGTCAGGGAACATGTCTACCAACTCTGTATTGTACTCTTACAAGCATTTCATACAGTGCTGTGCACACAGTCAGGGTTCAATAAATACCACTTATAATGGGAAGATTCTGTGGAGGAGAGTGAGAGGAAACCAGCGTGTGATGGAGCAGAGAGAAAACAAGAGTCCTGGGGCTCTACCTGCTGCTTCTAGAATCCAGTCAGGTAACCAGGGTTCTGGTCTGGCTCTGCCACTTGTCTGCTGTGTGACCTTGGGCAAGTCACTTCATTGCTCTGTGCCTCAGTTTCCACATCTGTAAAATGGGGCTTAGATATCTCTTCCCCCTCTTTCTTAGTAGGTGAGCCCCTTGTGGGACAGCGACTGTTTCTGTTGTGATTGTGTTTGTATCTACTCGAGTGCTTAGTTTAGTTCCTGGCATATAGTAAGGTCTCAATTAATACCACAGTTACTGTTATTTATTATCATTCCAGTGGTTGGTATAGAGTAGAAGCTCAGTGAGCAGACTAGCTAGGCCTGTTTTATTTGTGGTTCAGCAGGCATCTGTAGGGTGAGAAAACTCAAGGGTTTCTCAATCAGGTGCTAGGAGAAAGCCAGGTTGAAAGAAGGAAAAGAGCACTTGGGTTCAGCCTAGCTTAGACATGGAATAAGGAAGAGACTCCAAACCACGGAATTTGGAAGGGGCCAGCCCAGAAAAGAGATAAAGAGAATCCCAGAACAAAAGAATTGTGACATTTAAGTAATCTCATTTTGGGCAGGGAACATGCCTACATGTCTACCAACTCTGTTAATATTGTTATATTGTACTCTCCCAAGCACATAGTACAGTGTTGTGCATATAGTAAGAACTTGATAAATACGATTGATTTACTACATGCCAAGCACTGGGATAGGTACGATTCAATCAGATCCAGCCCCTATACCAAATGGGGCTTTCAGTTTAAAGGCTGGGGGATGGGGTGAGCAGGTATTGAATTCTCATTTTACAGATGAGGAATTTGAGTCCCAGAGGAGTGAGGTGATTTATCCAAGGTCCAACAGCAGACAAATGGCAGAGCTGTGACTTCTGACTTCAGAGCAGGTCTTCCGACTCCTCGTCCTGCACTCTCTACTAGGTCACGCTGCTACTCTGAGAAGCTAAAGGAAAAATGACTGGCTACTGGCGCTTTTTGGGGCCAGTGCAGGAAGGGGTCAGCCATGAGGGCTAGCGAGCTCTCCTTTGTTAATGACCTCCTTCCTCTAAGCACCCCCCTCTAAATAATACTCATAATAATAATGATATTTGTTAAATGCTATGTGCCAGGCACTGTTCTAAGCTCGGGGGTGGATACAAGCAAATTGGGTTGGACCCAGGCCCTGTCTCACATGGGGCTCACAGTCTTAATCCCCATTTTACGGATGAGGTAACTGAAGCATAGAGAAGTGAAGTGACTTGCCCAAGGAGCTGGGATTAGAACCCATGACCTTTTGACTCTCAGGCCTGTGCTCTATCCCCTATGCCATGCTGCTTCCTCTTGACTTCTTTTAGACTGCAAGCTTGTCATGGGCAGGGAATGTCTGTTTATTGTTGTATTGTATTCTCCCAAGTGCTTAGTACAGTGCTCTGCATACTGTAAATGCTCAATAAATATGATCGACTGACTGACTTCCTGTCCACAGGGCCACTGCCCGAGGCTTCTGATGGAAGAGAACTGGAGGAGGGGCACATCCGCCACCTGGTGCAACCAAAGACCATGAGGAATGGCGTGGGACCCCGGCAGGGAGGTCGGAGGAAGTTCCGCCGACCCAGACCCCGGCTCTCACACAAGGGGCCGATGCCTTTCTGAGCAGGTAACTGAGCCCCAGGTGGAGAGCCTGTTCATAGCAGGTTGGGAAAATGCTGGAAGGACTCTCCTTGGGATGGGGAAATGCCTTGTTTCCTAGCCATCTGGCTAGCTGGAACATCTGTCTACTGTCATCTTTCTCATTTATCTCTTCCCCCCCACCCCCCCAACTGCAGGAAGGAGCAACAGAGGGCAATGAATGGAAGGAAACAAAGGTGGATGGGAGGGAGATGGTGGAATCTAAAGGAGAAGGAGGCATTGGAAAAGGCAGGGAGCAGCAGGAGAGCGATGAGAGGGAAGGCCAGGTAAATCTGCCACTTGCCTGCTGTGTGACGTCAGGCACATTCTCTGTGCCTCAGTTTCCTCATCTGTAAAATGGAGTTTAAATACCTGTTTGTTCTCCCTCCTCCTCAATGAGCCCCATGTGGAACAGGGACAGTCTGGTCTGATTATCATGTACCTACCCTAGCACTTAGTAGCACATGGTAAGCACTTAACAAAAGCCACAGTTATCGTTATTATTAAGCCTCCAAGCCCATCAGAGTGGGGTCCGGAGCTTGGGCCGCTGACACATACGGGCCTAGCCACTCCCCAGCTGGTTCTCTTTCCCTTGTGGAAACCCATCAAAGAACTAGTAAATTGGTCTGAGGTGTCACTTTAGAAGAACTTTCTGCCTCTGGGACCCAGACTATCTTTCCATATATAAATTAAGAAGCTTAAGGGGATGTCAGCATCCGCTGTGATGGTATTCTTGTTAAGTGCTTACTGTGTGCCAGGCATTGTACTAAGTGTTGGGGTGGATTGGGTTGGACAGAGTTCCTGTCCCACATGGGGTTCAAAGTCTTAATCCCCATTTTATAGATGAGATAACTAAGGCCTAAGGTCACTCAGAAGGCAAGTGGCCAAGTCAGGACTAGACTCAGCAGGCAAGTGGCCAAGTCAGGACTAGAACGCAGAATCTTCTGATTTCCAGGCCCATACCCTGTCCACTAGGCTATGCTGCTTCTCTTTACCAAGTGGCATCCATATTCTCATAACTGGAGATGCTCAAGAGTTATTAGTTTCTTCAGTAATTTGTCTCTTGCAGTGTGTAATCTTCAATAATTTCATAACAGCCTAGATTTAGGATATGTAAGATATTGTGACTGGAGGCTCCTTTGCTATATTTTCTTGATCCTCCTTTGGCTGTCTGCTTGGACAGCTCTGTTCCACCAAATATTTTTTCAAGATGGATTTTGAATAACTGTTTTCATGAAAGTCCATAGAATAATTACAAACACTACTCATCAGTCTTTGCTGCTATACATTTTCAGGGAAAAATGATGTTTCACCGAAAGATGGATTTTTCACAATCACAAAACCCATAATCAGAAATGAGTGAAAACTCTGGGGATCTTTTTTAAAGTCCATTTTAGATGGATTCCGTAGACTGAGGGAGATACAGATTACGCTTAGCCAACAGATTTACGATACTTCAATAGCCAATAATCTTTCTTTTTCCTAGAGGGGGAAGACATTTTCCCTTTTCATTTAAACAAAAAACCCCAACAATTCCTGAAATCCCTGAATTGAAGCCCTATGACAGTTGAAACTGAAGGGGATTTGGGTGGATACTGACATCTGAAAAAAAAGGTCATGAAGCCATAGAAGAAGGTAGCTCCAAAGATACGGTGGATTCTTTTTAAGGGAAGAAAGGTCTACAGTGCCCTGTCATGCCACTTTGAAAAGAAAGTCCTTCCCTAATCTATTTGAATAGATTGTGTTCACTTACTAATTAGCTCAGTGGGAATCCTAGAGTTCTCCAGTGGCAGCTATGGGGGAGGCAAACTAAATGATCACAATTTACTTCCTAAGCATGAAATTCCCCTGGGCGTGATTTACCACGTTGCTTCCTGGAGCATCTGTTCTTAAGGATGGAGAAGAAAGAATCTTCACCCTAAGTCTGTGCTGAGGAGAGGGACTCCACTCCCCCTCCCCCCACCTTCCCACTCACTCTCTCAGGAGCCTCACTCACAGCTGGCATTCAGCTGAAGTTCCCTTCTGCTCTTTTTCCCGCCTCCCTAACTCTTCCATCAGGTTTAATGTGCACATATGCACACACACCCTGTGCAGAGGGGTAGGGAACAGGAAAATGTCCAACTGAAAAGTCTGAGCAAGAGCACTTTTTTTTTGTTAAGCGTTTTACTAGATGCCAAGCACTGTGTTAAGAGCTGTGGATAATAAGAAGATAACGAGATAATCAGGTTGGACACAGTCCCCGTCTCATGGGGCTCACATTCTTAATCCCATTTTACAGATAACTGAGGCACAGAGAAGTTAAGTGACTTGTCCAAGGACAACCAGCAAAGAAGTGGCAGAGCTGGAGTTTGAATCTAGGTCCTTCTGACTCCCATGCTTTATCCATTAGGCCACGCTGCTTCTCTTTGACCTTGGCCAGTAGGTGCTGAAGCTGAGGGAAGACTCAGTAACCCCATCTCTCACACCCCACCTCAATCTTCCTCCACCAAAATCCCTAAGAGGAGAAGAGGTCAGACTTGCCTGGGGAGAAGGGAAGAAGAGCAGCTTGATAGTCAGCATTGGGTGGCAGCTCCCATAGGCCACCAGGGAGCTCCAGGGTGGGGAATGGGAGTGAATCCACATTCAGGCTGCCTCTTCCTTTCATATTTGTGTGGGTTTTCCTGAATCTGGTTCTGATTGTCATTAGAGTAAAAGAACTTATTTCACTTTAATTGTATCAGTCAATATCCCATTCAGTTTAGGAGCCAAGTAAATATTGCCATAAGTACTTCCATATAGACTGCAGGGTTTTAAAAATGTTAACAAGTAGCCTGTTAAACCGTGATAAGAAGTGTTGTGTATAATCAAGCCATTGCTTCACCTCCTTCCCTCTTTTCTCCCCAAGGAAGATCAGAGCCTCTGGACTGTAAGAGATTATGTCTTGGGGTGGGGTGTATGGGGATTGCTCTGAAGCCCCCAACTCCTGTTTCCCATTGAGGAGCAGTGTCTCAGCACAGTCTGAAGGAACTCTGCCCCATTCTTTCTTTCACCCAGCCCAAGTTCCTGGGGTGAACCCAGGCAGCCTCTTTTGGAGGGGAGTCATAAGGTCATGGGTTCTAATTCCAGCTCTTGTCTGCTGTCTTTTGCTCTGTGACCCTGGACAAATCACTTCTCTATGCCCCAGTTACCTCATGCGTAAATTGGGGATTGAGACTCAACCCCACGTGGGACAAGGGACTGTGTCCAAGCCGATTTGCCTGTCCACCCTAGCGCTTAGTATAGTGCCCAGCACATAGTGAGCACTTAACAAATACCACAATTATTATTATCCTGCCCACTCCTTTTTGAGAGGTTACTCTGGAGTGTCCCAATTGACCAGTCTTTCTTCCTTGTGCTTATTTTGTAGGGCCAGTGAGGGGACAAGGATCTGCCCCATCCCACCACCCGCATCTTTGTTTGACAGACTGATTCGCTTGTCTTCGGGTCCTGAGTTTGGGGCTCGTTCCTGCTGATGTGTCCAGGCTATTCCCACCTGCCAACCTCCCCATGTGGCTGCTCAAGACTGAGTGATCCTGCATCCGGTTCGGCTTTCCTGGATCCATCCTCTATGCCTTCTCCCTGCCTTCATCGTTCCTTCCCTGTTTTCTATCTTCCCCATTCTTCTCCAGCCTCCTCCCACAATACCCTCTTCACTATGTGCCCCCATCTCCCGCTAACCCCAGTTTGAGAAGTCGTCTCTCAGCACCATGTATCCCGAAGCAGCTGTGTCTTTTGTCTCCCCGGATTCTCTCCCCAAATGTCCCTGAGCTTGCTTGGGTCAGATCGGCTGGTGGAGATGGGGCTGAAAGGGGAATCCAGGCCTCAGAAGACTGCTTGCTTGGGGAAGGAGTTGCTGGATAGGGAGTCTCTGGGATCCCTTGGGGGGAATTGGGTGGGGAAGCTGTGCCTTGGGGTGAAGACTGATTGATTTGGGTTTATCAATTGGTGGGGGGGAGCGAGGGGACGTTGGCTCTACCCGGAAAAGCCGCTGACATGAAGAGTCTACCTGTCCTTGGTGTCTGGCCTAAACCTTGGATCTCTCTCCTCAAGGTGTGTGAGCTGGGCACAGCCAAAGGAACAGCTGTGTCCTTGCTCATCTGAGGGTGAGGGGTGTGATGAGGAGGTGAGAACACAGCTTGAACGAGAAGCACTTTGTCATATGGGGCTGTTCCTCTTTGTCTGGGGGAAATGCCCCTGTCTCCCCTTGCCTTTATGTTGTATGTTTCCTCTTCCCCTCTCCCCTTTAGAAATTTAAAAAAAGATAAGAAGATATATATATAAGTACATATATATAGAAAGTCGAAGAAAGTTATTTTTGTTAAGATAATGGATTTGGGGGGTGTTTATTTATTCTCTAGGTGCTGAAACCTCCTAAGATCTTGGATTTAAAAGTTTAGAAAACTGAAATTCCTTCTCTCTGCCATCTGGAGCTGCCCAGTCCTTAGTCTTGCCTCATCCTCCTGCTCCAAGCCCAGCCCATGACCGTGGGCACCTGGGGTGTCCAGAGAGGCCTCAGTCCCAGAATTCTTTCTTTGGTCTTCCCT
Source organism: Ornithorhynchus anatinus (assembly GCF_004115215.2). Taxonomy (NCBI): domain Eukaryota; kingdom Metazoa; phylum Chordata; class Mammalia; order Monotremata; family Ornithorhynchidae; genus Ornithorhynchus; species Ornithorhynchus anatinus. Next base: position 18,078,709 of record NC_041733.1, on the reverse strand, counting down.
GTGCCAAAAGGGCATGTTGCAGGGTGGGAGTTTTCCAGGTGATCCCCATTCCCCATGAGGTCCATTTTGGAGACCTGGCAGGGAGGACATGTGCTTATCCCTGACCTTTCTTGAGGCAAGAAACCAGACATCATGGCAGAATCTGGCCCCATCCCCTGCCCTGCCCAGGTACCAGTGCCAGGGAGGAGGTGGCAGGCGGTCACAAAGAAAACCTTATTATTCCCATCTTTGATGGGGATCCAGGGTGGACATGGAAGATTTGTATTCTCTGCCAAGAGTCAGTCACAAGATGCGTCAAAGAACATGCCCTTCTCCTTTGCGATTAGCCCAGGGCTGGGCCCTCACTCAGAAGTCTCCTGGTCTGTGCCCTCTTCACCCCGGACAGCCTCAGGTTCAGGGCCTACCCCTCAGTGGCACAGCATTTCATATATTTGGTGCTTTCGTGTTATATTTTATAGCCGTCCAGTATACCTTCATAACCTGTTGGGTGTATTCAGTATACCAGCCTAGCATACCTGCGTAACTCCCTGTGTCTTGTCAGTATTCCATTTCCCGACCACGTGGCGGCCTGTTATTACAGGTATTTAACAGTGCAACCAAATCAGATAGAGTTTGAAAAAGGGATGAGAGCTTTTTAACTCAAAGGGAGAGTGATGTTTTTTATGGGTTGTTTTTTTAAGGGCCAAGAGAGAGCTTTAAATGCTTTGACCTAGTGACCTCTTCCCATTTCTGGCTCAAGCGACCACTAGCATTTTAAACCTAATGCAACCAAAACAACTTTGGGACCTCTGATTGCCTTCCCCAGCAGCTAGCCCCTCATGCCCCATCTCCTTGAAACTGCCAGCCTCCCAGCACAGTGGAGTGGAAATGCTATGGTGGGAGACGCTTCAAGCTCAACAGACTTCTTAGCTTTGTTGTCCCGGTCCCTGATTTTTCAACTTGGTTAATGGATGTCTTGGGTAGGAGGTTAGGGAGAGGAATGGGTTGGCTTGGCTGTTCCGTAAAGCAGCAAGAAGCCCCTTGTTTCTTCTCTGCAGGGTCCCCTTCCTCAAGAACACTAGGAGAGAGGTCTGGGTAAGCAGGAAATTTCAGCTGACTGCAAGGGGGTTTTATGACAAGGTTTAGGATTGAGGTAGGGGTCTAGCCAGAGGACTGGGAGCTTAGTACCCCAAGAGATTTGGGGGGCAGATTCAGGGGAATGATACAGAGCCCTAAGATCTTAGGTCGATTAATCGGTCGTGTTAAGTGCTTATGGTATGCAGGACACTGCCACACTGAGTACTTGGGAGAATACAGTCGAGTTGGTAGACAAGTTGCCTGCCCTCAAGGACCATACAGTTTAGATTCTATGGAGTTTGGCGTATTGGGAAAGGGGGCTGGGTTTTATTGATTGAAGAAGAGCCTGAAATTGAGGGGCTCAGATTCCGGAGCCTCATGGACTCCCTCAAGATCTAACCTGTAGCTACCCCAACAGCTGTGAAACAAACCAAGGTTTTCTCTGTGCTCAGGATGCCTCCCACTCGGCCGCCATTTGCCCACCCAGTTGAGAAGGCAGCCTGGGATTTCTAGTTTTGCTGGATGCTGGGTCAGCCGAATGAACCAAAAGAACTGAGGGCCCAGAACGGGAGATGGATTGGAGAATACTTTTCCATGGTGCAATCTCCTGGCTGCCTGCCCACTACCAGAGGGGGCAACTCTGCCCAGACCCCAGAGCTGCCCACCTGGATGTGCCCAGCCAGCCAGAGAGTGTGTAAATTGAGGCACATGTCCCCTTCTCCCTGCAACCATGCCCATCACTCCTTGGGATGTTTTGTAGCATGACCCTGCCCAGAGTGGCAGCAGGGAGATCAGGGCAAGTTGGGTGAGAGGGTGTAGTAGGGACTGGGTCATCACTGTCACTGGGTCAGAGTCTAGGGATTGCCTGGTTCTCCTTGGGTTCTGGGCCCTGTCATTGGTTTTGGGCTATTCCCCACTTGGCCCTGGCAGTTGCTGCTTTCTGAAGCTAAATCTGGGTGCTATCCCTTTAGACTGTAAATTCACTGTGGGCAGGAAATGTGTCTGTTTAGTTATATTGTACTCTTTCAAGCACTTAAAACAGTGCTCTGCACAGAGTAAGCGTTCAAATACAATTGATTTTCATCTCCCTCAGGGTTCCCTGAAGAGAGTTTCTTTGCCCTGGATTTCTGCGCCCTCAAGTTCCCTAAGGTGGGGGCAGGGGGAGAAGCCAGGGCTTCAGAGGGATCTCTCCAGGAACACTTCCCCCACTTGGCTTGTGTGTCCTCATACACACACACACACACACACACACACACACCCCAATCTATCTGCTTTATCAACTTCAGCTAGGCTGCAGTCCTGCTGTGACCTGCAGAGGTTTGGGTTCAGGCCAATCAGCCCCAGGTCCAGGACATTTAACATGCATATGATCTACAGTACTGCTCCCGGAGGCCAGGACATTCAGGGAAAATGTGGGGGGTGGGGGAGAGAACAGAAACAGGCCAGAGGAGGAAATGATTCTTGTGAAATATTTAAGATGGTTGTTTATGGTTCTTATGCTAATTTATACAAAATGTAAAAGCTTTTTCTTTGAGAAATTGCTCCCTTTTGGTAACTGTTGTTCACTCTGTTTGTAAAGATTGTTCTGTGTAAATACATCTTTATAATAAAGAGTTAAAATGAACCCTTATTTTATGAGGGGGAAATAAATGTCCCTTTCTTTCTCCCTTGGGGTCATATGTTTAAATCTACACTTGACGTGCCTGTTTTTGGTTGGTCTGGTGAATGCATGCAATCTTGCACATAGTAAAAGCTCAGATGGACATAACCCCTCCTTTCCAGGAATAGTTTTCTTTATTTCCACAAGGGGGGTTAGGCTTGTGGATGAAGAAACCGAGACCCAGTGTGGCTAAAATAGTTTGTTCACAAACGCATCCACTTTGTGACCTAGCCCAAGTCATAGCTTATGTAGCCCTTTCTCCCAGCCCTCGACAACCAATTCAATGCTACTTACTATGAACTGTGGGCCAGTTACAACTAGAACGGTTGAATTGGCAGATATGTGCCACTTTCATCATTCTCATGTGGAGAGGGAGGGTTCTTAGATTGCACATTCTCCATGACTGCCTATTCTAGTGGTCACTCCCTAGTGATAATAATAATTGTATTTATTAAGTGCTTACTATATGCCAAGCACTATTGTAAGTGCTGGGAGAGATAAAAGATAACCCAATCAGGGACAGTCCCTGTCCCAGATGGGGTTCACAGGCTTAATCCCCAATTTACAGATGAGGTACAGATGAGACCCAAAGAAGATAATTATTTGCCCAAGGTCAAACAGTAGAGAAGTAGTGGAGCTGAGATTATAACCCATGTCCTCTGACTCCCAGGCTCATGCTCTTTCCACTAGGCCATGCTGCTAGCTAAAGCCCAGCCCTAATCAATAAAAATACTAACTCTGTGAAGAGTACTGTATTAAAGGCTTGGGAAAGTACAAAAGAATTAAGAGCCACAATCCCTACACATTGGGAGCTTATGGTTTAGAGACCCAGGTTAGCTGGTTCAAATATTTCATCAAGATGACGATTTTGTGATAGCCAGATGGATCAAATTCCTCAGATGCAAAGCAGTTGTGGCTCTGTGTGTGATTCTATGTCTCGGAGGATGTTTGTGCCAGTGTGAAGGTGCCTGCAGCTGAGTCATGGACTGAGATTGCTTTAGTGAAGGGTCATGAGCATGATGAAAGATGCGCTTCTCTGCCTACATATGGGTAGAATTGGATTTGCAGGCTACTATCTGAAGGACTGTAGAAACACATTGGATTTTGTTCATGGGCATGCCTTTGTCCATTTAAATGATGCATTAGTGGATGCAGATAATACAGCATGGTATAGTGGATAGAATGCAGGCTTGGAAGCCATAAGGACCTGGGTTCTAATCCCAGCTCTGCCTCTTGTCTGTTGTGTGACCTTAGGCAAGTCATTTCACTTCTCTAGGTCTCAGTTACCTCCTCTGTAAAATGGGGATTAAGACAGTGAGCCCCATGTGGGACATGGACTTTTTCCAACCTGATTACTTTGTTAACTACCCCAGCACTTAGACCGGCACCTGGCACTAAGTAAGCGTTTGACAAATAGCAAAAAAATAAAAAGGAAAAGAAAAGAACTCAGTTGCTTTAGGATTTGAATGATTTTACATCATCTCTTCCATTGATGACCTCGGCTCTAAAGATGGACCATGATTTTGACTGATTACTGTTGGACAGGTGGAAAGTCAAGAGTATAGATATCTGCCCTGCTCCGGCAGTTTAGCCTGAGAAAAGAGAATCTGTTTAACCTGAAGCTGCCTGGCTGAGGACTTCAAACTCCCTTTTGAAATGAAAGACTAGGTTCTCTTGATACACACAAGCAATTCTTGTCGGAGCTGGGGACATCCAGTCTACCCTGGCCCCATTCTCCTCTCTGCCGCTCCCAACCCAGACATGGTTGGGGGAGGGGGAAGCGATAATAGTAATAATAATAATAATTATGGCATTTATTGAGCACTTTCTATATGCCAAGTGCTAAGGCGGATACCAATCAATGGTATTTATTGAGCGCTTGCAGTGTACAGAGCACTGTGCTAAGTGCTTGGGAGAGTAAAATATGACAGAGTTGGTAGACAAGTTTCCTGCTCATAGTGAGCTTAGCATCTAGAGGAAAAGTTGGCAGTTACATCGGCTGGGAATCGAACCCAGGTTTCCCAAGTGGAGGCCAAGAATTCTGCCACTGAACTACCAATGCTCCCACCAATAATCTGATCTGATACTGCCTCTATCCCACATGGGACTCACCTTCTTAATCCCCAATTTACAGATGAGAAAACTGAGACCCAGAGAAGTTAAGCGACTTACCCAAGGTTTCACAGTGGGCACATGGCAAAGACAAGATTAGAACATCAGTCTTCTGACTTGCAATCTTGTGCTCTTTCCACTTGGCCCCACTGCTTTCTTTTGGGTTTAGCAGCTGCAAGAACCATGGTTTAGTAGGGGTTTGGAGCTGGAGTCAACAAGGAATTGGGAATCAGATGACCTGGGTTCTAATCTTGCCTCTGCCACTTGCCTGCTGTGTGATTTTGGATAAGTCATTTAACGTTTCTGTGCTTCAGTTCTCTCATCTGCAAAAATGGGGATTCGAAACCTGTTCTCCTTTCTACTTAAACTGCCATGTGGGACCTGAATATCCTGTATCTATCCCAGTGCTTAGTACAGTACTTGGCCCATAATAAGTGCTCAACAATTCTTCTCCTTCTCCCCCAGAAGGTAAATTGACAGTGACCTTCCATCCCAGTAGTTAGGTGGTGGGCCCTGTGAGATGACTGTTAGTCCCCAAGAGGAGGTCCCAGCTCAGGAGCTCCTCAGACTTACCCTTCAGGCTCATTGTGGGCAGGGAATATGTCTATTATATTGTACTCTTCCAAGCACTTAGTACAGGGCTCTGCACACAGTAAGTGCTCAATAAATATGAACTGGCTGACTGCTGAGATAATCACTCCCACAGACACACACCTCTTGTTCTGCTCTGCTGGAGCAGGAGCCAAGATCATCTTCCAGTGACTCCCAGGGATCAAGGATAATAATATGGTATTTGTCAAGCACTTACCATATACCAGCCACTGTACTTAACGCTAGGGTGGATACCAGCAAATCGGCTTGGACACAGTCCCTGTCCCCTGCGGGGCTCACAGTCTCACTCTCCATTTTAGAGATGAGGTAATTGAGGCCCAGAGAAGTGAAGTGACTTGTCCAAGGTCACACAGTAGACAAGTGGCAGAACTGAGGTTAAAACCCAAGACCTCCTGACTCCCAGGCCCGTGCTCTATCCACTTGACCATGTGGGCTCCCTGCCAGAACCCCTGCAAAGCTGCATATTCTGACACTGGGGTCAGTGGGCAGGCCTGCAGGAGCTATGCAGGCAAGGCAGCTCTGAAAGACAAAAGTGAAGCAGCTCTGGAGTTCTGGAGCGCAACAGAAGAGTGGCAGTGTTTAAAGACTCCTACCATTTTTGAACCAGTCGGTCAGTCACTCATACTTATCAAGCACTTACTGTGTGCAGAACACTGTACTAGCACTTGAGAGAATACAATATAACAACTGAGACACTTTCCCTGCCCACAAAGAGTTTAGAGTCTAGGACCACAGTCTAGAACCACATCCTATGCTTATAAAACTGTCTGGGAATCCACAAAAAGAAACTTTGTAAAAGAAGACCTATATTTTGAAACAATTTCCCTTCATGGTACAGAGGAATAAAATCCATGCTTTATTTGCAAGGTATCACCGTCCAAAAATACAAGAAAGAAAGAAGGAAATTGAAATATTTTAAAGCCTAAAACCCCAACTTCAGATGGGAAGATTAAACTAAACTTATACTATTTCTTTCTGACCAGTTTCAAAAATCTTGAGATAAATACCAAACCAAATGTTTGCATGAACAGTTATTACTTTCCCAATATTGTTCCAATCAGAGTAGTTGAACTGACATAAATTCTGCTTTCATCATTCCCATGGAATCACAGAGAAAGGCCTCTCAGATCACCCGTCTATCCCTCTGGTGGCTCTGACTCCCAGAAGTCACCCAGCCCCGCTTTGGCTGGCTTAAATAACTAATAAAGGTTCTGAGCTTTGCAAGTTTTGGAAGATGGGGGTGGTCAAACATCTCTAATGCAAACCGATCTCTATAAGCTATTAGTGTTTGTGTGCACGTGTGGTTGCTGCCGTGCCTGTCCGGTTGGCATGGCAATGGGTAATGAATAATGTCCCAAAGACACCAATGAATGGCATCAGAAAGGAACACATCTAAGAGACACGGGTATCCAGACGGAGATTCACAACCAGATATATGCACATCCAGAAACATAGATGACACAGAAAGACTTAGGCACACTCAACACAGAGAGTGAAAGATGCTAACAAGCGCACTCCCCGATTTACATAGAGTCACAAAGACACTCAAAGACACACATCAGTGGATCTTCAGACATTGTCCCTATAGGCTGCTCAGATTGAGGATATGTATATGTGTGTGTGTGTGTGTGTGTCTGGGGAAGCAGACTGTCTTTTGTCTCAGAGGACAATAAAGAGATGAATGTCAATGGTTTTCACCTTTGCCAGTGACAGGCCTTGAGTCTAAAGCTCAATGTATCCAGTAATGACCCTGTATACATGGATGAGACTTTTATGAAGAAGAGTGCCTGCAGCCAGTTGCTGAGGCCTCTGGGAAGGTGAGAGGCCAACCATCTCCTCGAGGTGCTGAAAGAAGGCCCGGCATACTCCCTGTCAGGACCCTGCCCTTGGGGGAAAGGCTACCAACTGAGGACAAGGAGAGTTTAAACAATGGCTGCTTTGGACCGTGAGCTCATTGTGGGCAGGAAATGTGTCTACCATCTCTGTTGTGTTGTATTCTTCCAAGCGCTTAGTGTTCAGTAAATACCATTGATTTGCTTGGGAGGGAGCCCTTCAGATAAAGATACCAGGGACAGGGGACATGGCCAAGAGTTATACAAACAAGCCACAGCCCTTAGAAAACTATAATCAATCAATTGTATTTATTGAGTGCTTACTATGTGCAGAACACCGTACTAAGAACTTGGGCACAGAATTAGTGGAAATGTTCCCTTCCTATGACTAGCTTACAGTCTAGATGGGGAGACACACATTAATATAAGTAAATAATAATTTAAAGATACATACAGAAGTGCTAGGGGGTTGTGGGTAGGGCAAATATCAAATGTCCAGAGGTCACAGATCCTAGTGCCTAGATGTAGCAGAAGGGAGAGCGGGCTAGGGAAAAGAGGGCTTAATCAGGGAAGGTAATCAAAGACACATTGTATCTGCTTGGAGAAAATCGAATGGAGTTTTAGAACATGGCCCCAAGGTTACCCCTTCCACCATAACCAGCTAAAGTTCAGAGTACTTTCTGTCGCACTGAAACACTGTAAAACTCAACATCCTAAATTGAGGTTATACAGAGACTGTGTCTTTGTGTGCTCGATCTTGAAAGGTAGCTGGTCCCTAGAGATTGCGGTAACTCCAGTCCCGGGCCTACCCCCTGCCTACCCCTAATAATAATAATAATTATAGTCTTTGTTAAGCACTTACTATGTGATAAGCACTGTTCTAAGCACTGGGAGAGATACAAGTTACCTACTCACAGCTATCCTTGACTCCAGGGAGCCACCAAGAGTTTTGTAGGAGAGGGGGTGTCAGTCAATGGAGCAAGGGAATTCATAGTGTAGCTGTCGCCCTGACTCCTCTCTCTTTATTCATCTCCCCTCCCATCCCCACAGCACTTACGAACACATCTGTAATTTTATTTACTTATATTAATGCCTGTCCCCCCTCCCCCTTGCCTGTAAGCTTGTTGTGAGCCAGGAATGTGTCTGTGATATTGTTATACTGTATTCTCCCAAGTAGTTAGTACTGTGTCCTACACACAGTAAGCATTCAATAAATACAAATGACTGACCATTAACAACATTTGCAGAGCATTAATAGTAATAATAATAATCACAATGATATTTGTTAAGTACTTACTATCTGCCAAGCACTGTGATACAGGGTAGTGAGGTCCCACATTGGGCTCACATTCTAAGTAGGAGGGAGATCAGGTATTGAATCCCCATTTTGCAGATGAGGGAGCTGAGGCATAGAGAAGTGTGAGCCCATTATTGGGCAGGGATTGTCTCTGTTGCCAAATTGTACATTCCAAGCGCTTAGTACAGTACTCTGCACATAGTAAGTGCTCAATAATTACTAATGAATTAATGGAGAAGTTTAGTGACATGCCCAAATGTCTGAGCCAGGATTAGAACAGGTCCTCAGACTCGCAGGCCTATGCTCTTTCCCCTAGGCCCTCACCGTGTCCCTCTTGTGAGCAGAGCAGTTTCACTTGCTGGGAGAGAGCTTCCATCAACTCCTAACAATCCCAGTCCTTCACTTCCAGATTAGTTGCATGCTAGGATGAAGGGGACCCAGAGCCACAGAAGGACGCAAAATTTCACTCTCCTTCCATCCTGACTGAACAGCCCTCTAGTGGCTAAATGTCCTAAATTCCAAATTTACTAGTTGGGAGTCGTCGGAGGCATAGACAATCCTAGTCGGTGCCAGCAGGATACCTAAAGAGCTGCTCTTCAGGTTCAAAGATAACTCTGCTGACTCTACGATGGCAATACTAGGGACCAGACCTAGTGTGACTCAATAAATATTGATTGATGTTAACTTGTAAACTGACCGTGACCGTCCATCCCAGGAGTTAGGTGGCGGGCCCTGAGAGGTGACTTGTCTTGGAGCTGAGGGACCCCAGAGGTGTTCACTGCTGGGTTGACTTCATTCATTTCATTCCATCATTCAATCGTACTTATTGAGCGCTTACTGTGTACAGAGCACTGTACTAGGTGCTTGGGAGAGTACAATATAACAATAAACAGACACATTCCCTGCCCACAATGAGTTCATAATCTAGAGGGAGAGACAGGCATTAATTTTAAAAAATGAATTACAGATATGTACGTAAGTGCCGTGGGGCTGGGAGGGGGGAATGAATAAAGGGAGCAAGTCAGGATGACGCAGAAGGGAGTGGGAGAAGAGGAGAGGGAGGTTTAGTCAGGGAAGACCTCTTGGAGGAGATGTGCCTTCAATAAGGCTTTGAAGGAGGAGAGAGTAATTGTCTGTCAGAACTGAGGAGGGAGGATGTTCCAGGCCAGAGGGAGGACTTGGGCGAGGGGTCCGCAGCAAGATAGATTAAATCAACGAGACCTTCGTGCTGGCTGTGGGCAGGGAATGTGTCTGTTTATTGATATATTGCACTCTCCCAAGCACTTAGTACAATGCTATGCACACAGTACATGCTCAATAAATACGACCAACTTGACTGACTGACTGCTTCTATAGTCACTCCCAGAGACACGCATCTCTTGCGCTGCCCTGCTAGAGTTGGAGAGAAAATCATCCTCCAGTGACACTCTGGGATCAAGGACCCAGGCTGCTGTGCATTTTACAATTAGGAAGCAAAGGCTAGACTCTAAGAGCAAGTGACAAGGCAAGGTGGGATTTTACTGGCCCCCTACAGGCATTCCTCTCCTCAGAGGTAAGAGTCACTGGATTCCTTCATGGCTGTGAATAGTCCCGGCTTCAGGGTTTTCGGTTCAGCTCCATCCAAGTTATTGGTGGTGCAGCCTCCTGGGGATGGGAGTGGGGTGGGGGTGGTTGGCAAGGTCTGGAAGGAGGCGGGGGCTTAGGGAGTGAGGAGTAAACCGGGTCCCTGACCTCACGGATTTCACAATCAATGCAGGGACAACAGGAGAGGAATCAACAGCCAAAATAGATTTGAAAATCTACAGGCAAAGAACCGGAATAAATATTTCGACCCAGCGATCAGGGGAAAGTCCAACGCCTAACCCCTTGCTGAACCAAGGGCGTTGAGGGGGAGGTCCATCTGGAGGAGGCAGACCCTGGGCTGAGCTGGGAAGGCGGTATGGACTTGACCCAGGAGATTGTGTTGGGGAGGCTGGTGTCGGCTCTGCGGAAAGCTGGACAGAAGATTTACTGTCGGGTCAGGGACATGGGACTTTTTGGTTCCATTATTTCTTGGTACATTTTGCTCTAAGAAACATTATTTAGGAGAAATCTTTCAAGATACGATAAACTTTTGATTCATCAGTTTGTAGTTTAAATTATTAGGTTGTCCGATCTTATTCCCTCTTGTGAACTCTTTCCTTGAGCTTAGTACAGTGCTCTACACACAACAAGAGCTTTATAAATACTATTACTCCATCAGTGAAGCAGTTGAATTTAATCAGTTAGAGAACAGTATGGTTTGGATGAAGGTGCACGGGCCTGGGAACCAGAGGATCAGGGTACTAATCCCAGCTCTGCCAAATTGCTTGCTGTGTGACCTTGGGGAATTCACTTAACATTCCTCTATTGGAAAATGGGGATTAAATCCTACTTTCTCCTTCTTAGACTATGCAGCCTATGTGGAACAGGGATTGTCCAACTGGATTGCCTTGTATCTACCCCAATCATATATATTGAGCACTTACAGCACGCCGAGCACTGTACTAAACACTTGAGGCCATACAATACAGAGTTGGTAGACATGTTCCCTGCCCACAATGAGTTTACAGTCTAGAGAACAGTTTACTGTCTAGAAGATGAGCACAAAATAGAGGACAAGCATTAAGTAACCGCTTAACAAATACCCTAAAAAATCCCTCCCCACAAGGAATTTATAGTCTAGAGGTGGGGGACAGGCATCAGAATAAATTACAGATAGGAGAAATAGCAGGGTATAAGGATACGGACATAAATACAGTGATGCTGATGGCGAGGTGATTATCAAGTGCATAAAGAGGTACAGAGCTCAAGATGACACAGGAGGAAGAGCAGGTAGGGAAAATGAGGGCTTAATCAGGGAAAGCCCCTTGGGGGAGATATGATTTTAAGAGGGCTTTGTAGGTGGGGAGAGTGGTGGTCTGTCAAATATGAAGGGGGAAATATTAATGTTACCCTCAAGGCGTTGAGGAACAATTAATTCAAATATCATTATAGAGTGCTAAATCAATTTAATATGTTTCCATTCCTGTGGTCTGGCGGTCTGCCTGGGTCGGGGAAGTGTCACAGTTCACTTAGAAAGCTTCGTTATGTGTTACACTTTCCATCTGTCTACCATACATTTTTTTTGTCCTCCTATCTTATTTTTAGGAAGAAAGCACAGACCTAAAGTTGACTTGATGGGCCTCACCTCTTAGGCGAACCTTAAAATGAAGGGAGGCCACGTAAGCCTTAGCTTTGAGAAGAGACTAGTCGATCCCCTGGCCTTCTGACTGAGGTGGAGAATGACTTCTGGCTAGGGGGCCATGGTGGACCTTTAACTGGGAAATGGAAGAATTGTGGGCAAGGGTGAATGCCATCCTTTTTTCAGCCACACACATATGTAGGCATAGGGACAGGGTTTGAGATGGTTGGGAGGCCTATAGAGAAGCACAGGTCTGGGAGTCAATGGACCTGGGTTCTAATTCATTCGTTCATTCATTCAGTCATATTTACTGGGCATTTACTGTGAGCAGAACACTATACTAAGACTTGGGAAAGTACAATACAACAACAAAACATTGACATTCCTGTCCATACGACCCAATCCCAGCTCTACCCATTGTTTGCTATGTGACCTTGGGCAAGTCACTTAACTTCTCTGTGCCTCAGTTCTCCTGTTCTCCCTTCTACTTAGATTGTAAGCCCCATATGGGACAGGGACTAAGTCCAAGCTAATTAACTTGTATCTACCCCAGTACTTAAACTGACGCAGACATAGTAAGCGCTTAATGAACCTTATCTTATGCTGTTGAGAATATCATAAAAAAAAGAATGATTTAGTGGAAAGACCATGGGTCTGGGAGTCAGGAAACCTGGGTTCTAGTCTCAGCATTCCACTGACTTGTGGGGTGATCCCTCTAGACTGTAAACTCCCTCGAGATGGTAAGGCTTCTTGTGGGTGAGGTATAGATTTACCAAATCTCTCATACCGTACTCTCCCAAGCGTTTAGTGCAATGCTCTGCATACAGTAAGCACTCAATAAATATCAATGGTTGAGTGACTGATCTTGGGCAAGACATTTAACCTCAGTTGCCTCATCTGTAAAATGGGGGTAAGATAACCCACCTCTCCTTATCTCAAAGGAATGTTATGAGGAGAAAAATTTTAAAAAGTATTGAGAGAGGCAGTATTTCAGTAGGGATGCAGCAACTTCATTCATTCAATCATATTTATTGAGTGCTTACGGTGTGCAAACCACTATACAAAGCACTGGGGAGAGTACAGTATAAGAACAGACACATTTCTTGCCCACAAAAGGCAGCTATATTTGTGCCTGCTGCATTCTGGTGTGTTTATGGACAGGCAACCCTAGTCTTCCCTCTGAAAGGATGTAAGGCTCTGATGGTCTCTATCTGTTGCCGAATTGTATATTCCAAGCACTCAGTACAGTGCTCTGCACATAGTAAGCGCTCAATAAATACTATTGAATGAATGAATGTCATCTGTATGCTCTATGCTCTGGACTGTAAACTCTTTGCAGGCAGGGAATATATCTGTTATACTGTTATACTGTATTCTCCCAAGGGCTTAGTATAGTACTCTGCACAGAGTAAGCACTCAAAAAATGACTGACTGCACAATAAGTGCCCAGTAAGTACAGCTGATTGATTGGAAAAAGGTAAATCAGTCTCCCACCACCAGAGGGATACTTCAGTGCAGGCATCCTTCTCCGGACTACACTTGGGCTCAGGATACATCTCATAGCTACTGTAAAAGCTTTGGCTGCAAATTTGGCCACTGCATCAACTGCTCACAAATTCCTCTGTTCAGAGAAGCTTTTTCCAGCAGTTAATTTTCTGCTAATGTTCATGTTCTTCACCTGTGTAAGATTTAACCTCATCTCTCTTCATGAAAAATGTCATTAAACAGGGAGCCAGACTTTTTCAGGAGAGCAGCCTGTTGAAATTCCGTGATGCAGCCACTTTCAACCTGGTATATGGTAAGTAGAGAGAAGTAGCATGGCCTAGTCAATAGAGTAGGGCCTGGGAGTCAGAAGGCCCTGGGTTCTAATCCCGACTTCACCACGTGTCTGCTGTGTGACTTGGGCAAGTCATTTCACTTCTCTGGGCCTCAGTAATCCCATCTGTAAAACGGGGATTAAGATGGCAAACCCCTTGTGGGACATGAACTGTGCCCAACCTGATTAGCTTGTATCTACCCCAGAGGTTAGTAAAGTGCCTGGCACATAGTAAGTGCTTAATACTATATATACATGTAATTGTACATTCTTATGCTGGGGAGTCCAGGAGGTTGTCTAGGTGCAGGCTGGGAAAGAAGATTTGATAGCAATAATAACTGAGGTATTTGTAAAGTGCTTACTATGTGCCAAGCGCTAGAATAGATGTAAGATAATCACATCAGAGACACTTCTTTTCCCACATTGGACTCTAAGCAGGAGAGAGAACGAGTCATCTGCACTCGCTGAATTCCTCAACTCCAACTCTCTCCTGGACCCCCTCCAATCTGGCTTCCGTTCCCTCCACTCCACCGAGACTGCCCTCTCAAAGGTCACCCATGACCTCCTTCTTGACAAATTCAATGGCTCCTACTCTCTCCTAATCCTCCTCCACCTCTCAGCTGCCTTTGACACTGTCCACCATCCCCTTCTCCTCCATACCTTATCTCACCTTGGCTTTATGGACTCCATCCTCTTCTGGTTCTCCTCTTATCTTTCTGGCCATTCATTCTCGGTCTCCTTCGCGGGCTCCTCCCCCTCGCCCCCCCATCCACTAACTATAGGGGTTCCTCAAGGGTCAGTTCTTGGCCCTCTTCTGTTCTCCATCTATACTCACTCCCTTGGTCAACTCATTCGTTCCCACGGCTTCAACTATCATCTCTACGCAGATGATACCCAAATCTACATCTCCTCCCCTGTTCTCTCCCCCTCCCTCCAGGCTCCTATCTCCTCCTGCCTCCAGGACGTCTCTACCTGTATGTCTGCCCACCACCTAAAACACAACGTGTCTAAAACTGAGCTCCTTATCTTCCCTCTCAAACCCTGTCCTCTCCCTGACTTCCCTGTCACTGTGGATGGCACTACCATCCTTTCGTCTCACAGGCGCGCATCCTTGGTGTCATCCTTGACTCTGCTCTCTCATTCACCCCACACATCCAATCCGTCACCAACACCTGCCGGTCTCACCTTGACAATATCGCCAAGATCCACCCTTTCCTCTCCATCCAAACAGCTATCGTGCGGGTACAAGCTCTCATAGTATCCCGACTGGATTATTGTGTCAGCCTCCTCTCTCATCTCCCTTCCTCCTGTCTCTCCCCACTCCAGTCTATCCTTCATTCCGCTGCCTGGATCATCTTCCTACAGAAACGGTCTGGGACTGTCACTCCCTTCCTCAAAAATCTCCAGTGGTTGCCTATCAACCTTTGCACGAAACGAAAATCCTCACTCTTGGCTTCAAAGCTCTCCATCACCTGCCCCACCTCACCTCCCTTTTCTCTTTCTACTGACCACCCCATACACTCTGCTCCTCTGCCACTCACCTTCTCACGGTCCCCTGTTCATGCCTATCCTGCTGTTGACCGCTGGCCCACGTCCTACCGCTGTCCTGGATTGCCCTCCCTTCTCATATCTGCCAAACTAACTCTCTTGCCCTCTTCAAAGCCCTACTGAGAGCTCACCTCCTCCAGGAGGCCTTCCCAGACTGAGTCCCCCCTTTCCCTCTGCTCCTCCTTCCCTCTCCTCCCCCCCACCCTCTGCTCTTCCCCCTTCCCCTCCCCTCAGCACTGTGCTCTTTTGTATATATTATTACCCTATTTATTTTGTTAATGAGGTGTATATCTCCTTGATTCTATTTATCTTGATGATGTTGTCTTGTTTTGTTTTGCTCTGCTGTCTGTCTCCCCCGTTTAGACTGTGAGCCCGTCAATGGGCAGGGATTGTCTCTGTTGCTGAATTGTACAGTCCAAGCACTTAGTACAGTGCTCTGCACATAGCAAGCACTCAACAAATACTATTGAATTAATGAATGAGAGAATAGGTGTTTAATCTCCATTTTACAGATTAGGAAATTGAAGCACAGAGAAGTGACTTTTTTATGATGTTTACCTGGCACTGTACTAAGTTCAGGTGTAAATACTAAGATAATTATGTTGGAAACATTCCCTGTCCCACATTGTTATGGGCAGGGAATGAGTCTGATTATTATTTTGTACTCTCCCAAGCTCTTAGTACAGTGCTTTGCACACTGTAAACTCTCAGTAAATACAATTGAAGGAATGAACGAACACAGGGCTCACAGTCTTCCAGATTTTCCAGATGAGGGAACTGAGGCACAGAGAAGTTAAGCGATTTGCCCAGGGTCACACAGCAGACAAGTGGCAGATCTGGAATTAGAATCCATGTCCTTCTGACTCCCAGGCCCGTGCTCTATCCACTAGGCCATGTACCAGGCTGATATTTCCCCTATGTATAATTTAGCTATTGCCTGTCTCCTCCTCTATACTGTAAACTCCTTGTGAACAGGGATTGTATCTACCAACTCTACTATAGCAAGCATTTAGTACAATGTTTACACACAGTAAAAACTCAATAAATACCATTGATTGATTGCTGGCTCCCTCTCTCTCCACCATCTGACTTGGGCAATGCTTGCTCAGGGACACACACAACAGCTGCAGCAGAGGTACACAACAGTACTACTGCACTGTGTATAAAGGAGACATTTTTCCCGGCCACATAAAGCTGGAGAGGGATTCTCAGGGCTTCCCCCCTCTGCAGCTTCCCAACAGTCTGGCAAACCCATGCTCCACAGCTGGGCTGACTGGCCCAGGGAGAGAACGAGTTTTGGCTAATTGCACACTTAGCCTTTTGGCCAGAAGACCCACTTCAGGGCTGCGGAAGAAGTCCGCGCCTTGCCTCCCATCGAGCAAATCTGAAGCTGAGTGGGCAGGGAATCTGGAATCAAGCAGCTAGCTTTTGGCTTTGAGCTCTCACTCTGCCAACCCTGACTCCATGGGAGTTGTGCCCATCCCTGGTGGAGAAGGCCCCGTGGCGTGCCAGACACCAACAAACTTCCCAGCTGCTCTCCTGAACTGCTCTCCTGACTTCCAAAGTCCCTTCCTCTTCACTTACCTTGTCCGTCTCTCCACGTTGGTTGATCTACAGCTCTGCTGCTTTTGCTCTCCACCCATTAGCTCCCTCTGAGTGCCTGCTGTCCAGCTGGGTTTTTTTGTTCATAGTCCTGGATTTCCCCTGAGGACCTTAAAGCACTTCCAGGTCAGGCTTTCCTAACCCCCACAAGCACCCCTGGTGATGGAGAGGAGGTGGGGAAGATTGAATCTCCCTCTGGGGACCAACATTTCATGGAGCCTTCCCTCAGGGACAAAAAAAGCTGCTTGGAGAAGATGGGCTTCAGAGAGGAAACAGGCCAGAAAGATGTCATGTTGGGTCTTTTCAGACCTGACTGGAAATTCTCAGGCCTTGTCAGAGTCCTGAGGTGATCAAAGTAAGGAGTTCAACCCAAAAAGCAGTGGGGACCACCGCTCTCCTGGAGTGGCCGCTTATGATTCTCCCCACCTTGTAGATAGGCAAACTGAGTCT
The DNA here is from genome assembly GCF_004115215.2 of Ornithorhynchus anatinus. Classification (NCBI taxonomy): domain Eukaryota; kingdom Metazoa; phylum Chordata; class Mammalia; order Monotremata; family Ornithorhynchidae; genus Ornithorhynchus; species Ornithorhynchus anatinus. The sequence continues at coordinate 18,061,522 of NC_041733.1, read as the reverse complement.
CAGAGCCATCAGATCTGCACGATCTGAGGCATTCCTGTGAGCCAGGGGCAGCTCAGGCAGTGAAAATGCATAAGAGCATCTGGTTCTCATTTCCACTAGAACAGGTCAGGAGGGAATAGGCTCAAATTGCAGGGTTTCATTTGTCAGGAATTTAGTACCCCTTTGTCTCTCCCACCCCCCACTATCACCCTCATTTAGTGCAGGGCTGGACCCTGGATCCCAGGGAGGCTGCCCCTGATTCCATCAAGGCCTAGCTGACTGAATACTGGTTTCCACAGTTAGTAAGAAGCTGCTGAATTCTGAGAACCAGGAGTGAAATCACAAGTAGACCCTGAAGGACCAGCCAAACGAGTAGCAATCAGAGTCAAAAGTCAGCCAGAAAAATCCCTAGTTCCTGACCTCTGTTGAGGATACCCCCACGACTCCACAAATTCCCCTATTGGATCCCAGCCCTGGAAGTCTCGGCCTTCCTGGGGGCCCCGGGTTAGAGAAACCAAGGAGCCATTTGAGAGGGGCGCCCTGATCTCTGAAGCTGAGTAGTCACCCTGACAGGTCCTGAAAGCCAAGCAGCCCCACTGCCAAAGCCTCAGGCACAGTCAGGCACCGTGAGGGACCCTCGTGACCTCGCCACCCAGGGTGACCCCTCGACCAATGAGGAGAGCCAGATGGCATACACAGTCTTGCCTCTTGGAGGTCAAGGGAGAAAAGAGTCTGTTTTAGGACAGAAAGGGAGGGAAGTCATGTGATGTACTGCATCTGGAGAGATTTTCAGGAGAGACGATCATATAACCACTGTATTTTCTGTAGAGGGCTTTTATTTTCCAGAGCATTTTCGCATTAGTCCCAGCTCTGCCACTGGCATGTTGTGTCCTTGCGTAAGTCACTTCATTTCTCCGGGCTTCAGCTATCTAATCTGTAAAAATGACCCCTTCTTCCCTACAGGCTAAGACTGTGAGCCCTGTGTGGAACAGGGACTGTGTCTAATTTGATTCTATTTATCTTAGCACTTAGCCCAGTGCTTGGCATGTAGTAATCGCTTATACTATTATTGTTATTATTATTATTACTGTTATAAGCTCTTAGGCGGCCCAGCACATCCCTCCTTCATGCAAAGGGTTTTCTTGAGTTGACCTCAAGGGCGGGAGCTCTTTACCCTGGGACCCACATAATCCTGGCCTCAGAGCCCTTCCAGGGTGTCCAAGTGAATAGTAGTAATAATAATGATTGCGGTATTTGGTAAGCGCTTACTATGTGCAAGGCACTGTACTAAGTGCTGGGATGGATACAAGCAAATTGGGTTGGACAGAGTCCCTGTCCCACAGTATTATTTCTCATTTTACAGATGAGGTAACTGAGGCATAGAGAAGTTAAATGACTCTCCCAGGGTCAAGCATCAGGCAAGTGTCGGAGCCGCGATTAGCACTCAGGTCCTTCTGACACCCAGGCCCTTGCTCTATCCACTAGACCACGCTGCTTCTCAAGGCCACCCTGTGAGTGACACTGTGACACTGTCGGACTTCCAGGGACTATTAGTTGGAGCCCAGAATGCTCTGGGAGCCACGTCAGGAGAAGTCACCTCAGGGAAGCCACGTAGAATTGCCTGGGGTCGCCCAACGGGAGCCAGTTTGAGCTACCTGCTGAGCCAGATCTATGAGAGGTTCAACAGGTTAATATTGAACCTCATGGTTGCCTCTTTTTCCTCTAGACTGTTAGCTCATTGTGGGTAGGGAACTAGTCTACCAACTCTGTTGTATACTGTACTCTTCCAAATGCTTTGTACAGTGTTTTGCACCCAGGAGGTGTGCCATAAATACCATTGATTGATTGATTTGACTGGTCTACCAGTCCTGGTTGAATTTCTTTCACCTGCTTTCTTCTTCTGTAGCTAATCTAGGCACTTGGACACATTCACCAACGCAAACCACCCAGATTCTCATTAGTTTCCTGTCCATTTTGCCGCCTCCGGGGTGAGGACTAGTGTCCTGGGATCGCTTGCAGCCCATTCAGGAACACGAAGGAGGCAGCCACCACCCGCTTCCTCCAGATTTCCTGTTCCCAGGGTTAGAGGCGGTACCTGGGCTGAATGGACCATTGGTCTGACCAAGAAAAGACAGTTTGTGGGTTCCCGATTTCAGTCAGTGGGAAAACTGTCATATTGGTCTCTAAATGCTTCCTTCTCTATTTCTCTCTGGACTGTAAGCTTGTTGTGGACAGAGAATGTGCCGATCAACTCTGTTTTACTGAACTCTCCCAAGTACTTAATACAGTGCTCTACACACAGTAAACACTCAGTAAATTCCACCAATTGATTGATATTTCACTCTGCCAAGTGGGCAAGGGAATAACATTATGACAGCAAGTAATACAGCATGTTTGGGAAGTGTTTGCCTAAAGTAGTCAGCCAACACCAAAGAATATGTATTAAATTATTAATACTACTATTATTGTATTTGTTAAATGCTTACTATGTGTCAAGCGCTGTTCTAAGTGCTGGGACAAATACAAGTTAATCAGGTCCAACACAGTCTCTCCCACACGGAGCTCACAGGCTAAGAAGGAGGAGGAACAATTAAATGCCTCTCTGTATATGGCACTATACTGGACACTATACAAAATGAATTCAAAAGATCAGGTGGGGAAATAGCATTCTCAGATGGTGAATAAATATGACCTTTATTAAAAACCTACTACGAATTAAGTTCTAGGGTAGAGATGACATTAGCATAGCGGATAGCGGACACGGCCCCTATCCCACAAAGGGCTCATAATTTATCTTCTTCCCATTTTACAGATGAGGAAACTGAGGTCCAGAGAGGTTAAGTGACTTGACCAAGGTGACATAATAATAATAATAATGTTGGTATTTGTTAAGCGCTTACTATGTGCCGAGCACTGTTCTAAGCGCTGGGGTAGACACAGGGAATCAGGTTGTCCCACATGGGGCTCACAGTCTTAATCCCCATTTTACAGATGAGGGAACTGAGGCACGGAGAAGTTAAGTGACTTGCCCACAGTCACACAGCTGACAAGTGGCAGAGCTGGGATTCGAACTCATGAGCCCTGACTCCAAAGCCCGTGCTCTTTCCAATGAGCCACGCTGCTTCTCACGCTGACATGGTAGGCCAGTTGCAGATCCGGGACTAGAACGCAGGGCTCCTGACTCAGTCGCCTCCTCTTTCCCTTGGGCATGAATGATCTAGATAACTTGGGAAACCTGCCCTTAGAGTATCTATCCTGTACATGATGACTGAACCTAAATCTTTTGTGGAAGGACCTAGCCACTTCACTGGATTGCTCCAGTCACTTTCCCCAAGCTGGCTCTTCAATCAGTAAATGGTATTTAATGAGCACTTACTGTGTGCAGAGCACTGTTCAAAATACTTGGAAGAATACAATTCAACAGAGTTGGAAGACTTGATCCCTGCCCACAGGGAGCTTACAGTCTGGAGCACACAACTTGTTTCCATAGTGAGACAGAGGTTGCACTAGTCACTGCAGATTATCAATATAATATGTGTTAAGTGCTTATTACGTGCCAAGCACTGTACTAAACACTGGGTTAGACAAGTTAATCGGATTGGACACGATGCCTGTCTCACATTGGACTCACAGTCCATCTTTTTCAATGACTCTTGACCTTGCTACCCAGGAATTATATCTCTCTACATTTACCATTACTGGATTCAAAATTGAGGAATACATCACACAAGTTCTTCACCACAGGATTTTTTTTTAACTAGATGTCAATCTGTCCTCTCCCACTGAAAGTTCATTTGCTTGTGCAAGGCATACATTTCATTCCCTTTAAATTCTTTAAGATTCTGTCCTCAGGCAGACAAATAAGTACTGATAGCCAAACCGCCCTTGATAATTAATTCTACTCCTTAATGATCTGTTTCAGTTGCATTTTGCCAGCCATTCTTTCAGACATTTTTAGTGAATGGCAGTGTAAAATAGATTCTTTTCTTCATTCTCTGCATTGCTTTCTCCATTGTTTTTCAACGGGATGCCCCTTCCCTCTCTGCCTAGCCTTTTTATTTTCCTTTGAATTCATTTGCCAGAATACAGGGGCTGGGGGTCATTACCCTTCCCTAGTTTCCTGCTATATTGGGGCTTCTTTTTATTTTTTTCAAATCTTATTTAGAATGCTTCTTTGTTGTTCTTTTGTGGCTGGGACCACAGCACCCCCTAAGGAGGAGATCTGCTGCTCTCTGGAGAATTTAATCAAGCGGGTTACTCAGAGAAAAGAAACTCCGAACGATTTGGCTTGGTTGGCTTCCTTGCTCCAATTCAGGGGCTCACAGGTCTCTCTAATTTGTCTTGGGCAGGCACAGCCCAAGACCCTCTCCATTCCACTTTCAGGACAGAGGGCAATGGCTCCCATGATCCCCTTGCCCAATGCCTTCCCAAGCGACCCATTGCCGTCAGCTCATTTGGTTTCCTTACAACCTCCTTGTTCCTCCTTCCCCCATTTCTCCAGAGGAGGGATGATTTATGTATATTTTTTTCTTTTCTTTTACTTCTTTTACTAATGGAAAAATCACAAGACTAGGCGTCAGATGATTTGGGCTCTAATCCCGTTTCCACCACTTGCCTGCTGTATGATCTTAGGAGAGTCACCTAACTCCTCTGGGCCTTTCTTTTTTCAATGATATTTGTTACTTGTTTAGTATGTGTCAGACACTGTTCTAAGTGCTGGGTAGATGCAAGCTAATCAGGTTGGACAGTCCCTGTCCCACACAGGGCTCACAATCTTAAAACCTATTTTACAGATGAGGTAACTGAGGCACAGTGAAGTGATTTGCCCAAGGTCACCCAGCAGATAAGTGGCAAAGTGGAGATTAGAACCCAGATCATTCCGACTCTCAGGCTTGTGCTCTATCCACTAGACCACACTGCTTCCCAACAGACCTGCCTTGAAGAACTGGGCCTTTCTGGCTCCAGGGCCCTACTGCTGCCAGGGGTGAGATGCCAGGACCTACTGTGTGCCCAGGCCGTGGTATTTATTTTACCAACTCTTCTGGCACATAAGTGTTGCCGCATTGGTTCACTATGTTGAATGCATTGCACATTTAAATCCCCTCGAGATTCCTTCCCTATCTCCTGATTTCCTTCCTTGGAAAGAGGGCTTAGGTGCACTAGAGAGCAGACGGCAGGCTGAGTAGTAAAAACAAGAAAACAAGCTGGTGGAATTCTGATAATTGTCTACAGATGGAAGGTCAATTAAAAAAACTAAAAGCCAGAACCAAAAAAAAAAGTCTGCAACCCTCTCCCTCCCCAAATCACTGTCTAGTTCATGCTTCTGCTAACCTTGTCATGTCAAATCATTTCTACTGTGATAAGGATCTACTTTTAGGAGACAGGGGAGGGGGTTCAGAGGATTTTTGCAGGCCACTCCAAGTGGGAAGGTTAAGGATGGAATAATAATAATAATAATGGTATTTGTTAAGCGTTTACTGTGTGCAGAGCACTGTTCAAGTGCTGGGGTAGATACAAGGTAATCAGGTTGTCCCACTTGAGGCTCACAGTCTTAATCCCCATTTTACAGATGAGGTAACTGAGGCACAGAGAAGTGAAGTAACTTGCCCACAGTCACACAGCTGACAAGTGGCAGAGCGGGGATTCAAACCCATGACGTCTGACTCCCAAGCCTGTGCTCTTTCCACTGAGCCATGCTGCTTCTCTAATAATAATGATGGCATTTGTTAAGCGCTTACTATGTTCAAAGCACTGTTCTAAGTGCTGGGGGGATACAAGGTGATCAGGTTGTCCCATGTGGGGCTCACAGTCTTCATCCCCATTTTACAGATGAGGTCACTGAGGCACAGAGAAGTTAAGTGACTTGCCCAAAATCACACAGCTGACAAGCGGCATATTTGGGATTTGAACCCATGACCTCTGACTCCCTAGCCCGTGCTCTTTCCACTGAGCCACACAAGGGGATGTGATTGCTACATAAACACACTTCTGGCTCCTAGGGGTTTGGCTTCTGAGCTCTGGCAAGGTTTTGGTGATAAATAAACATCAAGCCCAGAGTGTGACTTACAGCTCCTAGCTGATTTTTGTGCTGGGGCAGCACAGACTCCTGCGAGAGTGGGAGAGTCAGGAGGAAAATTGTGGGGCTGAATGGAAGATGGATTTTATAGTCTGTTAGTCATCAGTATCTCCTGCATGCATACAGTGGACAGAGTCCTGTACTACCATTTCAGGAAGAACAGGACCCTATCAGGACCTAACAGCCTATCAGAGACAGAACAGACACAAATACACAAAACTGTGAATAACGTAAACCAAGTGACAGAAGCATGAAAATCTTGGAATCTGTCATTTAAATGATGCATAGAAACACAAACACCAGTGTTAGGCTTCTTGTGAAGCCACAATAAATAGTTATTGGTCATGCAGAAGGTGATGGATAGTACAACAGACACATATAAACATGGAATTTCCAGAGCTAGACATAAGTGCTGAGGGAATATTGGAGGGATTGGACTGACTAGAGTCAGCTGGAGTTGATCTGGGAAGACTTCATGGAGGAAATGGACTCTTTCTGGTGGTGAGCGGGAGGGGAGGGGCCCGTTCCGGGAAAAGGAGAAGAGGGGGCATTCCGAGCGGGGAGATGGTACGTACAGTGTGGAATGGTGGCATAAGGGACAAGACTGTTCTGCTAGGAACCTTCAGATTGGAATTGGAGCTGTATATTACAATCGGCTTCCTCTCCGCCTGCCAATATGCCAAATGATATAATCATGATGGTATTTATTAAGCATTTACTCTGTGCCAAGAACTGTGCTAACTGCTGAGGTAATCAAATTGGACACAACCCCCGACCCACATGGGGTTCAAGGTCTAAGAGGGAGGGAGAGGAGATATTCTATCTCCTTCAGAGAAAGAGCATGGTCTAGTGGATAGAGCATGGGCTTGGGAGTCTGAAAAACCTGGGTTCTAATTCTGGCTCTGCCACTTGTCTGTTGTGTGACTTTGGGCAAATCACTTCACTTCTCCCTCAACTCTTACCTCTTTCACTATCCTCTTTTGGACCCCCAACCCCAGTGGCAATATCTTCCAGATCATGAAGACTATAAGCTCATTGTGGGCAGGAAATGTGCCTGTTACATTGTTACACTGCACTATCCTGAGTGCTTAGTATGGTGCTCTGCACACAGTAAGCGCTCAATAAATATGACTCATTGAGTGTCCACAAAGTTCATTCAATAGTATTTATTGAGCACTATGTGCAGAGCACTGTACTAAGCACTGTACTGTACCAAGGAAGGAAATCACTGAACAAGTCGGCAACAGATAAGAGACAGTCCCTGCCCTTTGACGGGCTTACAGTCTAATCGGGGGAGACAGACAAGAACAATGGCAATAAATAGAGTCAAGAGGAAGAACATCTCGTAAAAACAATGGCAACTAAATAGAATCGAGGCGATGTACATTTCATTAACAAAATAAATAGGGTAATGAAAATATATACAGTTGAGCGGACGAGTACAGTGCTGAGGGGATGGGAAGGGAGAGGGGGAGGAGCAGAGGGAGATGGGGGGAAAAGAGGGTTAAGCTGCGGAGAGGTGAAGGGGGGGTGGTAGAGGGAGTAGAGGGAGAAGAAGAGCTCAGTCTGGGAAGGCCTCTTGGAGGAGGTGAGTTTTAAGTAGGGTTTTGAAGAGGGGAAGAGAATCAGTTTGGCGGAGGTGAGGAGGGAGGGCGTTCCGGGACCGCGGGAGGATGTGGCCCGGGGGTCGACGGCGGGATAGGCGAGACAGAGGGACGGTGAGGAGGTGGGTGGCGGAGGAGTGGAGCGTGCGGGGTGGGCGGTGGAAAGAGAGAAGGGAGGAGAGGTAGGAAGGGGCGAGGTGATGGAGAGCCTTGAAGCCTAGAGTGAGGCTTCAAAGTCAGCAGTGGATTACACACTCAGCAACAGGGAGTCCCGGATCTTAGCATCAGAGTACAGATGGCCAACTGACTCACTGTCTGACCTTGGGAAAGCCACTTTGCATTTTTCCATCCAAATACTGTGGGAAATACTACCACCTGCCTTCCAAAGGGAGCCTGGTGGGATAATGTTGGCAGAGTGCTTTGAGATCCACCCTAAAATTTGGTTGCCATGGCAGCCCCACAATAGATATCTCCCCCTGCCTCTTTGCCATACCATGTCCTTTTTCAGAGCATTGACTCTGCGACAGACGATAGTAAGCCGCACACAGTTTCCATACGGTTGAAACAAGACTAACGTTTCCATGGAACTTGTCCAACAATAGGGTATTGCCATGGGGCCAATATGAAGTTCCTGTGCTGATTGCTCCCGGCTAAAGAAATTTCCATAGTAATAATTTCAAGTTATTGAGTGTCCATGGTGAGGGCGCTATGCTGCAAAGATTGTATGGGGACAATGACAGATTGAAGAGTTTGCCTGGTGCTAATAACACCTTTCTGTGTTTCCAGGGCAACGGAAAAGCGACATGGCCTAGTGGAAAAAGCACAGGCCTGGGAGTTACGGGATCTGGGTTCTAGTCCCAGCTCTGTCACTTGCCTTCTGTGTGACCTTGGGCAAGCCACTTCCCTTCTCTGTACCTCAGTTTCCTCACCTGCAAAATGAGGTTTCAATAGCTGTCCTTCCTCCCACTTAGACTGTGAAACTTCACAGGACAGGGACTGTCTGATTTGATTGTAGATTGTATGCCTCTAGACTGTAAGCTCGTTGTTTATTGTTGTATTGTATTCTCCCAAGCGCTTAGTACAGGGCTCTGCACACAGGAAGTGCTCAGTGAATATGATTGAATGAATTGTCCTGTACCCTCCCCCCCCATAGGACAGTGCCCGATACACAGTAAGCACTTAATAAATATCCCAATTTTTATTAATGGCACTAGCCCAGAGTTTCCCTAGTGACCATATACTAATTGCTTATGCAGGCCCCAAAGACAGCCATTTACTGAACTCTTACTGTGTTTATAATGATAATAATAATGATAATGGTATTTAAGTGGTTACTATGTACCTGGCACTGTACTAAGCCTTGGGGTAGATACAAGCTAATCTGGCTGGACACAGTCCCTGTCCAACATAGGGCTCGCAATCTTCATCTCCATTTTACAGATGAGGTAACTGAGGCACAGAGAAGTGAAGTGACTTGCCCAAGGTCATCCAGAAGACAGGTGGCAGAGCCGGGATTAGAACCCAGGTCCTTCTGACTCTCAAACCGTTGCTCTACCTACGCTGTTTCTCTACTTTGTGCAGATCATTGTACTATGCACTTGGAAGAGTACAAAACAACAATAAGCACATTCCCAACTCAAAATTCCCTGCCCAGGATGAGCTTACAGCCCAGAGGAGGAGGCAGACATTAATAGAAATGGGGTGGCTCCATGCTATCTTTGCGGGCACACCAGAAAGCACCAGCCACACCTATTGCCACAGCACAATCTCCACGTGTTCCAAGACTCAAATGTGCCATAAGCACGCAAATGCAAAGTTGGGGATTCAGTTTTACCAAGGGCACCTGGTTGTAGGGCAAAGAGAATCCCAGGAGCAGCATGAGAAGCAGCATGGCCTAGTGGATAGATCACTGTCTTGGGAGTCAGAAGGACCTGGGTCCTAATCTCGACTCTGCCTCCTGTCTGCTGTGTGAGCCGGGCAAGACACTTCATCTCTCTGGGCCTCACTTACTTGTAAAATGGGGATTAAGACTGTGAGCCCCATGTGGAACATGGATTGTGTCCAACCTGATTAGCTTGCATGTACCCCGGTGATTAGTATGGTGCCTGGTCTATAGTAAGTGCTTAACAAGATACCATTTTTTAAAAAACAGCAGCTTTGGGTCTTCCAGCCTCACCCTGATATTATTATTAGTATCATTAATATGAATAATGAATCTATAGAAATAATAATAATTGTGGCATTTGTTGCATGCTTACTATGTACCAACCACTATACTAAGCGCTGAGGTAAATATAAGATAATTGGATCAGACACAGTCCCTGCAAAATGAGCAGGATGACAAGTCTCCCAGGTCATTCCAATAAGGCTCTGGAAATATAAAGTCCAGCTCAAACAGCCAGGATTACTAAGGGGAACCTTGCCACCTGAGGGACAAGATTAGCCACAAATGCCAGTTTACAGCAGACCACGTCTTATAACAAGAAAATCATATGTCATTCTACTTGTTGTTTCCTGGTTGCCATGGAAACTCAGCATAGAGTTGAGGACATGGTGCATACTCAATCGTTATTCAGCTGGAACTTGGCCAGACCGGGATTAATCCTCTATTCCCCTATAAGGTTAAGGGGGTCATTTGGGAATAGGGTTTCGTCTTCCTACAGCAGAAATGATGCCCTGGATTTTGTTACCTTGCTTTCTCCTCTTGAAAAGTCTCTGGTAGGTATTAGGCATAATAATAATAATAAATAATGTATTAAGTGCTTACTATGTGCCAAGCACTGTTCTAAATACTGGGGTAGATAATAATATTAATGGCATTTGTTAAGCACTTACTATGTGCAAAGCAAGGTTCTAAGCGCTGGAGAGGATACAAGATAATCAGGTTGTCCCACGTGGGGCTCACAATCTCCATTTTACAGATGGGGTAACTGAGGCACAGAGAAATTAAGTGACTTGCCCAAAGTCACACAGCTGACAAGTGGATGAGCTGGAATTTGAACCCATGACCTCTGACTCCCAAGCCCATGCTCTTTCCACTGAGCCACGCTGCTTCTTTGGGGCATCCTTGGGGAGCACAGAATCACTGAGACCGAACCTCAGAAAGGGGGTGCTCAGAGCAACCTGGGGTGTCAAGAACGGTTCTAACCACTCCAGTTGGGCTAATGTTCCTGGTGTTTCCTTCATAAGGACAGCTCACCTACCTCTGAGATTTCTCTCTTGCCAAACCCTCCCTCTCCAAATTCACTTCCTTCATTATTCAAGCAGCATCTAATGGAAGTGAGGTGGTTCTTTCTCCTGGCATGTAATGTCCATGCCTCCCTATCTCACCTCCTGAAAAAATACATGTTCTCATTTGTCAGCAATGTAGCTATTTTATCTACATTACCATCAGTGGTATTTATTAAATGCTTACTGTGCAGAGCATTGTTTTAAGTGCATGGGAAAGTACGATCCAACAGAGTTGATGGATACATTTCCTGTCCTCAATATGCTTTTATACTTATGTATTCAAACACGTATCTGCTTTCTCCTTGTTCTAATGTCATCAATATCTAACTCGTTTTGCACATGATCTAAAACAATCGAACCTGCAGATAGGTGTCTAGCAATGCCTTTGATGATGACAATAAAGAGAATGTTTTGGGGAGGAGGGAGAGGAGGAGGAAGATTGCAAACCCAGAGCAATACCAAGGGGATGGCAGGCGTGTACTTCATGCCCAGAGAAGTTAGTTGGTGAGGATGGAAGCTTTTAAAGTGGGTGACCTTGGGCAAGTCGCTTCACTCCTCTGTACCTCAGTTTCTTCATCTGTAAAATGGGGGTTTGATATCTGTTCTCCCTCCCCCAAAACTGTGAGCCTCATGTGGGATAAGGACCATGTCTGATCTGCACATTTTGCATCTACCTCAGTGCTCAAAACAGTGCTTAACACAGAGTAAATCCTTAACACCACAATTACTATTAACAGGATATTTGTGCCCAATGTTCAGATCTATTGGTCAAGCACAGAGAGATTGGAAATCAATCAATGGTATTTACTGAGCACTTATTGTGTGCAGAGTACTGTACTAAGCGCTGGGGAAAGTACAGTGTAACAGAGTTGGTAGCCATGTTCCCCACCCACAACAAACAAATTTAGATAGCTGCAGAATTTACCTTTGGTTCAGAGATGATGTTGCCTTCGATGAGACTTTGGATCCAGGAGTAGAAATGTCTTTGAGAGAGAATCTTCCTCAAACTTCAACCTGGATAGGTTCAGCTGTGGAGAATCTGTCCTCTTCAGACTCAGAGGAAGCAGTTTGGAGCTCCTGGCCTCAATCAATCCATCTGTTCAATCAGTGTTGCTTACTGAGTGCTGACCGCACGCAGAGCACTGTGCTAGGCATCTGGGAGGCCACAACAGTATTAGCAGACATGATCCCTACCTTCGAGAAGTTTATGCCTCCTCCTCTGACATGGGTCAGAGAGGGCCTGGATGGGGCAGAGTGGCAAATGTAAAGGGGAGATTTGGGGTACTATTTATTTTTCCTCCCTCTTGTCTGTATGCTCGGCCTATTCCCCTCCTCCCCTAGCTCAGAGTCACCCAACAGGGTCATCTCATAACGTGAACTAGGAGGGGTTGCCGATCCTGTCTCAGCATCAGACTTCCTTTTCTCCCCACCATAGGCTGGCTGGGCAGCTGCAGGCTGCCCTAGAGCCAAAGGTTTGGGTGCTGCAGGCAAAGAAGGGCCATTCTGAGCTTGGACATTCTTCACTAGAGAGAATAAAGCTTTTGGAGAGCAAAGATCTTGTCTACCAACTACATTGTACTCTACCAAACTCTTAGACACAAGCTCGGTACATAGAAAGCGCTAACTACTGCTGATAGGTTTTAGGGAAGAACAGGTATGGGGAAGAGCGTACCCTGGAGGGGAATGGAAATAGGGGAGTGTTGGGTAAACCTGGGAGACAGTTGCATTGAGCTGAAGCCATGGGTACAGATGAAGTGAGAGTGGAGGAGGAGAGAAAGTGCCCAGAAAGGAGCCTTGGGAAACACCCAAAATCAAGGGGTGAGAGGGAGAAGATCCAGGAAAAAAGGCGGGGAAGGAATATTTGGAGAGGAAACAGACAAACCAGGTGCATACTGTCAGCTAAATCCATGTCAATTAAAGACGGGTGTGGCCAAGAACGTGGAAGGCTTCCTAGTCTACCCAGACTTGGCCAGCAGCCTGCTGGATGTGATTCTCCCTGTCATCACCAAAGATAAGCAGGTGGGGATTCCTTTTATCAACAGGTTTTTTTTTTCCCTCTTCCAAAGCCCTGGTTTTCCCTTCATTGTGTTGAGCCTGCTTTGAAGGTGCTGAGCTCAGCTTTTTCCCCTCAGCCTCTCCATACCCAGCTTCCTGGCTGAAATCCCTGCCTCCCACAGGAAGGGAGTCCTGCCAGGCTATTTCGGTTCACATGGGCATAGTGCCAACAAGCCCATAGAGGAGCAAAATTCCAGACCTTCCATTCCTGCCTCTAACTTCTCTCCTCTTCCTAGTACTAGCCAAGTGACTCCCCTTCCCAGAAGCCTTTAGTGCATCCCAATCACTCTTGACAGTGAGCAGCTGGAGGGGCGGGCATGTGACGAGTGACTTGGAATGGATCAGTGTGATGGTTGAGCTAGGCTGGCTAGAGAGGGAAGAGAAGTTGAGAAGTTTCTGGAACAGAGAATAGCTGGTTCTTCAGTCCCCCTCCCAGAGAGAAAGCTCGTTTGCATAGATGGGAATCATCTTTTTGATAATAATAATGTTGGAATTTGTTAAGCACTTACTATGTGCAGAGCACTGTTCTAAGCGCTAGGCTAGACACAGGGTAATCAGATTGTCCCGCGTGAGGCTCACAGTCTTAATCCCCATTTTACAGTTGAGGGAACTGAGGCACAGAGAAGTGACTTGCCCACATACGCACAGCTGACAAGTGACAGACCTGGGATTCGAACCCATGATCTCAGACTCCCAAGCCCGTGCTCTTTCCACTGAGCCACGCTGCTTCGATGACATCAGTTGGACTATAGCCAATTACAGGGGAGGATTTGGTGTATACCTCAGTCCAGAGGGAATGCACCTGGGAGCAGAGGGTTCTGTTTCAGGGTCTCCCAGAAGTGGGCTCGGGAATCAGCACTTAGTATAGTATCTGGCACATAGTAAGCTTTTTATCATCTGTGAATGTGATGGCCCCTAGGACATCTCACTCTCTAGACTGTAAGTTTGTTGCAGGCAGGGAATGTGTCTACTTATTGTCATATTGTACTCTCCCAAGCACTTAGTAGCAGCATGACAGAGTGGATAAAGCCCAGGCCTGGGAGTCAGAAGGTTGTGGGTTCTAATTCTGACTCTGCCACTTGTCGGCTGTGACCTTGGGCAAGTCACTTCACTTCTCTGGGCCTCAGTTACCTCATTTGTAAAATGGGGATTGAGACTGTGAGTCCCACATGGGACAGAGATTGTGTCCAACTCTATTTGCTTGTGTCCACCCCAGCGCTTAGTACATTTCCTAGGACATAAGCGCTTAAATACCATCATTATTAGTTTTGTGCTCTGCACACGGTAAGTGCTCAGTAAATATGACTGACTGACAGCTGCTTTCAGGTAAATATGGTGGCTTTTGCTGGGGAAGCGATTCCTGGATTCAGAGAAGAATAAAGTCCAAAGTAAGGAAAGCCTTAAGTTCCTGGTTTAAGATTTGCTGAATTACTAATGTTACTGTCCTTTAAAAGAATAATTTTTATGGTATTTAAGTGCTTATTATGGGCCAGGTACTGTATTATATATAATATATAGCTATATATTATATATCAAAGTATTATATTAAATTAAATAATTGCATATAATATAAAATAATAAATATGTCATTAAATATATACAACTATATATTTGTACATATGCACACACATAAACATATATATATATATATATATAATAGTACTGTATGCCAGGCACAAGCAAATCAGTTTGGACAAAGTCCCTGTTCCACATACTCTCAATCCCCATTTTTACAGAAGAGGTAACTGAGGCACAGAAAAGTGAAGCGACTTCCATGAGGTCACACAACGGTCACCTGGCAGAGGCAGGATTAGAACCCAGTTCCTCTGACTCACAGGCCTGTGTTCTTTCCACTAGACCATGTTGCTTCTCTAATGAATGTAGAGACTTGTCTAGAAACAGCAGGTGGTAACTGCTGAGATTCTGAAAATCATCTCTGCTAGCTCTAAGCCAGTAGCCCCACCGACCCTGTGGCCTGAAATGTACTTTCCAAAGTTCATTTATGACGAACATTTTTCTGAACTTGTCTTTGGCCTCCCCTCAACTTCCTGCACCCATGTTCTCCCAGCAGCAGTTGCAATGGTAGACATATAGCAAGAATACAGAGACTATGTCCAACCTAATTGTTTTCCATATACACCAGTGCTTAGGTTAGTGCTTGGCACACAATAAGCCCTTAGTAAATGCCATAATTATTAACAGTACTTATGGAGCTTGCACTGGGTATTGTGGAGTTCCATTCTGGGGCCATAGGATGTGAAGAGACCTACATTGTACTGTGGCCTAGTAGAAAGAGCACGGGCCTTGGAGTCAGAGGACCTGGGTTCTAATCCTGTCTCCACTATTTACTGAAGAACAATAACAATAATAATGGTATTTGTGGGGCTTATTATGTGCCAGGCACTGTACTAATTACTGGGGTGAGTGTAAGAAAATTGAGTTGGACACAGTCCCTGTCCCATGTGGGACTCACAGTCTCAACCCCTGTTTTACAGATGATAACTGAGACACAGAGAAGTGAAGTGACTCACCCAAGGTCACACAGCAGACAAGTGGTGGAGCTGGGATTAGTACCCATAACCTTCTGCCTCCCAGTCCTATGCTCTATCCCCTATGCCATGCTGCTTCTCCTTTGACCTTGGGCAAATTACTTAGTTTCTTTATGCCTCAGTCCCCTCAACTGCAAAATGTGGATTCAATACCTATTCTCCCTGCTACTAAGACTGTGAGCCCCATGTGGGACCTGATGATCTTGTGTCTACCTCAACGCTTAGTTCAGTGCTTGGCACATAATAAGCGCTTAACAAATACAATTATAATTACTGTTATTGTTGTTGTTGTTGTTATTTGGTGTTCACCAGGATATCTGGGGAAGTCACCTTTCCAAGTGAATCCAAATGTTTATGGAAGCAGTTATATAGTACAAATCATCCCACCTAATAATAACTTCATTGGTTGAGTGCTTTCTCTGTGCAAAACACTGAGGTAAGGGTCAAGATATCCAGGTCAGACCAAGTCCCCATCCTGCAGGTATAAGTCTAAGAGGTGGAGAGAGCAGGTATAGTCTCCCCATTTCACAGATGAGGAAAGTGAGAGAAGTTAAGTGATTTGCCCAAGGTCATCCAGCAAGCAAGCAGCAGAGCCTGGATTCCATCTGGTCTTCTGACTTCCAGGCTAGTGCTCTTTCCACCAGGTCAAACTGCTTCAGAGAGTCAGTTAAGATAATATTGTCTAAACTAGATCCAACTTATATGGCTGAAGTGAAATTCAGGAAAAAATCACCAATTTCACAGTCTGAGAAAGATTAGATTAATACACTGAGGGGGATTGATGATTATTATATCAGAAACAGTAATCATAACTACTGTGGCATTTACGTGCTTACTATGTGCCAAGAACTGTACTAAGCACAAGATAATCAGGTCCCACATGGAGTTCATAGTCTAAACAGATTAAACCACTAGCTACTGGATATGAGTTACAATACACCAAAAATGTTGTAAGAACATTTACAATTCTACAACTATACACAGAGGCATATTCAAGATCTCAGCTGGGCCACTCAAGATACACCATTTGGTACAGATTCCCTGGCGAGGGGGCAAAGGCAGCCAATCGCAGCTCCAGTGCAGGGTGGATGGTTTATCCAATGCCTGAGCCAATTCCCCGGCCCATCACATGGTCAACGGAAGAACTCTAATTGCAACGGAACTCAGGAGAGGGTTCCCCTTTCCATCGCTTGCCTGGAAACAGGAGGGAAGTTGCTGTTTTGACCAATATCTGGAGGAGCTGACCTGGCCCCGCTCCCAGTTCTGAACCAGAGTCTCATTTAAAGTAGCCAGAATTGGTCATGGGGCTCCCCTGAACGCCTCCTTCTGATTGGTTCCCGAGAAGTCCCCAAAGCCCAGAGATATGTCCTAAAGTTCCTAGTTATGGGGTCTCCCCGCTAACCTCAGAACTTCCTCATATCCCTCTGCCAACACACTTCCTGGGAGTGAATCAGCAGTAAATTTATGAGCCTCCCTGAAAGAGTTCGGAGTTTTTATTTTCCTGGTTGTGGATACTAAGGGGAGGATTACCCAATAGTTCTGGGTCCCGAGATCACAAAGGGGGAGCTAGGCACAGCTACTGAGTGGAAGCAGCATGGTGTAGTAGATAGACCACAGGCCTATGAGTCAAAAGGTCATGGATTCTAATCCTGGCTCCTCCACAGGTCAGACTTTGTGACCTTAGGCAAGTCACTTCACTTCTCTGTGCCTCAGGCACCTCATTTGTAAAATGGGGATTGAGACTGTGAGCCCCAAGACAGTGAGACTGTGTCCCACCTGATTTGCTTGGATCCACCCCAGTGCTTAGTGCTTAGTACAGTGTTTGACACATACATAGTAAGTGTTGTTTAACAAATACCACAGTTACTATTATGTGACAGAGCAAAAGACAGGAGGCCCCTTAAAAAAAAAATCTTTCCCCTCCTACTACCTCTTCTTGGCTTAGGGCTGTAGTTGCCCTTTGGAAAGAGTACTTTATTCTGTTTTTCATTCCCTGATCAAAGGTGTTGGTCTCTGATCCTAGATCCTATGGGGGGGAAAAGTCTGATTATTAATAATAAATAATGCATTTATGATTACATATAAATTATATGAGATCGTTAATATTAATAATAAATGATAAGTAAATAAATAATATTTGTTAAGTGCTTACTATATGTAGTGCACTGTATTAACTGCCGGGGTAGATAAAATGTAAATAGATTGGACACAGCCCCTGTTCCACATGGGGCTCACAGTCTAATGGGGAGGGAGAAGAGGCATCTTACCCCCATTTTTCACAGTTGAGGAAACTAAGACACAGAAAAGTTGTAACCTGCCCTAAGTCACAGAGCTGGCAAATGACAGAGTCAGGATTAGAACACAGGTCTCCTGACTACCAGTCCTGTGCTCTTTCCACCAGGCCACGCTACTTCTAACCAGCCAGAGCAAGATCTCTGAATATAAGTAAAATAAGCATGAAACAACATGTCTTTCAGTAAGGAAGAAAGCTTCATTAGAACACTTCATTTCCCAGACCAAATTTTCCAGTCTGCAGTATATATTGAGCCCCTAGTTTGTGCAGACTCCAGCCCCTCTGAGGAGTTTTGGGGAAAGACTAAGGAACTCCAGAGTCAAAGTCAGAGTTCCACATGGGCTACAAGTCTCTTGGGTTAATATTAATGAGGCTTTCCCTGGCTAAGCCCTCCTTTCCTCTTCTCCCACTCCTTTCTGCATCACCCTGACTTGCTACCTTTATTCATCCCCCCTCCCCACAGCACTTTTGTACATACCTCTAATTTATTCATTTCTATTAATGTCTAATAATAATAATAATGTTGGTATTTGTTAAGCGCTTACTATGTGCAGAGCACTGTTCTAAGCGCTGGGGTAGATACAGGGTAATCAGGTTGTCCCATGTGAGGCTCACAGTTAATCCTCATTTGACAGATGAGGTAACTGAGGCAGAGAGAAGTTAAGTGACCTGCCCACAGTCACACAGCTAAGTGGCAGAGCAGGGATTCAAACCCATAACCTCTGACTCCCAAGCCCGGGCTCTTTCCACTGAGCCACGCTGCTTCTTAAGCTTATTGTGGGCAGGGAATGTGTCTGTTTTTTGTTATATTATACTCTCCCAAGAGCTTAGTGCAGTGCTCTGCGCACAGTAAGCACTCAATAAATACAATTGAATGGATGAATGAATGAACATTCTGGCCTCCAGCAAACAGTGGTGACATTGTGTCAAAGGCTGACAGGCTGATGGAATGTGTCTGTTTATTGTTATATTGTACTCTCCCAAACACCAATGATAGTGCTCTGCGCTCAACAAGTGTTCAATAAATACGATTGAAAGAACGAACGAAGCCAGGTGTCCCCGTGATCTCCTCGAGCCATCCAGCGAGAGGAGAGAGAAATGGAACTGGGTCAATCAGGAAGGAGCCCTCAGAGGAGAAATAGCTTGGCAAGGTGGTGGGTCTCTTTCCCCTTCCCCCGTGCCCGGCTCTTTATGTTTTATACATGACGGGGCTCCAGGCCCGGTGGCAGCTGGGAGAAGAGGATGGGTTTCGTGTTAGAGAAGGATGACAGCAGCTGGCCACATCCTTGTCAGTTCTGCCAAGCCTCGGGTGGAAGTGATTTCACAACAGCTTGGAGAGACTCATGTCATAGGGTTAGGAAAAGACACAATGGCTATATTCATGTCAGGCCTGGTCCGGCTTTCAGAGTTCCAAGAGTTGAAAGTGGGGAGCCTGGGGCTGTGTTCAGACACACTTAGAGTGATATTATTTCAGTAATAATAATAATTGTGGTATTTGTTAAGTGCTTACTATGTGCCAAGTACTGTTCTAAGCACTGGGATAGGTACAAGGTAATCAGGTTGGACACAGTCCCTGTCCTACATGGGGCTCACAGTCTCAAACCTCGTTTTGCAGATGAGGAACTGAGGCACAGAGAAGTTAAGTGACTTGCCCAAGGTCACACATCAGACAAGTGGCCGAGTCTGGATTAGAACCCACGAGCTCTGACTCCCAAGCCTGGGCTCTTGTCACTAGGCCATGCTTTCAGCTCCTGCAACTTCCAATTCTGCACTCTAGCCATTAGGCGACACTCTCTCTCCCTAGATATTATAATAATAATGTTGGTATTTGTTAAGCGCTTACTAGGTGCAGAGCACTGTTCTAAGCCCTGGGGTAGATACAGAGTAATCAGTTTGTCCCACGTGAGGCTCACAATCTTAATCCCATTTTACAGATGAGGTAATTGAGGCACAGAGAAGTTAAGTGGCTTACCCAAGGTCACACAGCAGACAAGTGCGGAGCTAGGATTAGAACCCATGACCTCTGACTCCCGAGCCTGGGCTCTTGTCACTAGGCCATGCTGCTTCTCATTGCTGAGGGATCTGGTGAATAGGAAAGATCTGAAGATCAGCTTCAGGAGTTCATTCGTTAATTCAATCGTATTTATTGTGTGCAAAGCACTGTACTAAGTGCTTGGGAGAGTTGACCTCATGCCTCACCATTGAGTTTTCACTTCAATCTTTTGCCGGCAGAAATGAAATGAGGAAGGTCTGGCCTCTAATTCCGCTTTGCCAGTGCTATTCTAGACTCCTGATAATCTGGATTTCACCTCTTCTTTCTACTCATTCTGCAGTCACTGAGGCACCCACTGGTCTATTTCTGGTGGAAATGAACGGCAGTTTCTCCCTTCTGATTCTCCTTAATCTTTCTGCCATCTTCAATATGGCCTTAGAATTGGCTTCAGGGCACTCAATCAGCTGGCTAATTTTTTTAAATGGTATTTGTTAAGTGCTTACTATGTGTCAGGCACTGTACTAAGCACTGGGGAAGATACAAGCTGATCGATTTGAATGCAGTCCATTACAAAGCTCACAATCAATCCCCATTTTACAGATGAGATAACTGAGGCACAGAGAAGTAAAGTGACTTGCCCAAGGTCACACAGCAGACAAGTAGCAGAGCTGTGATTAGAACCCATGACCTTCTGACTCCCAGGCCCATCCTCTACCATTACGCCATGCTGCTTCTACACTACACCATGCTGCTGAAGAAAATTGCCCTGAACCCTCAAAATGGTTAATAACTTGCAGGCTCCCTGCTGATGATTTATTTCAGCTGCTCATTTGAGTCTCCAGCTGATAATTATTAAGTTAAACTTTTGAATGGCATTTGCATATGTAAAGCACACTTTCCCTCTGAGCAATAATGACCGAAAGAATGTGTTTCCTGATTGTGCAGCACTGGGGAGATTTGGGTTGGGAGTGGTGAGAGTCTTGGTTTGCATGGCCTTTCTGATCTAATCAAGCCAACCATTCATTCATTCAGTCGTATTTATTAAGCAATTACTGTGTGCAGAGCACTGTATTAAGTGCTTGGGAGAGTACAGTACAACAATAAACACATTCCGGCCCACAACGAGCTTACAGTCTAGAGGTAGGGAAACAGACACATTCGGCAGGAATAAACTCAAAACCCAGAAATATAATTTGTTTTTAATGCAGCTCTAAAGTAAAATGAACTACCTTTCTGGAATTAAAAATGCACATACAACGTCAACACATTTCTGGAAGTTATGTCCTTTTTTCCCCCCAGCTTCACACACACCTGGCTAATTTCACTTAGGATCCAGCAAACCAGAGTTATTAATAGTTTTCTCAGAGATAGAGTCTTCCATTCTCCCTACTTATTCCCAGCACTCTTCTTTCTCTGCACCTGTCATTGAAACACTTCAGCCCCAAAGAACAAGTGAGAGAATAATGCAACTAGCAGCACACTGAGAAGACATGAGGGCTGATCCTTGTTATGATATTTATCTTCGCCTGTGAGAAGAGATGAACTCAGAAGCAAGTTTCCCCTCCTCCTTTATGAAAGGAATGTCATAACAGAGATGAGCCTTCATTCTATGGGATACAGCGAAGACTTTGATATTAGCTACAGCAGACAAAATCAAGCCTTTTCAGGATGGGGATGATGATGAAGTAATCAGTAGGCTCTGCTGTTTAGGATGCGCCAGGGTAAGGGCCTGGCTGGTAAAATAGGAGTCGAAGTCTCCCTCAGCACAGCATCAGAGATCGCCACAGAGGATAGAGCCCAAACCTGGAAGTCAGAAGGATCTGGGTTCTAACCCCCACCCTGCCACTTATCTGCTCTGTGACCTTGGACAAGTCACTTCACTTCCCCGTGCCTCAGTTACCCTCTCTAAATGGGGATTTAAGATTGGGCGCCCCAAGTGGGACAAGGATTGGGTCTGACCTTACTATCTTGTATCTAGTATCTTGTATCTACTATGACTGTCACATAGTAAGTGCTTAATCGTGACCATAAAACAAAACAAAGAAAGAGACTCACACAGAGCAGGAGAAGGGAAATTCTTCTTACCAGCAGGGCAGGTGCTGAGTTCTAGTTCCAGTAATGGGGGTAATTTGGGCCGAGGCCTCCATGGTCTGACCCAGTGCCCAAGTCACCATTGCACTTGCTGTGAGACAGCTGGCAGGATAGCATGGTTCCTGTGACATGGAACTAAATGTCTTTGTGAGATGTCCTCAGCACCACACACATTTTAACCAATGTATAAGCATCCTAGCCTCTCTCAGGATTGTACCTGGAGAATTTACAGTACTCTCCTAGTCTCAGCTATGCGGGGAGAGTCAAGCAGAGGCATAGCCATTCCATTCCTAGCTTGGGCAGTGGCTAGCGAGTGGAAGGCTATTTGCTACACATCCAAACTCACCTGTTCTGAGCAGTGGCAGCATGGGAGAGAGTCAAGGGTGGAGACTCCAGTTTACTGTGCGGAAGTATTTGAGTACATACAAGTCAGTCAGGTTGGACACAGCCCATGTTGTACATAATAATAACAATAATAATAATGATGTTGGTATTTGTTAAGTGCTTACTATATGCAGAGCACTGTTCTAAACACTGGGGTAGATACAGGGTAATCAGATTGTCCCACGTGAGGCTCACAGTCTTCAGGCCGCTCAGCGATGACTGAGCAAGCTCAAGACATGGCCTCTCTGGAGCAGAAACCTTGGTGAAACCCTAGCAAGTGCAACCTCTGCTGTCATCACGGGACCTGACCATGGAGGCATAGAACATGAACTTGGGGCTTGGAAGGCTCTGTCTTGGGGATGCCCTTCCCCACCCCCCAGGCACAGGCTGGGAGTTCCTCCTCAGACGCTGCCTCTCCCTCAGGATGGCGCGTGACTTCGCAATGGAGGGGTGACCTTGTCAGATCCTTCCACCCTGCTCGCCCAGTGATTAAGTCCTGCATCTGGGGCTCTAGGGGCTTCTGGCATTTCCCCTCATCAGCTAAAGGAATGCAGGAGATGGAGAACAATGGAGAGACAACCCTGCGAGCAGTTCTGGGACATTGACTTGAGGGACGCAGCTGCCCAGCCAGAGCTTCTTCGGGAGGCAGTGATGATGACATTGAGGATCTGAGCCGAATCCTTGAAGGAGGAAGCAGGAAGCAGCTGGAGATGACACTTTCAGGTATTTCCTGCGACAGGATATGCTCCGCTTTCTTCATTGCCGCTCCAGCTGCTCCGCCTGGCTCTCTTTCCTGCTCTTTAATGAACCTGCCCTGGAGGTCTGGAATGGGGGCATTTCACCCCCAGACCAGGTGGGGGCTCGATGGAACAGATATCAACTAAGGCAGACTGGCCGCACCAACCTGGGGGCCATGGACACCCAATACGCTCCTTTCTTCTGAGCCAAGAGGATGTCTACTTCCCATCTTTGCTTGTTAATGGTATTTGTTAAGCGCCTACTACACGACAAGCACTGTTCAAAGCTCTGGGGTAGATGCAAGTTAATTAGGCCGGATACAGTCCCTGTCCCTCACGGGGCTCACAGTTAAAGTAGGATGGAAAATAGGCATTGAATCCCCATTTTGCAGATGAGGAGACTGAGGCTCAGAGAAGTGAAATGACTTGCCCAAGGACACAAAACAGGCAAGTGATAGAGCTGGGATTAGAACCTAGGTCCTCTGGCCCCCAGCCCCATACTTTATCCACTAAGCCTCACTGCTTCTACCCCTCCCCATTCCTCTTTCAATCGTGGAACGGTCAGTCATAATACAGAATACCGGAGTTTCAGTGAACTAGCACTGCAGCGTGGCTTAGTGGAAAGAGCATGGGCACTGAAGCCAGAGGACCTGGGTTTTAATTCTGGCCCAGCCACTTGCCTGCTGTATGACCTGGGCAGGTCACTTAATTTCCCTGCACCTTAGTTTCCTCATCTGTAAAATGAGGATTAAATAATCCTAAGTGTAGCATTTGTTAAGTGTGCCAAGCCCTGTACCATTGTGCAGTGGGCCTGAGCATCCCTGCTCCACCACCTGTCTGCTGTGTGACCTTGGGCAAGTTATTTAATTTCTCTGTACCTCAGTTACCTCATCTGTAAAATGAGGAATAAGATTGTGAGCCCCATGTGGGACAGGGACTGTGTCCAACCTGATTTGCTTGTATTCACCCCAGAGCTTAGAACAATGCCTGGCACATAGTAAGCGCTTAACAAATACCATTATTATTATTATTTTCCATTTTACAGATGAGGTAACTGAGGCACAGAGACGTTAAGTGACTTGCCCAAAGTCACATAGCAGATAAGCAGAGGAGCCAAAATTAGAACCCAGGAGCCCTGACTCCCAGGTCCATGATCTTTCTACTAGGTCTCACTGCTTAAATACACATTCTCCCTTCTAGACTGTGAGCCCCTTGTGGGTCCGGGACTGTGTCTCACCTGATCATCTTGTACCTACCCCAGTCCTTAGTAGAGTTCTGGGCACATTCTAAGTGCCTGACAAATACCTCAATTATTATTATTACTGCATTTGATCATTTGAAAATTTGCTATTCAAAACATCTCCAGATTAGCTGGGAATCACACATCTATCAGCGTCATTTAAAAAAAGTCCTTAAATATGATAAGCTTGTTACTGCCTTATGGTGTTTGTCCAATGAAGAGTTGACTGGACAAATAAGTAGTTATGGAATTAAGGAGTGGAAGCTCAGAGAGCTAAAGGTCATATAAACAAAGGATTAAGTAGCAGGACTCCAAGGGTAATCATCAACCGGCTCTGGCTTGACTGCAGAGGCTTTCAGATTGTTTCAATCAATCAGTCAATTATATTTAATCAGTCAGTCAGTCAATTGTATTTATTGAGCACTTGCAGGGTGCAGAACACTCTATTGAGCACTCGGGAAAGTACAGTATAACAATAAACAGACACATTCCCTGCTCACAATGATTTTACAGTCTAGAGGGGAAGACAGACCTTAATATAAATTACAGATATGTACATAAGTGCAGTGGGACTGGGATGAATAAAGGGAGCAAGTCAGGGCAATGCAGAAAGGCCTCAAGCGCTTACTGTGTGCAGAGCACTGTACTGAGTGCTTGGGGGAGTACAATATAACAGAGTTGGTAGACATTTTCCCTTCCCACAACAAGCTTACATTCTAGAGGATGAGCTTACAGTCATTTAATTTAGTGAAAGAGCAAGATTCCCAATAGACTGATGAAAAAATTAAGTCCTCTAGCCAATGGAAGATTGTGGAGACAGCCTGACTTGGCAGGTCTGAAAAAAATGTACAATTCTGGCACTTACATTCTGGGTAGACTGTAAGCTTCTTGTGGGCAGGGAATGTGTCTACCAACTCTGTTATATTGCACTCTCCCAAGCTCTTAGTACAGTGCTCTGCACACAGTAAATGCTGAATCAATACCATTGATTGACTGACTGGGTATCCTTAGTCAAGGGGTCTCTGGACCTGTCTCTTCATCTTTAAATAAGAGGGAAGCTTGTGAGGCAAAATCAATCAATCAGTGGTATCTATTGAGCACTTAGTGTGTGCAGAGCACTGAACCAAGTGCTTGGAAGAGTACAATGCAATAGAGTTGGCAGACACGATCCCTTGCCCACAAGAAGCTTACAGTCTAGAGCGGGAGACAGTAATATGAATAAATTACAAATATGTACATAAGGGCTGTGGGGATGAGGGTGAGGTGGATATTAAGTGCCCAATATGTACAGATTCAAATGCATAGGTGATGTAGAAGAGAGAGGGAGGCAGGAAAAAGAGGGCTTAATTGGGGAAGGCCTCTTGGAGAAGATGTGATTTTAATAAGGCTTTGAAGGTGGGGAGAATGGTGGTCTGGAATATGTGGAGGGGGAGAGAGAAGGGAATGGGGGGTCAGAGGCAAGATACATGAGCTCGGGGCATAGTGAGCAAGCTGGTGCTAGAGGAGAGAAGTGTGTGGGCTGGGCTGTAGTAGGAGATCAGTAAGGTAGGGTAGGAGGAGGTGAGCTGATTGAGTGCTTTTAAAGTAGTTTCTGTTTGATGCAGAGGTGGATGGGCAACCACTGGAGGTTTTTGAAGAGTGTGGAGATGTGGATTGAACAGTTTTTTTTTTAGAAAAATGATTAGGGCAGCAGAGCGGAAGTGAACTCCAAAGATCAGATGATGACCAATGTTCTACTATTCCAGTATTCTGCACACAGTAGGAACTCAATGGGTTGCAGAATGAAAAATGGTCATTTCGGCCAGTCAGAACACACTAAATTGAGGGGTGCATATTGTTCTCTTTCCCCAGCAACATGTGACTTTAGAGACGAGTAGCATGGCCTAGTAGATAAAGCACAGGACTGGGAGTTAGTAAACCTGGGTTCTAACCCCTGCTCTGCGACTTGTCTGCTATGTGACCTTGGACCAGTAACTTAATTTCTCTATATCTCATCTGTAAAATGGAAATAAAATACCTTTTCTCCCTACCTCATTGACTGTGAGCCCCAGGTGGGACAGGCACTGTGTCCAACCTGATGATCTGATATCTACCCCAGCTCTTAGTAGAGTGCTTAGCACACAGTAAGCACTTAAAAAGCACTGTAAAAAAAAGTAGAATGGGAAGGTTAGAAAGGGACTGGGGAAAATAATACATTTGTTGCTTGCAGGTAGTTATAAGCATGTCCAAGCACCAAAATTTTTCCATCAAGCCTGATGACTGTTTTAATTGACAATAAACCTCTGAAGAACAATGAAGCTTACTAAGCTCCCAGTGGATGTATTCGATAATGTAATATGGACTTTCCACCAGCAGATCCTCTGGGGGTTTTCTTAGCCTGATTTAAAGGCACTGATTCCAGCTATTCTAACTCAGGCTAGAAACTAAAGGTCCAGGTTTAGCTCCACCATAAAGAATGCAATGCCCATTTCCATAAAATGAAAATTCTGAAAAAGTTATAAATTCCTGCTTCATATTACTGTGGGTTTGTGAGGGCGGGACAGGAAGAGAAGTTCCAGAATGAGTTATGACTGTAAGGAAAGGACTCGGTTAATGAGGGGCAAATTCATTAGTAGCAAGTTCAAGCCATGAAACCTGATACCAAGGAATGTTTCTGAGATCTTTGCTCAAATAAGGGAAGTTTGAACCTTTTTCTTCTCCAACCGGAATCTGCACGGATAGAACAAATGAAAAGGCTGTGGAGGATGTGCTTGAAAGACTCTACAAGTTCCTGAAAAATCCTTTAAGCCATATTGCTGAGAATCCTAGCACATTTTCCCCTCAGATGGACACATTTCAAGACAGAGGTGTCTGTAGAGGAGAGTAGAGTAATTAACATCAAAAGAGTCAAAAGTGGAGACAAATAAAATCCAAGCTGTTACAGATGTTCTTGCATCCAGTATATCTCTGTTCAAATGATGGGGCAATGGCAATCAACTGGTTTGCCCTCTGAAGAGACTCATTTTCCTTTTGTAACCCTCTAGACTTTAAACTTGTTTTGGGTAGGGAATGGATCTCCGTTGTACTGTACTTTCCCAAGCATTTATTACAGTACTCTACACAAAGTAAGCAATCAATAAATACCATGGGTGATGATGGCAGCAATATATTTCCTCCCTACTCTGATTCCATGGCCAGTAGGTTGGCCCCAGTGAATGCTGGATGGAGGTAAATATTGGGACCTTGGATCCCATGACTTGAAATGGATAGATGGAGATGGAGTGCATATTTCATTATTTGGACCTACTAATTTCTGGGACACATTTTTAAGCGTGTCCCAGACAGTGATGGATTTTGTTTGTTTTAATTGGTATTGTTAAGCACTTACTATGTGCCAGGCACTGTATTAAGCACTAGGTTAGACTCTAGCTAATCAGGTTGGACACAGTCCCTGTCCAATGTGGGGCTCACAATCTTCATCTCCATTTGACAGAGGAGGCAATTGAGGCACAGAGACATGGCCAAGGTCACACAGCAGGTGTGGCAGAGCCAGGATTAAAACCCAGGTCTCCTGACTTTCAGGACCATGCTCTTTCCAGTAGGTCACGCTGCTCCTCTCTTTGATATGAACCCTATTGCTACGGGCACATAATCTCCTTAGAAAAACAAGATGGAGTCCTAAAGAATTAACCTGGAGTTTTAAAGAGCCATATAATTCATTGTTTACAACAGAAGCCAAAATGCCAAGTAGTAAACATTTCCCAAAGAGGATTTTTAATTAGGAACCATTTAGTTAGGGTACTAAACTGTGACCCTTTACATTTGAACCACACTTTCTTCTCAGTTATGCCTAAAACATGTTAGATCAACTCTACCTCTTTCAAAGAATTACCTCCTAATTTAAAAGAATTTATTTTAGGAACTGAGAATGTCTTCTGAAGTAGAGGAGCAGTGTGGCCTAGTGGAAATGTCTTCTGAAGTAGAGGAGCAGTGTGGCCTAGAACATAGGCCTGGGAATCAGAGGACCTGGGTTCTAATTCCCACTCTGCCACTTTTCTGCTGTGTAACCTTGGGCAATCACTTCACTTCTCTGGGCCTCAGTTACCTCATCTGTAAAATGGGGATTAAGACTGTGAACCCCACTTGGGAGATGGACACTGTCCAACTTGATTAGCTTGTATCTATCCCAGTGCTTAGTAGAGTGCTTGGCACAAAATAAGAACTTAACAAATATAAAAAGTAGTCAAATCATTAGCGTCAGAGACTCAAAGTAATAATGATTTGTCTAGTGGACTGTAGTCTCATGGGCAATCTTCTGTGCAAGTCAAAAACTCAAGAATCAAAGGTATCAATGTATAATTAAGAAGTTTCCTTCCTGATGGATATGGATAACTCAGGCAAATATGAAGAAAATACAATATCTGCCTATGGGGTCAAATGAAAATTTCATAATCATTGCCCGTCCAGTTACATTTGCTGTGGGTTCTTGTCAATAAAAATCATGTTCACATCTTCATGGATCAGCTTCCGAGATCTGGAAACCATTTCGGCCTATAAATTCCAGGTTCCCTGATCTGACTTTAAAAGATGATTATAACCTAGTGACTGAATCTCCTAGAGGGCAAATCATTTCTCAGTTAGAGAATCATTCAATCAGTGGTAGACTGTAGACGCTAGACTGTAAGCTCGCTGTGGGCAGGGAACATGTCTACCAACTCTTTTGAATTGTATTCTCCCAAGTGCTTAGTACAATGCTTTGCATATAGCAACCACTCAGTAAATACCATTCTTTGATTAGTTGGTATTTATTGGGTCCTTAATCGAATGGTACTAAAGCGCATCCTATGCACAAGGCCTTGTACTAAGGTCTAGACTAGACCCAAGCTAATCAGGCTAGACACAGTCCACTGTCCCACGTGAGGCTCCAGTATTAATCCCCATTTTTTACAGATGAGGTAACTGAGACTTGGAGAAGTCAAGTGACTTGTCCAAGGTCACACAGCAGACAGTTGGAAGAGCCAGGATTAGAACCCACGTCCTCTGACTCCCAGATCTGGTGCCCTTTTCCACTAGGCTACAGTGTGGGAAGAGCCCTGCACTAAGCACTTGAGATAATACAATAGTTAGTAGACATGATTCCTGCTCTCAGTGTGCTTACAGTCTAGCCTGGGAGACAGATAATGAGACTCAGGGAGGCTTTAATGTACTCTGATCACTAAGATATCAGCTTCTCCATCACTGATGCCCAGTACTGACTTGACAGCTTTCACAAGGGAAGATGGTGTTGTCATGTCATACTTCCTCAATGCCTCAACCTCTGACTAATTATCCTGAGCAAATATTCCCTCCATGCTCTTACTCTCTGGCCTTGCTCACCTGGCCAGAAATGTCCCAGTGGGACACTTTTGGTCTGTTGGAACAGCAAGGTTGGAGGCTATTGTGCTGAATATAGAATCTTCTCTAAAAGTGTAAAGACCAGGTTCTACATGATCCCTTTGCATCTCTAGCTTTACTTCTAACTTGTATTTTAATATAGGAATGGCCTAGTTTGGAAGAAGTTCAGTAATTTCTTTAAATGGTATTTGTTAATGGTAAATGTGTCAGGCACTGTAAGCACTGGGGTAGATAGAAGGTAATTAGGATGGACACAGTCCAAGTAGCACGTGGGACTTACTGTCTTAATTCCCACTTTACAGATGAGGTAACTGAAGCACAGAGAAGTGAAATGATTTTCCCAAGGTCACACAGCATGCAAATGGTGGGACCAGAATTAGAATGCAGGTCCTCTGACTCCCAGTCTTCTGCTTCTGTCTTTGCTTGTGACTTCCTGGGTTACCCTGGGTATGTCGCTTTGTAATAACTGTGGTATTTGATAAGCCCTTACTATGAGCCAAGTGCTGGTTTAGGTACAAAATAATCAGGATGGACCCAGTTCCTGTCCCATATGCAGCTCAGAGTCTAAGTAGGAGGGAGAACAGATATTAAATTCCCATTTTACACATGAGGAAACTGAGGCACCTACATGTTTAAGTGACTTGTCTGAGCACAGTGAGCAAGTTGCAGAGCCAGGATTAGAACCCAGGTCCTCTCTATGCAACCACCAGCTCCTTGGTAGTCCAGGGATAACATCTTAAACAGATCTTTCAGGAGAAATCAGTAGGTCAAAAATGACCTGGCAAAGTGTCTCCGTGGAAGATGTCATCCAATCTACGTTTAAAGAGCCATGCAATTTCCTGGGGGTCTTTCATGTGTGTGCGTGCTATCCACTGAACCCAAACATCACATGCCAGGATAAGAATGGAAAATTCATCATGCCAGAATCAGGAAATTCCAGAGTGAAGGCTTCACAAGCATCAAGCAGTTAGCCCCCGCCCCATCGCCTCTATGAAGCATCCCGGATTCCTGTTTTTCTGATTGAATGTTATTCTGTTACACATCACTGTTTATGTCAGGGAATGTTTACCACCAAAAACAAAGTCTGACCAGCGTAGTCAAGGCAGGGAGGCTGAAGGGTTCTTCGCTTGGCCATTTCCTCACTTCTACCTGATTGATTTCTCAAACTTGCTGTTCCTTCCTAAAATCAGAGTGTTTTTTTTTTAAAAAACTTCTTGGCTATTTTAAAAGATGGGGAAGCCCTTCGCCTGACCCAAAGGAAAAACAATTTCTACATTTGTGCTTCCGAAATTGACCCTCACCCATTGACCCAAGGCACAAGAAACTTCTGAGCCAGTTCCCTGTGACCTGTCCTCAAGGACCTTCAGGGCTGAGATCTCCGGTCCAGACGGACCCTTCTCCTCCCATGCTCAGTCAATCAATCAATCAATCAATTGCATTTATTGAGCGCTTGCTGTGCGCAGTTCTAAACACTTGGGGGAAGTACTATATAACAGAATTAGTAGATATGTTCCCTGCCCACAGCAAGCATAGAATCTGTAAGCTCACCTCAGCCAGTCAGTAAGTAGTAGATGGTAGTCTCCTACTTTTTTATGGTATTTAAGTGCTTAGTATGTACCAGCCACTGTTCTAAGCACTGGGGTCTTGTCTTGTCCTATGCTGTCTAGTCGTCTCCGACCCATAGCGACACCATGGACACATCTCACCCAGAACGCCCCGCCTCCATCTGCAATTGTTCTGGTAGTGTATCCACAGGGTTTTCTTGGTAAAAATAAGGAAGTGGTTTACCATTACCTCCTTCTGCGCAGTAAACTTGAGTCTCCACCTTCGACTCTCTCCCATGCTGCTGCTGTCCAGCACAGAGGAGTTTAGACTTGAAGCAGATTGCCTTCCACTCACTAGCCACTGGCCAAGCTGGGAATGGAATGGGTATGCCTCTGCTTGAGTCTCCCTCCTGTAGCTAACACTGGTAGAGTACTGAAAACTCACCAGGTGCACCCTGAGAGGGTAAGCACTGGGGTAAATACAAAGTAATTGGGTTGGACATAGTCCCCGTCCCACATGGGGCTCACAGTCTTCATCCACATTTTACAGATGAGATAATTGAGGCTTAGAGAAGTGAAGTGACTTGCTCAAGGTTTAAGTGTTTAAGTCGCTTGTTTGAGATCACACAGCAGGCAAGTGGCAGAGTCAGGATTAGAACCCAGGTCCTTCTGACTCCCAAGCCTGTGCTGTATCCACTACGCCATGACCTACTGTGTGCTAAATGCTTGGGAAAGTTCAATGGAAGTAGGAGAGGTGAACCCTGGCCACAGAGAGCCTACACTCTAGCTGGAGAGACAAATTTAAACTTGCTGATCCCTTCCCTTCAGGAAGGCTGGCTTCAACCTCAGGTTAGCTGGTGTTTCCCTCTGCATCCTGACATAGCTGCAAATAGAGGCACAAAATCAGCTCTCTCTCTCCCCTTCCTTAAGTCACTGATCATTCATTCAATTGTATTTATTGAGCACTAACTGTGTGCAGAGCACTGTACTAAGTGCTTGGGAAGTACGATTCAGCAACAAATAGAGACAATCCCTGCCCACAATGGGCTCACAGTCTAGAAGACTCTTTGTGGGTAGGGATCGTGTTTACTAATCCTATTTGTCTTGTACTCTCCCAAGTGCTTAGTACAGTGCTCTGCACACAAGTGCTCAGTAAATACTATTGATTGACTGATTGATAGATTAGTGGCCTGGGACTCACCTATACTCCATGGAGCTCCAGATTGTATCTACTGGTCTGTTTCGTTTGTGGAAACCTACAACCAAATTTGGTTGGTGGAAACCAACCAATTTGAACAGCAATAGAGGGGACAAAGAGTCAGTGCAAATTCTGTGGTGAAAACAGGTACCCAGAGTTTGAGTTGTTTCCTAGATTTACTTATTAAAGTTGCTTCCTAGCATAACCTAACAGCGATTTGCAAACAGTTATCCAAAATCATCAGACTCATAAGGATCATCATTACCATTGTCTTTAAACTGAGTGTTTACCCCATGCTAAGCACTGTGCATGGGGATTGTAAGCCCCATGTGGGAGAGGAAATGGGCCAGCCTGATTAGTCTGTATCTACTCCACACACTAAGCACTCAATAAATATGACTGAATGAATGAATGGATGAATCGAGTCCCTGCCCTTGTGAAGTTTACTTCCTAAGGAACACTGCCTAGTCTTACCAAACTCCAGAGAAATTCCCACCCTCTTCTATAGCTCTCCACGCATCCCTCGGCTAAAAACACACAAGCCTCTGCCTTCAATAAGTATGCTCAGAGTTCTCTAGTAGTACTGGTTTCAGTGCAAATCCCAATGAAAGGAGAAGCTGAGCTTCTGAAATGTCTCCTTAGACCAGTCCCGAGGAGCTTTTCATTTTGCTTGGTGTTTGTTTTCATCAAGTGAGCACAGGACAGTGGATAGAGAATGAAGCTATTTGGGTGTTTTTTTGTTTTGCCCTTTGCTACCCTGGACCCTGCAGCGCAATAGATGAGAGCTGACCCCTTCACCCTCAAAACTTCTCAAGGTGATTAAAATCCAGCCCCCATCTGTCGAGGCCAGAGGACCTGACTGCAGGAAGGGCCTGGGGAGCAGGGAGCAGGGTGTATATAAGTGGAGGACCAAGGTGACTCTCTGGGGTAGGTGGTGGGAGAAGGCAGCTGATTATCCCAGGGACCCTTGAGGTGGCAAAGGTGGAATCCCTGAGACCCTGACTGACATCCATTTCCCACAGTTCTGGGGAACAATGGCTTCATGCATGGAGGGATGTGGGGGTGGGTGGGGAAGAAGCAGCATGGCCTACTGGATAGAGCATGGACCTGGGAGTCAGAGGACCTGGGTTCTCATCTTGGATCTGCCACTTACCTGCTGTGGGACCTTGCACAAGTCACTTCAGTTCTCTGTGCCTCAGTTCTTTCATCTGTAAAATGGGGATTGTGAGCCCCATATGGGACAAGGAATGGATCTAACCTGATTAGTTTGCATCTACTCCAGTGTTTAGTACAGTCTCTGGCACGTAGTAAGTGCTTAATAAATACCACACACACAGAAAAGGGCTTTAGCCTGAATAGGAAAGATTTCTAGATTTCTGGGGTGACTGCCAGGCCTCAAGAAGCAGCATGGTCCAGTGGTTAGAACGAGGGCCTGGGAGTCAGAAGTTCATGGGTTCTAATCCCAGCTCTATCATTTGTCTGCTGTGTGATCTTGGGCAAGTCACTTCACTTCTCTGTGCCTCAGTTACCTCATCTGGAAAATGGTGATTGAGACTGTGAATCCTATGTGGGAGAGGGATTGTGTCCAACCCGATTTGCTTGTAATTCCTTCTTAGCACTTACTACATTGCCTGGCACATAGTAAGCACTTAAAAATACCACAATTGTTATTAGGACTAATGGCTAAGAACTGGGTGTTGGTTGGCCATTGCTGCCATGGCTGGGCCCTGAGAACTGTTACTGCGGTTGGATGTGAGAGACCACCACATCTACATGGACCATCAGGTGTGACATAAGCTAGGGAAGAGGGTCAAAACCTCCAGCTTCACTGCTACCAGTTTCCACTCGGAAAGGTACTACTTTCACTTGAGACTCTAGACTGTAAGCTCACTGTGGGCAGGAGATGTGTCTGTCTTATTGTTATATTTGTACTCTCCCAAGTGCATAGTACAGTGCTCTGCACACAGTAAACCCTCAATAAACATGACCGATGCTAATTCTACCATCACTGGAGCAGCTGGCACAGCTCAAAGCAGTGCCACTATCACCCCTGTCACCGCTTGTTCCCCATCCTTTCTCTTCCCTCTTCCCTCAGGGGGATGCGGGGAAACGGGAGAAGTTGAACAAGGGGAGAAGAAGAGTGGCTGTTGGGTGCTGGATGGTGGTGCTCAGAGGAAAGGTGCTCAACTGGGGAAGTCTCAGGGAACTATAGTAAAGGAGAGTTAAGGGAATTACGTGAAGGAAAGCTGAGAAGCAGCGAACCCAAGATCAGAAACCAGGTCCTTCTGACTCCCAGGCCCTAGCTCTATCCTCTAGGACACTTCTCTGTAGCCCTGGGGCCACGTGGTGGCCAAATTCACATTGTGTGGATGTTGGGATGGTTCATGGTATTTTAGGTTATGCAGAAACAATGTGCTAGGTGCTGGGCAGATAGATTAGGTTTGTGTACAGGACTTTTGTTCACTCAGGAAATAGCAACAAAATATCCGTCTGGAATACAGTTCCGAAAACAGAGAAAGTTGCGAGAAGAGGAAGAAGGGGCTCAGCTGAAGGGAAAACGGATAACCGGGAGAGCTAAATGTGGAGGCGAGGCCGTGGAAGGAAGTGTGAGTTCTGTGAACGGTATTTTCGGAACTCAGGCGGGAAGAGCAGCCCTAGAACGGCACCTGAAAACAGCTGTGGAGAGCAAGCTGAGCATTTCTGAAGCCAAATGCTAGAAAATTCTTCAGCTGAAGAAAATAAAGTCATTACAACATTGTCATTTTAAGGGCAGGAAAGTTCAGGCTGATAGGGCTGTGCGGGAGTAACCTCTGTCTCAGGGTTTGCCATAGTAACTGTGGCATTCGCTAAGCACTTACTATGTGCCAAACACTGTACTAACAGCTGGGGTAGATGAAAGATAATCGGGTCCCATGGGGTGGCTCACAACCTAAGGAGGAGGGAGAACAGGTACTGAATTCCCATTCGGCAGATGAGACACAGAGAAGTTAAGTGACTTTCCCAAGTCACCCAGCAGAAAATTGGAGAAGCAGCAATTAGAACCCAGATCCTCTGACTCCCAGGATGGAGCTCTTTCCACCTGGTCATACTGGTTATCAAAGATGAACTCATGTACACTTTAAACTATAACTCCTTCCTCTAAAATAATCCAGTAGACTGTAAACTCCTTAAAGACAGGGATCATGTCTACCTACTCTGTTGCATTCACCCGAGTATTTAGTACTGTGCTCTGTACACAGTAAACGCTCATTCCTCAATCAATGGTATTTACTGAGCACTTACTATGATCAGGGTATTGTACTAAATGCTTGGGAGAGTACAATACAGTAGAGTTGGCAGAAGGGTTTCCTGCCCATAAGAAGCTTAGCATCTAGAGGGAGAGACAAATATTAACTTCCCTGGGCCTCAGTTCCCTCATCTGTAAAATGGGGATTGAGACTCTGAGCCCCATGTGGAACAGGAACTGTGCCCAACCCAATTTGCTTGTGTCCACCCCAGTGCTTAGTACAGTGCTTGGCACATAGTAAGTACTTAAATACTATTATTATTATTATTACAGATATGTATATAAGTAGTGTGGGGTTGAGCGTGGGGTGAATATCAAGTGCTTAAAAGGTTCAGATCCAAGTGCATAGGTGACACAGAAGGGAGAGGGAGTAGGAGAAATGAGGGCTTAATCTGAGAAGGCTTTATGGAGGAGAGTTGACTTTAGTAAGACTTTGAAAGTGGTGAGTCATCTCCTTTCTCCGTCAGTTATCACCTAAATTGTTGTCTGGAACAATGCGGACCTGATATCACATAAGTAAAGATGCTGACTTAAGCAGAAGGGAATGCTTTTCTGGGGATTGGTTTGTTTCAAAGTTTTTCCTTATGTGAGGATCAAAAAGCTATGATTTACTGTAAAGCAAGCAAATTATTGTTTGTTTTTTTGTACACTTTA
The DNA here is from genome assembly GCF_004115215.2 of Ornithorhynchus anatinus. Lineage (NCBI taxonomy): Eukaryota > Metazoa > Chordata > Mammalia > Monotremata > Ornithorhynchidae > Ornithorhynchus > Ornithorhynchus anatinus. Next base: position 18,025,235 of record NC_041733.1, on the reverse strand, counting down.
TCTGGAAGAACATCAGCTCCTTCAGGGCATCTTGTGACTCCAAAGGATGATCACCTGAGTTCTTTCTATAGCCCTGTTTGGAGGGGAAGACTATGGAAAAAGGGAGGAGGGAGTGGTTCGTATTGGTGTGGAAAAAGCATAGCAAATGTTGAAAACTATTTCTATCCTGACCTGTAGGGTAGACAGCTATCTGGGTAGCAGCATGGTGTCAGAGGACCTGGGTTCTAATCCCAGCTCTGCCCCTTGCCTGCTGGGTGACCTTGGGCAAGTCTTTTCACTTCTCTGCGCCTCACTTTCCTCATCTGCGAAATGGGGATTCAATACCGCTTCTTCCTCCTACTGAGATTGTGAGCCCGATGAGAGACAGGGACTGTGTCTGGCCTCATTACATAGTAAGCATTTTTTAAATATTTGGTACTTACTATGTTTCAGGCACTGTACTAAGTGCCAGGGTAGATACAAGCTAATCAAGTTGGTCACAGTCCCTGTCAACATGGGACTCAGGGTCTTTATCTCCATTTTGCAGATGAGGGAACTGAGGCACAGAGAAGGTAGGTGATTTGCCCAAGGTCACCAAGCAGACAAGTGGCAAAGCTGGTATTAGAACCCAGGTCCTCTGATTTCCAGGCCAAGTGTTAAACGAATGCCATTAATATTATGATCATTATAATTACTACTATTACTATCACGGACTGAGAGTTTCTAATGCAGTTCTTGGTGATCCAAAATCTGATAGCTTTGAAACTCACTGAAGATACAGTTTAACTTAATCCATCAATCAAGAGCATTTATTGAACACCTTCAGTTTGGCCTACTGGAAAGAGCACAGGCCTGGAAGTCAGAGGACCTGGGTTCTTATTCCAACTCTGCCATTTAGCTGTTGTGTGACCTTGGGCAAATCGCTTCACATCTCTTTGCTTCAGTTTTCTGATCTGCAAAATGGGTTTTCAATATCTGTTCTTTTCTCTTCTTTAGAATGTGAGCCCCATGTGTGACCTGATGATCTTGCATCTGCCTTAGCACTTAGTATAGTGCTTGGAATATAGTAAGCAATCAACAAATACCACAATTATTATTTCTGTGGCAGAGCCCTGCATCAAAAACTAGGGGAAAGGAGACCAGCATGGCCTAGAGGATAGAGCATGGGCCTGGCAATCGGAAGGACCTGGGTTCTATTCCTGGATCCACCACAGTGATCAATCAATGGCATTTCTAGCACTCTTAATATATGCAGACCACTTTACTAAGTGTTTGGGAGAGTAACAATACAACACATGTCTGCTGTGTGACTTTGGATGTCACTTCATTTTTCTGTGCCTCAGTTACCTCATCTGTAAAATGAGGAAGACTGTGAGCCTCATTTAGGACATGGACTATGTCCAACATGATTAGTTTGAATCTTCCCCACCATTTAGTACAGTACCTGGGGCATACTAAATGCTTAACAAATACCATTTTTTAAAAAAGAAGGAAATACAGCTCTTAATGGTTACCCAGGAACCCCATGGACTTCAAATGCAAACATTAAAACATTCCCTTTCAGGAAGCAGCAGTGAGAGAAGCCTGGAGTGGCACAAAAGAAAACCATTCATCTAATCTAAATTCTAATTACAGACAGTGCAAACTCTTCATTTGCAGATCATTTACCCATTTTCATGCTTTCTATTTGTATGGGACCAAATTCTTAGTCCTGTTGATCAAGCCAACCAAAGGTTGGAAAACAAAACAGCTGATTAGCCAAGGCTACTAAGTGATCAGTGAAATAAAAAATGGATTTAAAATGAACCATGAAAATGATATAAATACAATTTGGAGGCTACTTAAAAAAATGAAAGCAACAGAAAAAAATGATTTGTCATCAAAAGTTCTAGAGATGATAAAAAATGTGCAGCTTTGTCAATCAGTAAATGAAGAAATTTGGTTTTGCTAACAAAAATGAGCAGAAAATAAGTTTCAATGTCCTCAAATCCAATGGGTAATACACAAATCTTGAAATTGCCTAAGAACTTGCTTATCTCTCAGATGTTTTCCTCTAGACTGTAAACTCACTGTAGGCAGGGAATGTATATGCTAACTCAATAATGTACTCTCCCAAGCGCTTAGGACAGGGCTCTGCATAGAGCAGGAGCTCAGTAAATACCGTTGATTGATTGATGTTTCACTTGTTGAAATAGAACCATCTGAGGTGTAAAAGCCCTCCACCAGCTATAAGGACATGTTTTAGCCCTGAGAAACAGGAAAGACCACGGAGTTACAGAAATTTCATCTGGGATGGGGAACTTCAGGCATCAAACTTGGCTCATGGGCCCAGATGTGGAATCAGCTTTGTATATAAAGCCTCAGGTGGTTCTGAAATCAGTTAAAGGCATTGATTAAGCACCTGCTAGTAGTAATTGTGGTATTTGTTAAACGTTTATTAAAAGCCAAACACTGTGCTAAGAAGAAACAGATCAGGGAGTTGTTGTCCCACATTGGGCTCAGTCTAAAGACTGGGTGTAGAGCACTGTACTTAGCACAACACTTCATTCAATTATATTTATTGAATACTTACTGTGTGCAGAGTACTAAACTAAGCACTTGGAAAGTACAATACAGCAATAAAGAGAGACAATCCCTGACCACAAAGGGCTCACAGTCTAGAGGGGGAGAGACAGACATCAATACAAGTAAATGGGAATCAATAAAAATAAATTGAATTGAAGATATATACATATAAACATAAGTGCTGTGGGAGGGCAGGCTGGGAAGACAAAGGGAGTGAGTCGAGGACGGGGAGTTGAGGAAAAGGGGGCTTAGTCTGGGAAATAGGACACTAGAATTGGAAGGCATGATCCCTGCCCTCAAGGAGTTTACTTCCTATGGAGGGGCCTGGGGCAGGGTGAGATGGGCTGAGGGCTAGGAGAGACAGACACTAAAATAAATTACAGACATATGCCCTATTGAAAGCACATCTCCTCCAAAAGACCTTCCCAGACTAAGCCCCACTTTTCCTCATCTCCCACTCCCTTCTGTGTCACCCTGACTTACTCCCTTTGCTCTTTCCCCCTCCCAGCCCCAAAGCACTTATGCACATCTCTGTCATTGTATTTATTTGTATTAATGTCTGTCTGCCCCAATTTACATTGTGAGTTCATTGTGGGCAGGGAATGTCTCTGTTTATTGGTGTATTATACTTTCCCAAGCACTCAGTACAGTGCTCTGCACACAGCAAACACTCAGTAAATACGATTTAATGAATGAATGAAGAAAGGCAGGGCTATTTTGTGGAGAATTTGTAAGGTATATAAATGCTATGGGAGGTGGTGAGTAGGTTCATTTATTTTTTTTTAATTTAAGCTCTTACTATGTGTCAAGCCCAGTTCCAAGTGCTGGGGTAGATATAAGTTAGTCACGACCTTGTTACACATGGAAGCTCACAGTCTATGTAGGAGGGAAGACAGGTCTTGAATCCCCATTTTATGGATGAGGAAACAGGCACAGAGAAATGAAGGGGAGCAATATGGCCTGGTGGAAAGAGGCCGGGCCTGGAAGTCAGAGGACAGAGGATGTGGGTTCTCATCGATTCCACCATTTGTCTGCTGTGAGACCTTGGGCAAAATACTTAACTTCCCTGTACCTCAGTTACCTCATCTGTAAAATGAGGATTTAGACTTTGAGCCCCATCATGAACTGTGTCCAACCTGATTATCTTATTTCTACTCCAGTAACTCTACAGTATTTCCAGTGACAAGGTACAGATCCAAAAGCTGGACAGGGAAAAAACAGGATTGAAAGAACATCGATTCTTTTGAAGTGTGGTGTTGGAGGAGGCTTTTGCGAATATCATAGACTGCCCGAAAGACAAATAAATGGATTTTAGAGCAAATTAAACCAAAGTGGTCTTTGGAAGGTCAAATGACTCGACTTAGATTAGCATATTTTGGACACATAATCAGTGGGACTAATTCTCTGGAGAAGACAATAATGCTAGGAAAAGTCCAGGGAAAACTTGGAAGAGGCAGACCAGCAGCTAGATGGGTAGAGACCATAACAACGATAACAGAAGAACCATTAGAAAGGTTGCAGATTATAGAAGAGGACAAGATGTTCTGGAGAAAGTATATCCATGGAGTTGCTATGAATTGGAAATGACTCAGAGGCACTTAATAATAGCCCCAGCACTTAGTACAGTGCCTGGCACATAGTAAACACCTCGCAAATACCATTCAAAAAGAAAAAAAGTGATTTTTAATGGTATTTTTTAAACATGATATGCCAGGCACTGTAATGAGGCTAGGGTAGATATGAGCATCAGTTTGGACCCAGTTCCCTGTCCAACATGGGGCTCACAGTCTTAATCCCCATTTTACAGATGAAATAACTGAGGCCCAGAGAAGTGAAATGCCTTGCCCAAAGTCACACAGACAAGTGGCAGAAGCCGGGTGGAGTGATTTGTGATTAGTGATTTGCCTGAGGTCACACAGCAGGCAATTGGCAGAAACTGGATTAGAATCCAGGTGTTCTAATTCCCAGGACACACTACTTCTAAGTAGTTTAGATTAGATATTGTTTAAGGGTTTACATGGGGTGGAAGAATCAAAGACACAGTGTGGGGGATATAAATGGAGGAGATAAATTAATTAGGAAACTCACGGGTTTTTCACAATGTAGTACTAATTGTTGAATGTGTTTTGGGCACTTCCCTACCTTTGCCATCCATTCTGGCATTTTAACCTAATCATCATCATCCATCACCACCACAAGCATTTATTAAGCACTTTCATTGTGTGGAGGTCTGTCCTATCCTTGGGCAGCTTAAATGGAAATTGATTAAACTACCTTGGCCACAAAGGACTCGCAGTCTAAAAGGAAAAAAAGACGGACATATAAAGAAGAGTCAATAGCTAGAATGCAATTTGAAATTCAAAGCAACATGGTGCAGAGGTCAAATTCAACAACTCAAAAGCCCCAAGGACAGAAATTTTCACAGTTCATTACTGTCTGGATGGTGGTGGGCATGGGGGAATAGTGGGGGGTGGGGTGAGTGGTGGGTGGGCGGGGAAGAAGCCCTTACCCTCTGGCCTTTCTCTGTGCTGACAGAACCACTGCTGATCCAAACTGCCAATTCCTTAAGGCCTGAAATAGAAGGGAAGGAATGTTAATCAATCAATGGTATTTATTGTGCACTTACTGTGTACAGAGCACAGTAGTAAGCACTTGGAAGAGAACGCTACAATAGAGTTGGTATACATGTTCCCTATCCCCAAGGAGCTTACTGTCTAGATTGGCAGAAACAAAGTCAGGATATTTCTGTGCTCAAATTTTTCTGGGGGAAAGGACTAACTCCTCCAGGCCTTCCTCATTGTTAAAATGTGTTTCTTCACTTGGGAAGCAGTGTGGTCTAGTGGAAAGAGCATGAGCCTGGGAGTTGCGAGGATCAGCATTCCCATCAAGGCTCTTTCACATGCCTTCTGTGAGACCTTGGGTAAGTTATTTAACTACCCTGGACTTCAGTTTCCCCATCTTTAGGGTGGGGATTCAGTACCTATTCTCTCTCTCTGTTTAGACTGTGAGGCCCAGGTGGAACAAGGACTTTATCTAACCTGGTTATTGTGTATTTCTGCCAGTGCTGAATGCACATTTGGCACATAGCAAGTTTTTTTTTTATATATAATTTAAATGGTTTTGTTAAGTGCTTACTATGTGCAAGGCCCTGTACTAATCACCGGGGTATATACAACTGAATTAGGTTGGACAAAGTCCATGTCCTATGTGGGGCTTAGTCTTAACCCCCATTTTATAGATGAAGGAACTGAGGTCCAGAGAACTAAGTGACTTGCCCAAGGTTACACAGCAGGCATGTAGTGGAGCCAGGATTAGAACTAATGTCCTCTGTCTACCAGGACTATGCTTTATCCACTATACCATGTTACTTCTTACTAGTTTCCTAGTGATAGTTTGTAAATCCCTATACAGTTCTCTCCAGAAAACTAAATAAGTGACAGCCATAAAATAAATTGCCTAAATATAGAGTTTTAACTTACAGTTCATAACCATGGCAAATAAAGCTCTTTCAATTTAGAAGCAGCAGAGATGCTTTAAAAAAAGGCTCCGGCAATGAAGTTAATTGCTTAAACACATAAATTCTGACAAGCCACCACTTCAGAGATGATTGCTTAATGTTACATGGGTCATTCCTTACTAGAAAGAGAGAGCAGGTTTGGATTAATAAAGAGGTGTTTCACCCATTTGGTATAAATGGCCTGTTCTCAGTGCTGCCGAACCAGGTTAAGCACAAATAGCAGCTGATACTAATAATGACATTTTTATAAGCACTTACTATGTGCCAAGCATTATGGTAGATACAACAATCAGCAGATGTCTTCCTCTCCCTTCTGCATTTTCTACACACTGGGCTCTGGCTCCTTTGAGCACTTCACATTTACCCCACCCTCAGCCTCACAGCACTTACGTACCTATCCATAATTTTTCTATTTATATTGTCTCCCTCTCTAGAGTGAAACCTCCTTGCATCTATCAACCCTGTTGCGATGTACTCTCCCAAGCATTTGTGACAGTGCTCTGCTTACAAGATATCAAGTTGGACACAGTCCACATCCCACATGGGGTGTACATTCTTAAGCCCCATTTTACAGATTAGATAACAGAGGCACAGAGAAGTTAGGTAACTTGCCCAAGGTCACACAGCAGGCACATGGTGGAGGCAGGAAGTCAGGCCTGTGATCTATCCACTAGACCACACTGCTGCTCCTACTCTGGTGCTCCTCAGCTCCCTGCCCCTGTAGGGAATGAGATTGTGCTGATGAAAACTCCCTCATGGAGACAGCTGCTTAGGGTCCTGCTTGTAACCTATCCCTTGGGGCTAGTGGAGGAGGAAGTGGAGGAAAAGGACTGTGGAGTCAGCAGAAGGAGAGCCGCTCTCTAATTATCTTTTTCAGGTGGTGTTTACAACACAGGGTCTTCATCTGCTTCTGCTGTGATTCAGCTGACTTTATAGGAGCAGCAATTTGTTGTCCAGCTCTGCAGTTTCTCGGTCAACTGATGGCCAGGTTCCTTCAGGAAGACTTTGCAGCTTCAGGGAGCTCCATAAAATAAATGCATCAATTTATTGAATGTTTGGGAGAGTACAAGAGTGTTTGATCAATCAAGGGCATTTATTGAGCACTTACTATGTGCAGAGCACTGTTCTAAGTGCTTGGGAGAGTCCAATACAACGGAGTTGGCAGACACATTCTTTGTCCACAGTGAGCTGCTTAAGGGGTACAGATGTGACTGCATAAGCTAAACAGAAAGGAGGGCCAATAGGGGAAATGAGGGCTCAGCCCAACAAGAACTCTTGGAGAAGACATGTTTACAGGAGGGCTTTGAAGTGGAGAGAGTGAGGGTTGGTCTGTCAAATATGAAAGGTGAGAGAGTTCCAGGCCAGAAGGAAGACATGGGTAAGAAGTCGACAGTGAGATAAAAACACAGCGAATAGGATGGCATTAGAGGTGCAGTGTGTGTGAGTTGGATTGTAGTAGGAGATTAATGAGGTAAAGTAAGCTGGGAAGAACTGATCCATTAAGACAGTAGGGGGAAAACAGACGGTGAGGAGTTTCTGTTTGTTGTGGAGGTAGATGGTTTCTGTTCATTGTGGAGGTGGATGGGCATCAGTTGGAGGCTTCTGAGGAGTGGGGTGATATGGATTGAACATTTTTCTAGAAAAATTATTCAGGCAGCAGAATGAAGTCGGGACAGGCAAAGGGAGAGATACGAAGCAGAGGCAGGGAGGTGGTAGTCAAGTTGGGAAATGACAAATCCTTGGATTAGCATGGTAGCATTGGGCTAGAGAGGAACAGGCAGATTCTAGAAATTTTCATGTAGAAGTGACAGGATTTGGTACCCTTTAAGACCTTGATATTCACCCCACCACACTTTCTGTATATAACCCCAATTTATTTATGTTGATGCCTCTCTTCCCCTCCAGACTGTAAGCTCCTTGTGGTCAGGGCACATGTCTACCCACTCTAAATCCTACTCTTCTAAGATCTTAGTACAGTGCTCTGCGCACATAATAGAGCTTAACAGATTCTCTTAATTGATAGCACAGACTGGAGTATGAGACTAATAATAATAATAATTATGGCATTATTAAGTGCTTACTATGTGCAGAGCACTGTTCTAAGCACTGGGGTAGATACAGGGTAGTCAGATTGTCCCACGTGGAGCTCACATTTCTTAATCCCCATTTTTACAGATGAGGTAACTGAGGCACAGAGAAGTGATTTGCCCAAGCTCACACAGCAGACAAGTGGTGGAATCGGGATTAGAATCCATGACCTCTGACTCCCAAGCCCCTGCTCTTTCCACTAAGCCACGCTGCTTGTGATGATATGGGGAAAATGGAACCAAACTTTTGTGACATTTCAGGAGAGAGGGTCAAGGGGTGGAAAAGGGAAGCCACCCTGAAGCAGTATGGCGGAATGGATAGAGCTTGGGTCTGCCTGAAGTCTGAAGGGCTTGGGTTCCAATCCTGGCTCTGCCATTTGTCTGTGTGATCTTGGACAAGTTACTTCACTTCTCTGTATCTCAGTTATCTCGCCTGTAAAATGGGGATTGAGACTGTGAGCTCCACATGGGACATGGGACTGTGTCCAGCCCAATTTGCTTGTGTCCACTCCAGGGCTTAGTACAGTGCTGGAGCATAGTAAGTGCTTAATAAATACTATTATTATTATTACCTGAACCTCATGATTTGCAGAGCCCCAGGAAACCAGCCTTCGGGACTAGCTGAGGTCGGGATGGGGGGGTGGTCACAGTGAAGTTCAATTTAGTAAATGAAAATACAAAGCCCAGAAAAGCATACAATGGCCACAGATCTATGAAACATTGAAGTCAGGAAACTGATAAGGCAGGGGCCAAGGGGTGGGGGGTCCAGAGAATTGTCTCATAATCTTGCTTGAGAAGCTTCCCACCCCTGCAGGGTCAGGGTTGGCAGGATGGGTGACATCAAGCCCCCAGCTAGGTCAAGTCTGGGGCAAGACAGAGAGCCGGTGCACTGATGCGGGCTATTTCAGTTCTCACCATGAGACAGCCCCTGCTCTGCTCCCCATTCCTTCTCACCTGCCTGTCCCTTTCCTTGGGCTGCCTTGGCCAAACTTCCCACTTCAAATGTTAATACCTACTCACACTTCAGGCAAATATGGGCAAAAGCTTTATATTACCAATATAATCAAGTGGTGTAGCCTAGTGGGTAGAGCACGGGCCCAGGAATCAGAGGATATGGCTACTAATCCTGGCTCTACCACTTGTCTGTTGCATGTCCTTGGGAAAATCACTTTACTTCTCTGGGCCTCAGTTATCTTATCTATAAAAGAGGGATGAAGACTGGGAGCTCCCTGAGGGACATGGACTGTGTCCACCTACCTAGCTTATATCTACCCCAGTGCTTAGTACAGTGCCTGGCACGTAATAAGTACTTAACAAATACTATTAAAAAATTACATTTTTCACGAGGCCACAAATCAAGATATCAAACTATCAGCCTCTTTTCGCAACAGATGAAAATCAATCGTACTTCACTCTCCCAAGTTTAGTACAGTGTTCAATGTATTTATTTAGTTTTTTCAAATTGCCTGGATTCTCAAAAAAGGAGCAACTCCTCGGTATCACTAGCAACCCTGGTGTCTTCTCTGAGACATTGTCATTCAGCGTCTGCTGCTGCCTGGGACCTGAGGAGTAACTCAGAGCTGTTTGGACCAAACCAAGCTTCCTCCCCTCACTCTGTCCCTGGGGCCACCAGACAAGCTTTCCAGGGTGCCACTTAGCATGTGAGAGAAGCCATGTGGCCTAGCAGGAAGAGGATGACCCAAAAGTCAGGAAACCTGGATCCTAGTCCTCGCTTGACCCCTGGCCTACTGTTGTAACCTTAGGCAAGTCTCTCAAGTGCTCTGGGCCTCAGTTTCCTCACCTGCTGTCCCTACCCCTTAAATTGTGAACCCCTCATGGGACTGACTAAATCTTCCTTTCCTCTTCTCCCACTCCCCTCTGTGTCGTTCTTCTCCTTTCCTCATCTTCCCAACCCCACAGCACTTATGTAAATCTCTGTAATTTATTTATATTCATGTTTGCCCCCTACTCTCAACTGTAAGCTCATTGTGGAGAATGTGTCTTTATTATTATGTTGTATTCTCCCAAACCCTTAGTACAGTTCTCTGTACACAGTTAACGCTCAGTAAATACTATCGACTGACTGTGCTAGATCTGATTATCTTGTATCCACCCTGGCCCAGTGCAGAGGCATGTAAGCAAGCACCTAATAAATATCATAATAGTAAGTTGAGTCCTTGGGAGCCAGATCTGATTGCCCAAGCACCACATTCCTCAGAAAGAGGCTGCTCGGAAGCAAAAACCCACATTTTGGCTTAAACGACCAAGAGCGATCAGATGAGCAAACCGTAGCAATCCCCCCATAGAGGTCAGTCTGCAACTTCCTCTCTGTCTCTGTTAGGGCAGTTCTAACTCCCTGAACCTCAGCCTGGACTACAGCGTCCTCCCTCCTTTTTATGGTATTTGTTAAGCGCTTACTACATCCCAGGTACTACGTGCTGCGGTAGATACAAGTTAAGTAGGTTGGATACAGTCCCTGTCACACAGGGCTCAGTCTTAATTGCCACTTTACAGATAATCGAGTTACACGGAAGTCAAGTGACTCACCCAAGGTCATTCAGCAGACAAGTGGTGGAGTTGGGGTTAGAACCCAGGTCCTTCTGACTCCCAGGTCCAGGCTCTATCTACTTCCCCTCCCATTTCTCTCCCACCAACTGTTCCAGCCAAGCTTGACAGTCAGGAGGAGCAGAGCAGTTCTTCCTCCACTAAATTTAACTTCCACCCCAACCTCTAGGGACAGATAACTGTTTGAACTCTGGCAAAGAAGGGGGCTGATCCCAGAATTCCCACTCCATCCACCCACTCCTTCCTCCTCTTTTCCTCACCCTTTCAGAGAATTCAAAATCTACTTTGAATTTCCTGTGCGCCAAGCCAGAATAACGAATTTAAGTAGAACCGAAAGAGGATGCGTGAATTTGTTGAACTTTATCATTCAGATTTTAAATGGAGGCCTCTTGGAATGTGACATGCAAATTTATGCTAAATGAAGGCAAATTAGGTCCCACATTAACAGGGAACAAAAAGGCAGATAGTCTTTCAGGAGACTTCAAATATCTTCAGCTTCTAAATTCTCCTTAACCATCACTCTCTTGTCCTTGACATTAATATCAGGTTAAAATAGAGTGCGCTTTCACAAGCAAGCATCCCTTGAACTATGATGGTGATGATAATAATAGTACTTGTTAAGCATTTACTGCGTGGCAAGCTCTATACTAAAAGCTGGGGTAGATACAAGATAATTAGGTTGGATACAGTCCCCGTCCCACACGGAGCTCACAGCGTGAGTAGGAGGGGGTTGAATTTAATCCCTAGGCTGTGCAAAGCAAGTCTGAAGCTTGGTGCTCAAAGCTTAGTGTGTGGCTATTGAAAAGGCAGACTTCCTAGAAGGAGTATGTTTTCAGATCCATGGTGGAGCTCGCTGCAGGAGCTCTGAAGCCATTAACTAAAGCTTCATTGACGGAGTATTCCAGATTTGGCCACTCTCCAGTGACTGCCCCCACCATGCCCCCTCATTGGCCTGGGTGGCATCAGGGCAGTCTCTGACATCTAGGCAGACTGGACAGAAAGTGCTGGGGGCGGGTGGGTGTGGGGGATGGCACAGGTACCATTCACTTCTTCAGTCTTATTTATTGAACGCTTACTGTGTGTGGAGCACTGTATTAACTGTTTTGGAGAGTACAATACAACAATAAACAGACACATTGCCTGACCACAGTTAGACTGCCCAAACAGTCTAGAGAGTCACAGCTATCTGTTCTCAGCATCAAGCAAGAGTATCAAGCTCAATCATGAGGAACATGCAAGGTAATTTTTCCATTGCCCTTTCAGTTAATCTCCGTTAGCCCTATTTAAGTCGCCACCAGAGATGCCAGTTACCAATCACCATTTTGTTGTATTGAAAATGAGGCTGGGGACGCTAGAAATCACTCAGTGGTATTTCTTGAACACTTACTATGTGCAGAATATTGTACTAAGCTCTTGGGAGAGTTTAATGCAGCAGAGTTAGCAAATACGTTCCCTGCCCATAACAAGCTTACAGTCTAGAGTGGGAGACAGACATTAATATGAGTAAAAGAGAGAAGCTACAGGATTTCACTCAGCTTCTCAATCATATTTGCACTGACATGGCTGTCTTCCGAGTATTTTAAGAGTTCTCAGAGCAAAGCCATCAAATATCAGTAAACATTTCAGTAGCCACGAGGAAGTTGATATATCACCTGTCGACACGCTATAGCTCTTACCCAACAGGTAAAGCCCCCTAATATTCTTATCATTATTTTCAAGTTGCCAACAATTTTTTTTAGCATCTGTTCCAGTATCCCAGCCTGAGTTCTCAGTCTCCCCCCAGCCCCTCTCTCAGCACCTGAGATTCCTCATAATTGCCCATTCTTCCTATGACTGTGGCTGGAATTGGGACTCCTAGGGCCACACATTAAAGTTTAAACAGACCCACAGGGTTACAGGGTCTCATTCCTAAAACGGTTAAACTGTAGACGGTAGCTAAACTGTAGACTCTAGACTGTAAGTTACTTGAAGGCAGAGAACATGCCTACCAACTCCGTTGTACTGTACTCTCCCAAACGCTTAGTACACTCAAAAAATATGATTAAGTGTTAGAGTCATCCCTCAGTTGGAAGATAATGGTATTGCCAGGGCAGGATTGAAGACTGAGGTTCATAACACCAGAGAACATAGACAAAAGTTTATTGACACAGGGATTAACAGCAAAACTTGCTCCAGTGAGATTTGGAAGTAGGCAACAAATGATCAAGGAATGAAGTCCAAACAAAGACTTTATCATTAGATTCCTCTAGCCTATAAACTTGTTGTGGTCAGGGAGCGTATCTACCAACTCTGTTATATTGTACTCACCACGCACTTGGGATAGTGCCCTGTGCACAGTAAGTGCTCAATAACTACAACTGATAATGATGTTCCCTTGGGAAGCAGCATGGTCATGTGGATAGAGCACAGGCCTGGATGTCAGAAGAACCTGGGTTCTCATCCCAGCTCTGTCACTTGTCTGTGTGACCTTAGACAAGTCACTTTGTGCCTTAACTCATCTGTAAAATGGTGATTAAGACTGTGTGCCCCATGTTGGACATGAACTGTGTCCAACCAGATTAACTTCTATCTGCCCCGAAGGTTAGTACAGTGCCTGTCACTCGGTAAGCGCTTAATACATTTAAAAAAGGGGGGGATTTTTTCCCCATGAACTTATTAAGCAAAGAAAACCTATGGCTAACCTGCCCCCTGGTGGTCAAATATAGAATCGTAGCCATCTTCAAACAATTCAGCTCCTCAGTAGTGTTGATTTTGAATGACTCTTTCTCTTTTCCCTCCCCCAACGACTTCTTCGTTAAAAAAACCAACAAAACAAAACCCCAAAAAACCCTACATCTCATGCAGCTGCTATTAATCAAAACGATCTCTTCAATGCCTGAGGAAAAAAGCCCTTTTCTTACAGGGTTCCAATGTGTACCTGCTGTTCACCACCTTTGCTCTGTTCAATTTTGGAGAGACTCCTCATCTGTTTTGTTCCCATTTTCCCTCACCCATTCCACCTCAAATGTGGGACTTCCTTCCATTCGGTTCTCCCTTCAACTGCCCTGCTACCATCACCTCCTGCCCATCTTCTACAATTTTAGCTAGCTAAGTATTTCATCTATCATTCCATTTCTGCATCACCTTCCAATGCCACCCTTCAGCCATTAAAAGGACTCGAAGCATGGAAAAAGTAATTAAATTTATATTTTCAGATGGAGATGGGTTTTAAATGATCTGCCTAATAATAATAGTCCACATGGGACTCCCAGTTTAAGGAGGATGAAGTACAGGGATGTTTTCTCTATTCTATGGATGAGAAAACTGAGGCACAGAGAAGCTAATTGACTAGCCCAAGTGGCAGAGCTGGGAGTAGGACCCAGGTCTCTTAACTCCCAGGCCAATGTCCTTTTTACTAGGCCAAATTGCCTGAGTTGTTAACAACTCTAAATCTTGGCATGAAAGCCAGGGTAGACAGCATTAGAATTTTAATGGTAACATGTCCGCACCACTTCACATAGTGACAAAATCATATGACATTGGACAAGTCACTTAACTTCTCTGTGACTCAGTTACCTCATCTGCAATTAAGACTGTGAGCCCCAAATGGGACACAGACTATGTCCAACCTGGTTATCTTGCGTCTACCCCAGCGTTTAGCACACTGCCTGGGACGGAGTAAGCACTTAAATACCATTCAAAAAATATCATAAATAAAGAATAAATGACATCTTAAAATACAAAAGAGAAAAGTAATACTGGTGTGCCCCCTGCTGGTCCCAGCTTTTGAACAAATATTTTAGCCAAGTGGAATCTAGGAGGCGAGAGTAGTTTTGTCTCACCCGGCTTCGGGAACTAAGACCTTGGCCTAGTCACAATTCTGGGCTCAATCAATGGTATTTATTGAGCTTTTACTCTATGCAGTCATGTACTAAGCACTTGGGATATCACAATATAATTGGTAATAATAATTATGGTATTTGTTAAGAGCTTACTAGTTGGCAAGCACCCTAAGCCCAGGGATAGATAGAAGAGATTCAGGTTGGACATAGTCCTTGTCCTGCAGCAGCCTCATAGTCCAAGTAGAGGGAATAGGATATAATCCTCATTTTAAATATGAGGAAATTGAGGCACAGAAGTTAAGTGACTTGCTCAATTTCACAGAGCAGACAAGAGAGGGCAGAGCAGGGATTAGAATCTGGCTTCTGACTTCAAGGCCCCTGCTCTATCCTTTAGGCCATGATGCTTCCCTTACGACTTGAACCAGTGCTTCTCCAGTAAGTCTTCCCCTCTGATCCCTGGTTGTTCTGCACATCTGAGAATGAACGTTGGGATTCTTGTAGAATATAAATGCTTTAAGGAAGAGGGTTGGATCTGCCTTGTGTTTGTTCCTTGAGTGTTGTTATTGATTGCAGTATCTGCTTAAGCACTTACTATATACCAACCAAGCACTGTTGTAACTGCTAGGGTAGATACAAGAAAATCAGCTCCCATATGGGCCTCACAGTCTATGTAGTAGGGAAAAGAGGTATTGAATCCCCATTTTGCAAATGAGGAAATGGAGGCACAGAGAAGTGATTTGTCCAAGGTCATACAGCAAGTTTGCAGCAGAGCCACTAATTCTGATGTCTTGCACTCTCCCTAGTACTTAGTGCAATGCTCTGCACATCGTAAGCACTCAATAAATAAGATTGATTGATTAGGACCCCAGGCTTCTGACTCCCAGGCCCGCACTCTTTCCACTATGTCATGCTGCTTTCCAAGTCATCTTGCTGAAATGCTCACTAGTCCAGGTTACACTTATGATGGAGGACCTTGAAAGGGGCCAGAGCAGAGCCAGCAAAAATGATTGGGGGTTTGGGAGGTGGGAAGGAGACAACATTATGTGGTGTGGAGAAAGGATGATAGAAAGATGAACCCCCTGAAGGTTCAGTTCCAGATGCTGGATAGCTACTGGTCTCTCAAGCTCCAGGCCCAGGAGGGAACAGACTTGGATTAATGAGTTGATATGTCACTAATCAAACTTCCTTCCTCTAAGGGGGAGATTCAGGTGTGCCTGTGTAAGCTTGCTTTGAGCAGGAAACAAGGCTACCGACTGTTTATTTGTACCTAAAAAATGGAATTGGATGGCCTGGCAAATTTGGTCATCCACAAAAGACAACCACCAAAAGACAAAGATTTCTGTTGGTAGACTTCTCTTCGAGCACCTCGTACTTCCTATTAATCTCAATCAGTTGCATTTATTTACTGCAGCCAGAGTGCTGTCTTAGAGCATTCTTTTGCCCAAAGAGTTCAAACTGTTAAGATTTTCTTTTATGCCAAATTTAAACTTCCAAATGTTACTTTCACACACAATGCTCTTTATCATCAGTGCTATTTGAGCATTTACTCTGTGCAGAGCATTGTACTAAGTACTTTGGGAGAGGACAATACTTTATTAAAACTTGATGGCAAGAGTATGTCACTTCCACCAACAGACTTCCTTTCTGATCCTCATTCCAAACATCTCTCCCAGACAGAAGAAAAAACAAACAGTTGCAGATTTCTGATAGAAGAAAAGTTTAGTTTCTTTTCCTCTTGAAGTCTATCATCAACCCCCACCAGCAACATTCTCAAAAGGTCAGTCGGTTCCAGGTGAGAATGGATATAAGAAAAGTAAAATGAATAAATAAAAATGAGGCATATACAAGAAGCATTTTCAAACAGGGCAGGCATTGTTGTGTCCATTCAGTGACAGAATAAGCAGGTCCTTATCTACTACTCTCAGGACTAATAGCATTTATTAAGCACTTATTGTGTGCCAAGCAGTATACTAAGCACTGGGAGAGAACACCTGGCTTAAAAGAACCAAAACAGGCATGAAAACATAACTTTTTGTAACTTCTAGGCAATAGCAAAGTAAGAAAAGCTGTTTACAAATCGGTCTCATGTCAGAGCGAAAAGTCAAAGGGAAGTTTGATTTTTAGAACTCTTCAAACTTTGAGTGGAATTGTCTTAAATCAGGCTTACAATGACAGACTACATAGGGACCAAGAGGAAACGAGGAGTGTGGCCTAATGGATAGAGCATGGGCCTGGAAGTCAGAAGTACCTGGGTTCTGATCTTGGCTCCACCACTTGTCAGCTGTGAACTTGGGCAAGTCACTTCACTGTCTCTCAGTTACCTCATAGGTAAAAGAGGGATTAAGACTGTGAGCCCCATGCGGGACAGGGACTGTGTCCAACCTATTACCTTGTATTTACCACAATGCTTAGTACAGTGCCTGCCATGTAGTAAGCACTTAAATACCAATTAAAACGCTCCCACTAAAACCCCAAAACAAAACCCTAGATGGGAATTAGTTTTTGTCCCTGGTCGGGCTCATCCTAATTTGGCTTCTATTGCCTTTCATTTCCAGGAGCCAGATGTTATGATGATGATAATAATAATGGTATTTGTTAAGAGCTTACTCTATGCTAGGCACTGTACAAAGCCCTGGCTTTTGAGGCACAACCTCTATCCTACCCAAGAGGATCAAATTCCCCCAATTAGACTATGAGCCTGTCATTGGGCAGGGATCGTTTCTATCTGTTGCCCAATTGTACATTCCAAGCGCTTAGTACAGTGCTCTGCACATAGTAAGCACTCAAATACTATTGAATGAAAGGAAAAGTGATTCATAAACAAGATTTAGTAAACCCCCTTAACCTTGTACACGATCCATGTGCCTAAAGTTACTTTAGCTACCAGAGGATATTTTTAGTTATATGTAATCCTTGCCTATTTCCAACTTGGAGCTGAGTCCTTATATGATGTAAACTCTCTGTGGATTTGTTCGCTACTTTGTGTCAGGGTGTGCTTGCTGTAACCTCCTCCCGTGAGCTGTTCCAGATGAGATTATAGCTTGGCCAGTCTGCGCTCAGGCCCCGGGCACAGAGCCTGTTTCTTGGGAGCCTCCCAGAGCAGGGTGGGTGTTAACAGCACTGGTAGGCCTCAGCTCCAGGAGGCGAGACAAAGGAAGTTTGTTTGAACTGAAATTATGGCCCAATCCCAGTTTTTGGTTTGTTTTTTTACACCAAGCCAGATTTGCAGCAGCATGGCGCAGTGGACAGAGCACGGGCCTGGGAGTTCAGAAGGACATGAGTTCGAATCCCAGCTCTGCCACTTGTCTGCTGCATGACCTTGGGCAAGTCATTTCACTAGGCCTCAGTTACCTCACCTGTAAAATGGGGATTAAGAGTGTGATCCCACACAGTCCAATCTAACTTGAGTCTACCCCAGTGCTTAAAACAGTGCTTGGCACATAGTAAGTGTTTAACAAGCACCATAATTATTATTATCCCTGCCTTTAGTTGGCCAATGGGCCCCATTCTGGGAGTGACACAGCAAGCAGGAACAGGAAGAGGCACCTTGGGCAAGGTACTCAATTTCTTTGTGACTCGGTTACCTCATCTTTAATATGGGGATAAAATACCTATCCTTCCTCTCTCCCTTCTTTTTAGATGGCCAATCCCATTTAGGATAGGGATCATAGCTGATCTAATTATCCTGAGTCTATTTTAGGGTTTAGCACAATGCTGGGCACATAGTCAGTGCTTGGTGCCATCATTATCATTATCACAGATTCGGTGTTTGCCTTCCTCCCCTCAAAACTCATAATGGGGTGGATACACTACTGATGAAGTGGTAAACTGTCTATCGTTAAGTCTCAAGAACAGTGGAGCTGGGCCACTTTCCCCCACCAAATCTGGGGTTAAAAAAATCCACAATTTGAACAAAGTTTAGAAAAATGGATTGCCATCTTAAAATTTGTGTCTTCTCTTGAAATGTTCCCATGGGAAAACTACCAAAAATGCGAAGCAGAGTGACCTTGTGGATAAAGCATAGGCCTGGGAACCAGATGACCTGGGTTCTAATCCCAGCTCCACCAGCTGTCTGTGGTGTGACCTTGGGCAAGTCACTTTCTCTATGCCTCAGTTTCCTCCTCTGCAAAATGGGGATTCAATATCAGTCACAACCCAGACTATGAGCCTCAGGCGGAACAGGGGCTTTATTTACCCTTAGAACAGTGCATGACAAATACCATAAAAAAATTCTGAAAATAATTACCAAGTATCATATAATTTATAATTTCTTCTAAATCTTCAACTGATATCTGGCAGTACTTTGTGGAAAAGTTGTTTTTAAAAAGAAAAAAAAAGATTAAGGACACAGAATCTAAAGCCAGCCCAAGTAGCTAAAAAGGATTAGAATTCCACTATAATGACCTTGAAATTAAGCGAAGACAATGTCACCTCAAGAATTTGGCAGCACCAAAATTTTGTGATTAAACCTGAAAGTTTCACCCAACATAAAAGTATCACAGAAGTGTTATTTTACAATGCAAATGAACTCAATTCCAAGTCAGTGCTGAGCAAAAAGCTAGCCTTAAATCATACAGCTTTTGTCAATGAGAAAGTGTTTGTGCTTACTCAAGTGGAAATCAGATTATTTTTGCTTGAGAGTAGAAGACTAAAAACCCTAAAATGTGTAAAAATGTCATCAATTGCCCATTTAGGGTAACCAAATGAGAGCTTGGGGGCACTATAATAGCCGCCTTTCTTGATGGACAATCTCATTCATTTTTAAAATGTATTGCAGATTAAAAAAAGGTGAAAAGGTAAAGTGATGTTGGTATTGGTTCAAAGCATCCACCTACCCTTCTGCCAGTCTTGGAAATGAGTTACAAAGAAATTTTAAAGTCATTTCCAACCACCTAATATAACATAAGTCAGTCCAAGGACAAGACTTAATAAGGATCCTAAAATATCTGTATAAAGAAGCAATTGTTAAAAAAAATTTCAGCATTAAAAATGATCAGATTTGAAAAATACAACAGGTTTTTCTTAGATTTAAGAGATTGCTGGCACATATAGCTGACTCTAGTTGTGTCAAAGCAGCTCTCTTAAAAATGAATTGGACAACAGTTTTGTAAAAACCTGAAGAGGCAGTGATGAAAACTGAGAAGTGATGGCAGTCCTAAAAGATTCCTAGATGATCTCATTGAGGGCAAACATGTCACCAATTGGTTGAACTGTAACCCTGATGACCCTAGAGATCAAATTCTAAGTGAAAAAGATATCCTGCCACTGTTGGAGGAAAATCATAATCAAACAGATGACAATGATGAGGAATAATAGTGGATCATTCTAACTTGCCAGAATTTAGTTCAGGGAGCTCTCTGAAATGGATTCGGTGAGAAGAAGTGAATGATGCTGCAATTTTCCTCACTGCAACAGTGCCGGCGAACCCTTATGCAATAAAGTTTTTTAAAAATTGACCATATGACATTTATTTTTGCATTTAAAATTATTTATACAATATCTTTGATTATCTGAATGAGCTTCAACAGTTAAAAAAACCCAACAACATTCTACTATACATACAAACATTAAAATAAATACAAATAAACACGAATGCACCATAGGGAAAGAACAAGCTTGATGTGATTTATTTTGGGTTGGGTTTGCTTAGTGTTAGAGAATGCTTCTGGAGGAGAGTCTAATGTTTAAAGAGGATAGGAGGGAAGGAGTCTAATGTACTAATAGGATAGCAGGGAAGGGGTTTGGTGGATGAAGCAAGAGAGGCAGTTTTATATGGTTGCTGGAAACACGGAGGTATGGATGTGGGTGGGTCGTTCAATCATATTTAGTGAGCACTTACTGTGTGCAGAGCACTTTACTAAGCACCTGGGAGAGTACATTACAACAATAAACGGTCACATTCCCTTCCCACAATGTGGTTGAAGTTAGAGTTGAGTGCAACAAGGAAGGATGGAGCTTGCTAGCTAATAGGTTTCAGGAACTAGAAATCTCATCATCAGGCTTTGCATTTAACTCAAAGAACCAAGACCAAAAGCCCTACTTTGGGCTTTGATAGGTTCAATGCAGTAACTTGTGATTTGGGTTATGATTTGTAGGAGAAAGGGATGGGAGCAAAGCCTTGTTCCTGAAAGGATATTACCACAGGTTAGGCATAGAAGGAATGGGGTTGGCATCTTAGTGATGTGATGGGAAAGGGGAAGGGACAGATTCAAGTGCTGCTGGACTTGATGACTGCCTGAACAGGAGGGGTAAAGGGCATAGATTCAGTGAAGATTTACATAGTTTCTGACTTGATAAGCAATCTAATAGTGTTGGGCGGTGGCAGGGAACATTTTGGATAGAGGTACGGGGGAGGAAAGGGGAGAAATAGGAGGAACTAAAGGTTTGAGGAAAAAGGATGTAGGATTTAATAGAAAATGGGATTGTAGAGAATTGGGAGTCAGCCATTAGCATATGGCAGACAGAGAAATAGAGATTGGATTTGTAAATTAAAACTTCCACACCTTGCTAAGCACTTACTTATGCTGGGTGATTAAAAATCATCAGGTCCCACAATGGGGCTCACATTGCAAGTAGGAGGGAGAACCGGCACTGAATTCCCATTTTAAAGATGAGTGAACTGAGGCCCAGAGAAGGTCACATAGCCAGCAAGTGGCAGAGATGGGATTAGATCTCAGATCCTATGGCTCCCATGTCCATGCACTTCTTACTAGACCATGCTGCTTCTACAGCCCCAAAATACTTCTTTGGATGCTGTGGGGATACGTGGGGAAACAGTGGGCTATGTTTCGGGCCTGAAAGGTAGGGATGTTATGGTAAGCTTAGCTGGGAGGGAAATTCACAACTAGTTGCTGTGAATAGTTACATTTCAGGCTTGTCTACATTTTCAGAACTCCTTTCAGAGTTTTCTCCCTTAAAAGATGACTTATTTCTGTGTTGGGTGAAGCAATTCTTGCTAACTGAAGGAATAAGAGTTCTCTTTCCCTCAGGGCTGGGGTTTTGACCACAATGAGTAAGTGTACTCATCATGGAGAGGCCCAGCCTAGGAAACTGAAGAATTAGATGGGGGGTAAGGGTAAAGAGAAGCAGCCGGTCTATTCCAATTAGAATGGAGACCACCATATCTTGAGCATATTAATGTACGAAATCATTTTCCCTCCTTTTGCAGCAGGGTATTTCTGGCATTGGACATGCAGGTCTGGGACAAGCAGAGCTGGCAAAGCTCCTCAGACAGCTACAATTCCCTCCTCAGGAGCAAAGAAGGTCAGGTGGCCATTGGAAGCAGACAGTAGCGGACAATCAATGGTAAATGTTATCAGTTGGGAAGAGAACGCTTGAATACAGTACTGGGAGACCACGGGGGAGCCCTTCCCTTCCACCCACTCCTATCTGATCAATTAATTAAATCACATCATATGCATTTATTTAGAAAACATTCTTCCAATAAATTATAATAAAACACAAGTCACAAGATACAGGATCCCCTAGCAGTTCACCTAAGTGTCCAAGACTCCCTGGAAAGCATGAACAACTATTACGGCCAGAAAACAGCATAAGGGAAACCAACCTGAAAGCTGACGGGAACTTGGCAAGGGCTTGGACCTTTCCTTAACTCGGAACTGCCAAAACTTGTCCCCATTCCCAGGTTTGAGATCCTTCTCCATCAGAGCTTCAAGGAAATACTTGACATTTGTATTTGGAAGGAGGGGAAGGATAGGAGTTTCTTAATATCGCTTATGGACTTTTTAAATCCCAACCGATTGTCTCAACTCCGGCTGCATCCCACGACCAGGACCAGAGGGCAGGCTTAGGTAAAAAAAAAAAAAAAAAAAAAAAGACACCCTACTTACTGTTTCTATTTTATGGGAGTTGTAGAAAAAGATAGCTTAGGGCTTGCTGCACACAGTGTCAATTAACTGTATCCTTAATTATGAAACATAAAAGCTGGATTGCCAATAAAGCAAGAAACATGCCTGGAAATGCCTCTGCCTCCCAATTCCAAGAACCACCGCCCTCTCCTGTGTTTCCCCTTTGACATGGCAAACACAGCCACCGTGATTTCAGTCTTCCATAATTCAATGAAAAAAATATACTTTCCCAGCATACTGCTGGACAAATGGCACTTCGATCTGTCTCCATTCTCCACAACACAAGAGAGGCAGACACACACCGGAGATTTCAAAGCTTGTGGAATACACACCCATCACTGTGTTTTCATATAACAGTCACCAATGTCATACTCCAACGAAAAGAATGAGCTACTTCAGGAAATGATTGTGATTCAAAATCAAAGGAAGCCCAAAATTGCAGACAGCTTCATATGGCTGGTGACCAAAATATAGAGTGAGATACACACACACACACACACACAAGCGCATGTGTGCGTGGCCTGCTGAGGCAGAGACCCAGCATTAAAAATCAACACTAAGACTTCAGAGAGCTTTCAAATTTGAAGGAGAAAGTGTTATCCTGATCTCACTGTCCTTTTTGGCAAGTCTGTGAAATTCTCATGTTGCCCTTAAAGACAATAAGGCTCTGCTCTAGGAGTATATGGGGAGATGACAACAGGATGTCACCTCAGTGGACCAGTTAGCATCCCTGCACAATTCTGCACAACTCCAGGAGGCAACTCTGGACTTGTCTGCTGTGAAGGGTGGTGAGGAGTTCCAACCCCTGCCAGAGCTGGCAGTTGAGTGGAGCTCATAGCTGCTGCCCCACAAGTTAGAAGGTCGGCACAGTGCCTCTACCCTGAAGGGGACCAAGGTGGCTGTGGTGGATTCAGGAGGTATCTCCATCGGCTCAATAAGGGTCAGGTGCCTGTCATGCAGGGCACTGGCTTGGGTTTAGTCACTTCTGCAGTGGTACCAGGCCCGATCTTGGAAGAGGAGGCGGGGGAGGAGAACTAGGATTAAATCTATGGGTTTAGATCTGCTTGAAAGCCAGGGCTAGCCTTCGTGGCACATGAAACATAAAAAGGGATGAGTCATACTCTTTGTCTAACATACAATTCTTAAAATACTCCCCGACACCCTGATTCTGATCGCGACTCACGAAGAAACCAGTGGGTCACCAAAATAAGTCTGTTACCGAGTAGTCCCTAACGTAAAGGTTGCCATAAGGGGGTTCTACACAGCGAATGCATGTGAACGGTCCCAGGGACAATGTCGGCTAGGCTACGCAAACACTGTTATATAGTACAAGTGCAAATATGCACACGACATCCACACGATGGCAGTGGAACGACCAAGTCACCCAAGACGTAACCCAAGTCACCCAACCCTATGGTCAAGCAGTGACCCTAGAGTAATACTACTGGTGGGCTTAGAGTGCAAAGGAAGCAGTGAGGGGGAGGAGGGGAGGTGCTTCAGATGAACGACTACGGGTAAAGTCTGATCCAAAGCAAGTAGTGTTCGCTAGCTAAGAAGTGGACATCCTTAACCCAGACCCCAGACCTAGTTACAGCACTTGGATGGGACGAGAGCAAGTAGGTTTTTAAGACAACTCAGCTTGAGGACGGCTCTCTTTGCCCTTTGAGGAGGAAGCGTATGAACACCGAACAAGAGAGCTTTTGGAGTCCAGGCCTCCCTCCCTTTTGCTCTGTAAACATGGCACATTCTCAGTAGCAAGAGGCTTCGGCCAAGGAGCTCTTGTCCAGACCCGTTCTCTGACAGAGCCCCTCAACGGTCCTGAATACTTGCAATCTACGATCCTCCACTTTGAAATCTTGAAGTGCCGCAAGAGGAAGAGCATTACTCTTCATCGCCCCCAAGCAGGAAGCCCATAATAAACTGGATAGCCCGTTGGCGGTCACTTTGAGTCTGTCTCGTGACCAGGTTGGGTGGGGGCCGTAGCAGAAGGCTGGTGAAGAGAGTGGCTGGAGAAGGAGACAAAGAAAAGAGGATTATCGGAAGGAACATGATGTTATTTTACTCTCCCAAGTGCTTTGTACAGGGTTTTGCACACTGTAAGCCTTCAATAAATGCGATTGAGTGAATCAATGAGTGAGAGGACCCATAGTTAATATTAACAACGAGCCTGGAGCCATGGATTCGCTCCCTTTACCAAGACAGATGGCACGGATATCCTAGAGGAGAGCTAGAAAGAAGCCACAGGACTGCAAGTCAATTTACCAATCATATTTGTGCTGACATTGTTGTCTTCAGAATATTTTAAGAGTTCTCGGAGAAAAGCCATCAAGTATCGGAAAACATTTCTGTGGCAACGAGGAAGTTGAGAAATCACCTGGAAAAAAAAAAAGAGGATAAGAGGTGAGGGGGGTTGCCATGAGAATATTTATGTTCCATTCTTCCAATCCCTTTACTTTCCACCACAGACCCAAGACCAACTCTATCTTAGGCATACCTAAACTTGAAAGACAACCAAAAAACACCTGGCCTTGCTATTTTTATAGGAATGTACACACCCCTTGCCAACTAACCAATATAAATCCTTCCCATTTCAGTTCACTAGACTGAGGATATTGGGTGTGCTTTTATCCATTTCAGTTAAGAAGTAAAGAGTTCCTTCTTTCTAAATCCTCTCAACATTAGTCAGTTCTAATATGAGGAGACACTCACAGGGGCCATTACTCCTCAACTTTTAGTTACCCACCAATAGGGCTCCATCTAGGAAGATCCATCTTTGCTCACCTAACCAGGAAGACTTAATCCCAATATATGCTTTGTGGTAAACAGAACCAGAAATGGGAAGAGGACACAAAAAATAGGGAACCATCTGAATTTTGAGAGTTCAACTTTTCAGTCTGAAAACCATGCTGTGAGAGAGTACTCTTCCCTAGCACCCCCAGTCCTGACCCACCCCTAGTCTAGAGCTGTGTCTTCCTACTCCCAACCTTTTTTTGAGGAGCACGTGTAATCCACAGATATCTTCTGAGAGATCATGATCCCCAACATTTAGAGAAAGCCAATTTGCAGCCATTTCCTCAACAGGCCAATTTAACCTTTCAAAAATGGAACAAACTCTCCCCATGGGGTGTGGGAACTCAGCACTCTGACCAGGAAATGACGACACTGACCTGTCGGCAGAGCCGGGTGTCGTGGGCGTAATCCAGACACCGCTGATAAAGCTCGTAACAGATGACTGGCTCTGGCAGGGCTTCCAGGAAAATGAGAAGTGCTTCGGCCACTGAGTGGTTACTGCCAGCTGAATCCAAAGGAGTCAAGGAAAAGATGCCTCATAGGGCTCTCATTCTTTGCAGCTCCATCTAAATTTCTTCTTCCCCTTAGATATGCTTGACTAGGAGCTCTCAGAATGGATTCCCTAACCAGCAATCCCATTTTCCTTAATCCTTCACCAGGAGAGTGGTCAGCTTCAATTCTACAAAGAAAACCTAGAGTAATTTAGGGCCTCTGAAAGCTAGGGGGAAGTCGATTCTTCCTGATACTCCAGACCACGGAGGATTCACAGGCCTCAAGCAGCTCCAGACAAGGTCAGTGGAGGTCAGTATGCAAGAGCAGCTCTGGTTTTTCTCCAGGCAGATATTACTTTTGTTCCCTGGGCTTGAGGTGAGGGAGAGTGTTGTACCCAGAAGTTCCCTTTCCATCAACTTCCCGGGAGACAGATGGATGTATGGGGAGGCGGAGGAGGTAGACTTTCCTTTCACCATGCTCTGCTTGCACTACATGGATGTGGAACGAGAGAGATAGTTGGGGACTGAGGATGTGGGAAAAGCAATTATCTAGCCTGAAGTAAACAGTCATCCCACTTTCAGAGGCAGCAATGGACAGGATACGGATTGTTTCAGGAATGCTGGTATCTAGGCAATCGATGATTTGCTGCAACTCCTCCTGCATTCCGGGTGTCTGGAATAGATCCTCCTGCCAAAGAAGTCACAGTGAGGGCAAAAGAAGACAGGATATCACACTCATTCCTAGATATCCGAAGCTTACCCAGAGGCAACTAGCCCACTGCAGGGATGGAAAGTGCTCACTGAGTTTTTTTTCCCCTTTTCTGATCAACACAATGGAAATTTTACATCTCTAAAACACATTTTTTGTTTCTGCTCTGAAGAAGTTTGCTTGGGTGGGAAATTTGGGGTTAAATCTGTTTAATGTAAAACCCTTCAGATATAGTGACTTGAAGTCCTTAGAAATCATGGGGCTCAAAAATTGGTTCTCTGGGGCATGGAGTTAACAGATCGCATGTACAATGTACACGTCTCAAAATGAACATGAGGCCTGTCCATTTACTGACCTGGTGGCAGGCATTCTTAAATAAGTGATCCACTAAGAACCAGATCTCCTTGGGAATTTGAAGGGGTCGCTCACTGACGTCATCATTTTCTAAAGGGAACATCTCCTGAAAATGGGGAGAAAAAAAAAATGTAAAGGGTCAACAGGTCATCAGCAAAAAGGCGTAAGGGATTACCCTGGTCTGCACAACCACCCGGTCTCATCAAGTTCAACTCTCCACATGCACTTCAGCTACTCAGTCCCACTCCAACCTTTTTCAAAGGCTATACTGACATTCACTGTGCACAATCAACTCTCTCTGATGCAACAAAAGTGAATCCTCTGAGCCTAAAACACATTGGGAGCTCAAATTGTCCTCCATATCCCAAGATGGCAGATTTAAAAATACTGATAAACGCCAACAGTCATCACAACACGGGAAAGGACTGCTCACCAATTTCCAAAAGCCATTTCAAACCTTCATCTCTGTCTTAAATACCCCACATTTTCACCCTCCTTGATAGCCCATAACCTCACAGCCTACTTCGTGGAAAATAAAATCGGACATCTTCCCAGGACATTTCCCATCTCTGGCTCGATATGCTGATCAATTAACAGACTTCTCACTTTTCCTCCCAGACAAATTTCCTGTACTCTTCATGATATGTATTCTTGTTTATTCAATCACCTAAGTCAGGCTTAAAATTTCTCTTTTTTTTAGTTGGTATTTGTAAAGCACTTATTATATGCCAGGCACTGTACTTAGCTCTGGGATAGATACAAGGTAATCACTGCGGCACAGTGAGGTTAAGTGACTTGACTAAGAATACAATGCAGGGATTAGAACCCAGGTCCTCTGATTCCCAGGTTTGTGCTCTTTCCAATAAGCCACTTTGCTTCTAGGCAGGAAATGGCCTTCTGACTTTAAATCAATCTTGGTTTGTTTGTTGGTTTTTAATAGTTTTTACTCTTTGCTTTACTGTTCAATTACCTCATCCCTTACATTTTAATTGCCCGGACAATTCTTGCCTATAAAGAAGCAGCTTGGCCTAGACATAAGAGCACGGGCCTGGGAGTTAGAAGGATCTGGGTTCTAATCCCAGCTCTGCCACTTGCCTATAGTGTGACCTTGGGCAAGACACTTTACTTCTCTGTGCCTCAGTTACCTCATCTGTAAAATGGGGATGAAGGCTGTGAGCCCCACGTGTGACAGGGCTGGTGCTTAACTTAACCTTGTATCTACCCCATCACTTAGTACATTGCCTGGCACACAGTAAATGCTTAACAAAGACCACAGTTATTATCATTACTAATATTAATAAACTATTGTTTGGTTTGATATCCAGAAGTGTCCCACACACTTAACAGAAGGCAACAATAAAATTAGGAAGATAATGGAAAGAGCTTAGGCCTGGGAGTCAGAGGACCTGGAGGTCTAATCCTGGCTCCAACACTTGTCTATATGATCTTGGGCAAGTCACTTAACTTCTCTGTGTCTCAGTTTCCTTACTGGTAAAATGAGGATTCGTTACCTGGTCTCCCTTCTACTTAGATTGTGAGCCCCATCAAGCACAGGGACAATGTCTGACCTGATTAACAGTGCTTTACACATAGTAAGTACTAAATAATAAAAAAATATTATTATACTAATAATAATGGCATCCTCTGTGTTATTTTCTCTTCATATACCAACAGGTTGTCTAGTTTGAGCTAAATACCAATCCCCTTAACCTTTCCAACTACTCATTGTTCTCCATCTAACCTGTTACTTTTGTTATTTTCACCTGAATTCTCCCCAAGTTCCACATTGACCTCTTAAGGTAGAGGGTGACAGAACAAGCAAGGATCAGATCACTATATTCACTGCTGACAACTGCCCAGTTTGTAACTCATGATGAACCTTACGCCATATTCTACCACACTGAAACTGCAAATCATGAACTTGAAGACACTTTGAAAACTCTGTTATACAACTTTGCAGATGACCTCCGAATTTGGGGGAGGGGAGGAGGAGATGGAAGGTTGCTAGAGTCTTAAAGTGCAGACCTAAAATTTAAAACCATCTTGAGAAACTAGAGAAATGGGACAGGTGCAAAGTAGGGAAAATACACTGCACAGATTCAAAGAGAATAATCCACTCTGTGCAAATCCATTTGAAAAGAGGTTGCGGAATGGGCGCGGGGAGAAAGCAGAACAGATACCAAGCTGGACAGGAATCAAAAATACAATGTTGCTGTTAGATTGTTTATACATAAATAAATGCTTAATGTCCAAAATTAATCTTATGTCATAATTATTATTATCCTATTCAGTAAAAAGGCACCTTGTATTAACATACTTGGCATTTTCATTACCTACTGTTATACTGAAATGGGCTTTAGTCACATATTTCAAGTCAGCCAAAATAATTCAAGGTTGAGGGGGAGGAGAAATGGAGAGGTTTAATATGCCAAGAGGGCAACTGTGACAGTTCTCTTCAATAGTCCAAAAAAATATGTTCAGGAGTAGCACACAAACAGTATTATCCTTGCCACTGTCACACTAACTAAATTTGTGGCAAATTTCTTTTACTTCATACATGCTTCAGTGCAGATGACATTATCCTGGCAGATTACCTAAGAAACGGGGCCAGATAACCTTTCGTTGGTGAGAAGGGGAATGACTGGGAACCAGTTTTAAACCCTTGTAGTTTATTAGCACAGCCCAGGCCCACTCTCAAACCACAAATGGACAGTATTACCTTCTCTAGGAAGCTGTCTTCTTCCTGAGATAGAGCAGGAAAAGAAAGTTAGTTATTCGCAGCTTGAAAATTATTAGAATTTAAAGAAGAAGAAATACAATCAGAATTATTAGAATGCATTGCCTGTATAGAAATATTAGTTTTGGGTAGTTAGGTGCCCTTTGGATGCAGAAGTGAAGAAAATGTACTCAGTTACATCTGGCACATTTCCCTTCACCAAAGAGAATAGATTTAATGCAGGCTAAGGAAAGGCATTCCCACAGACTGAACATGTAGAAATCATCCTTTTTTCATGGTATTTGTTAAATGTGTACTATATACCAGGCACTTTACTAAGTGCTGAGGTAGCTACAAGTTAATCAGTTTGGACACAGTTCATGTTCCACATGGGGCTCAAGTGTTAACCCCCATTTTATAGATAACTGAGGGACAGAGAGTTAAGTGACTTGCCCAAGGTCATACAGCAGGTCACCCGGAACTTAGTACAGTGATTGGCCCATAGTAAGCGCTTAACTAATACCATCATCATTAAGTGGCAGAGCCGGGATTAGAACAAAGGTCCTTCTGACTCCCAGGCCCATCTCTATCTACTAGGCCCTGTGGCTTCTCATTCTATCCTATTCCCTTGTAGATTGTAATCTTGTTTTGGGCAGGGAATGTGCCTGCTAATTCTGTTGTGTTGTACTCTACCAAGTACTTAGTACAGTGCTCTGCACATAGCAAGCGCTCAGATACCATTGATTAATTGATCTTATTCAGATAAGAGGTCTGACAGGCTCACTGACTATATCTGCCCAGGACAAAACTAAGCCCTATATTCAAATGAATATCTGCATGGAGGAGGGGAATGATTTTGGAGGAAGACTCTGCCAGTCCCAACTTAGTCTCCAGCGGTAAATGGTATTTATTAGATGCTTACTACATGCCAGGCACAGTTCTAAGCACTGGATTACAAGATAATAAGGTTGAACACAGTCCCTGGCCCAGTCTTAATCCCCGTTTCATAGATGGGGTAACTGAAACATAGAAAGTTAAGGGATTTTGCCCAAGGTCACAGAGCAGACAAGGGGTGAAACTGGGATTAGAACCCAGGTCTTTCTGACTGCCTAGGTCCCTCTGACTCCCGAGATGGTGCTCTATCCTCTAGGCCATGCTGTTTCTCTTAGTGTTTCTAAATACTAAGAAATCTTGCCCAATGGCACATTTACATATGCAAAGCAACAGGGCAGTTCTAGCTGCAATCATGCTCCCTAATTATTTGACCACAAAAGTTTTGTTTAAAAATGCCTCATGATAGGAGATATTGAATAATATCAAAGGGGAGAAAAAACTGACCGAGAAAAGTAAACACAAAAAATTTACCAGCAACTTTTGACGTGGCCACTACCAGGTGCCCCAGTTTATCAGCAATGTTGGAATTCCACCCCTTTCCATGCCTAGGTGGAGAATGCTAAACTCACAACAGAAAACTGTTTAAAAATCACCTTATTTGCAGGGGGTATTTGTTAAGTGCTTACTATGTGCTAGGCACTGTTCTAAGCACTGGGGTACATGCTAGGTTGGAGACAGACCCTATCCCACATGAGTCTCACAGTCTTAATCCCCATTTTACAGATGAGGTAACCAAGGCACATAGAAAAGAAGGTCACCCAAGTAGCAGACAAGTGGTGGAGTGAGGACTAGAACTCAGGTCCTTCTGTCTCCCAGGCCCGTGCCTCTAGCCACTATGTCATTCTGCTTCCATTCTTTCATCAGGTGCTGGGGCACACTGGGGATTGACTACAAGTGCTTCCATGTCACTTTTCCAGGCTTGCCGAAGTCAAAGATCTGCCCAAAGACATTTTGTTGGATCAGAAAGAAACTGTGCTCAAGGTATGATGTGATCACTTCAGACATTACTGCTTTCTTCTCTCAGAGCCAACAGACACATCGCTACTATGGCATTAATTTGCACAAGAAGCAGTAATTATTTTGGAGGGCTGAAGATTTTTGTCTTTGAAAAGCTGCCCCACTAATGCAAATGCAAACACGTACATATTAAAATCATCCAGATTCTTTAGCCTGAAATTGAGGCGGGTAGGATGGGAAAATGTACAAACCAAGAAAGTCTCCTCTGCCTAGGATGGTTTCTGTATAGCAATCTGACATATTTACTGAGTGCTAATGTGCACAGCACTATATTAAGGAGATGGGGAGACATACATTACTATAAATTTCAGATATGTTCATAAGCTTTCTGGGACTGAGCAGAACTGACTAAAGACAGGGTGGGGATGGTATGATTCCTTTGGGTCTGGCCTGTTTTCCTCTTATGTCAGAGTCCAATCACTTTTGGGGGGCATTGCTCCACAGCTGCTTCTACTTCTGATTTTGCCTAAATGAAAATTAGTAAACTGAGTCAAGAACTTCCTTTGAAAAAGCCACATGCTCAAAGTGGCTACATTTTTCCTTTGCTAAATTTCATCTTTGGGGTGACAGCACAATACTGGATGATCCTGGCTGTCTTCATTTGAATACTCAACTCAAATGATTTTAAAGTCCCTGTAAAAAGTCCTTTGCCTCAAAATTCTCATTGTCACTCTGTACAATAGGCGAGGCAGTAAATTAAATGAGATCTTGGCCGAGCCACGATTCAATGTGATCCAGAATCACAAATCCTTCCCTCTATCTGTGTTCTCTCATCCTCTCTCACCACTTCCAGAGGTTGAAGCAGTCCAAGAAGCTACTGCTATCTAGGAAGATATTCCTCCTGTTCTCTCAGCTGCACTCAGACGTGATAGACCCCTCTGAAACCCTGGCCTCCAGGGAAGAGCAGAATGCATGCAATAATAGGCTTATACTTTTCTTCCTCCACCCAAGAAGGCAGTAGATTTGAGGTGGGGTAAGTGAAGCAGCATAGTCTAAACCATTTGTGCTCAGTACACTCCCTCTCAGGAAGCAGAGACGTGCACAAGGATCACTGATGCTAGGAATAACTTGGTCTACTCACCTCCACTCCCTTTCTTGGCACTGGGTAAGGAGGAGGAGGAGAAATGGGGAGGAGAGTAGAAGAGGATTTGGAGAATTTGGTTAGGAAGAGTAGAGCTCCATTCTGCCTTCCTTGAGACTCAAGTAAATACTATACTACTGATTCTGCTTTTTAATAGTACTATCACTTTGGGGTGGGAACTACTCTGAAAATACATTAGCCCTAAAAGAAAACATTTCCCAATCATAATAGGGTGGGGGATAATTAGGGAAGGATGCAGGTAACTTTAGACCAGTTCATTACTAGGCATTAACACAGATTTCTCTATCATCAAAATAAAAATAATAATGTTGGTATTTGTTAAGCGCTTACTATGTGCAGAGCACTGTTCTCAGCACTGGGGTAGATATAGGATAATCAGGTTGTCCCACGTGAGACTCACAGTTAACCCCCATTTTACAGATGAGGGAACTGAGGCACAGAGAAGTTAAGTGACTTGCCCACAATTACACAGCTGACAAGTGGCAGAGTCGGGATTCGAACCCATGAACTCTGACTCCCAAGCCCGGACTCTTTCCATTGAGCCATGCTGCTTCCAGTCTAGTGTTGGGTGAAATGAAGGAACTGAATGATGGAGAAATGAATACCAAATCAATCACATGCAAAGAAAGCATAACCTGTTACTGCCCCCCCACAACACAACCAAGACTATTACACAACTCGATTTTTGTGAAAAGTGTCCCGGAATCCGAGGAGCAGCCTGGCCTAGTGGATAGAGCACAGGCCTGCGTGTCAGAAGGACCTAGGTTCTAATTCCTGCTCTGCCACTTGTCTGCTGTGTGACCTTGGGCATGTCAGTTACTTCATCTGTAAAATGGGGATTAAGACTGAGAGGCACATGTGGGACAGGGCCTATGTCTAAGTTGATTAGCCTCCATGTATCCCCATGCCTAATAAGTGTTTAACAAATATCTCTTTTTTTGTTTTTTAAAAGAACTTAAGACTCTCAGAATTTGGAATTTACCTCTTCCCTAAAGCCAAACACTTTTTAGTCCTGGACTGAGGACAAATTTACATGGAAGAGTTCTTTCTACTGAGTCATCCTCCTGCGAGTGTTCAATCGATGAGCAGCTCCCCTCTCTGACAGTATCTCAGCTAAAAAGGGAGAACATAGATTTTTACAGTAACCAGAAACGTCAGGGACAAAATTCTTGAAGGAAATGGTTTTCCTCAGGTTGGGAGAGTGAACTCAGCACCAACAACATTAGCACCTCCAGGGCCTGAGCAGACTCCAAGATCCAAAGTGGCAACTCAGACCAAAATATTTTCATTTCCTATTTGAATCCCAGATGAGAGAGTTCCCTGGCATGTGAACAGACAGGAGTCATAAAAGCCAATTGGTTGCCATTTCCCCAATCCTAGATAAATCATTCATCTGCTATCGTTGCTACAAAATGCTTCCATCACTCCTAAACGATTACTTTGCCTTGTTTCCTCTCTGATAAGACCAAATATGCACTAGAGTAGCCTACATTTGGGGTACACATAAACCCGACAGTGTGTTCTGGCTGAGGAATAGTTCTGAAGACACTATTAATGTCTCTCCGAATTTTCCATTACATACATTACTTTTACATTCTTGCACAATTAAAAGCTAATTTTAGGCAAGCAAAAGTCCATTCTTTCCTAAGCAAATCACATCATTTCAGAGGCAGGCTCCAAAAAGCTGCATTCTGCACTTGATTCATGATTTTTAAGAGCAGTGAGACCCTCATTTGTTTTCTAAATCTGGCAGCATCCAATCATTTATTTCATCATATTTATTGAGCACTTCCTGGATGCAAAACACTGTACTAAGCATTTGGGAGGGTACAGTATAACAATGAACAGACATTCCCTACCCACATCAAGCTAGGGTAGCTGCACTAAACAATGACAAATAATATATATAGTAGTGGAGACATTAATATAAATGAAATAGTTATATACATAAGTGCCATTATGCCCCGTTCAGTCCTGGCCACCATATATAAGCTTTCCCCTTTCCCTCCAAAGTACCCTGAATTTGCATATCACCTTTATTCTCACAAAGCACTTTCACATTCAGCCATCTCAGCTGTTCTCACAACAACCCAGTGAGGTAGCTTGAGGTGAGTGTTATTAGTCCCACAAGAAAGTTAAGTGACTTGTCCAAAGTCACAAATGAGGCCAGGGGCAAAACAGAGTTTAAAGCGTTGACCTCTCAGCTCCCGAACTCACTCTCTTTCCACTAGGCCAGGTGGCCTCCTCAATTTTGGGTGTCTGTTGACTTCCTTGAAGGCACCCACAAGCCCCATGAAATTATGATCAGAAACATTTTAAAGAGCGCAGGGTCCCAACAGTGGATGTTTAGTTAGGCCTACAAGCTATTGGGATTTGTAGTTCTGTGACTGCAAATGACTATCTATGCATTCCTAAGGTCTGAGCTACCACAGTTGCTGAGAGGGGCAGAGGAAGAAAGGTTGAAGGAATGGGTTGGAATCATCCTTCCTGGCCCAGAAACCCAAAATGGGAGAAGCACCAGACACCTCACTGCAATCCAAGTCCTGAATAATAATAATTGTGGTATTTGTTAAGTGCTTACTATGTGCAGGCACTGTTCTAAGTGCTGGGGAGGATACAAGCAAATCAGGTTGGACACAGTTCTTGTACCACATGGGGTTCACAATCTTAATCCCCAGGTTACAGATGAGGTAACTAAGGCACAGAGCAGCTGAGTGACTTCCCTAAGGTCACACAGCAGACACATGGTAGAGCTGTGTTTAGCATAAAACCCAGATTCTCCAGATTCCCAAGCCTGTGCTCTAACCACTAGGCCATGGGAATCATTTCCAAGGCCATCTTGAGCTGGCAGGTGAACTCAGACCAATCAATGATACTGACTGAATGCTTACTGTGTGAGAAGCACTGCACTAAGCGCTTTGGAGAATGCAATACGATTTAGAATGATTTGGTAAAGACAATCTCTGCCGTCAAGGAGCTTACAATCTCAGACAACTTGGAGAATCCTCGTGGAGTGGTCGGGGAAGAAGAAGCACAAGTCCAAGCAGACTCCAGGATTGAAAGTTGTAGCTCAGATCAAACTACTTTCATTTCCTACTTGAATCTCAAATGAAAGAGTTCCCTGGCCTGTGAATGGACCAGAGTCATAAAAGCCAACTGCTTGCCACTCCCCCAATCCTAGATAAATTATTCATCTGCTTTCAATGTGACAAAAACGTTACCATTATGTGTAAGTGGTTACTTTGCCTCATTTCCTCTCTAAGACAAGACCAAAAATTCACTAGGGTAGCCTACATTCGGTGTACATATAAACCCGTCGCATGTCCCGTTCCCACCCTGATTCACCGGCCAGGAAGTGTGGTAGCTAACCCTGACGCGTGTGGAGACGGTCATCTGCAGTCAGTTATATTTATTGATCGCTTAATATTTGCAGAGCACTGTATTAAGTACATGGGAGAATCCAATATAACAGTAAAACAGACATATTCCCTGCCCAGCTCCCACCAAGTGGCAGCTTCCCCAGTCACTTTCTACCCCGGAGCAGAACAGAGCAGAGTCACAGAACTACAAATATCAATAACATTTACGCCTAACCAAGCATACACTGTTGACTCCAAGCTCTTTCAGATGTCTCCAGTCATAATTTCATGGGGATTATGGGTGCCTTCAAGGGAGTCATCAGACTCCCAAAATTGAGAGAGTGAATTTCCTGAGCATCTACAGAGATAACTTTTAATAATAATAATAATCATAACTGGGGTATTTGTTAAACACTATTTGCCATACACTGTTCTAAGCGTTGGGATAGATACATGCTAATCAGGTGGGACACAATCCCTATCCCATATGGGACTCAGTCTTAATCCTCATTTTCAGATAAGGTACCTGAGGCCCAAGGTGACACAGACATGTGGCAGAGCTGGGATTAGAACCCACAATCCTCTGACTCTCAAGCCTGTGCTCTCTCCACTAGACCATGCTGCTGATTTTAATACTGACAGTGGTGAAAGCTTCTGACCCCTTCTGCAATTTAGACTTTTTACTGTGATGATAGGGATTGTACACTGAAAGCTATGAAAAAAAGTTCTAAAAAGCATTTTACCTCCAGAAAATTTCTCAATATGATTCCTGAAATCCATAACCAGCCATCTGTTTTTTTTTATAGTATTTGTTAAGAGCTTACTATGTGCCAGACACTGTACTAAAGCACTGGAATACATGATAAGGTTGGACACAGTCCCTGGTCCACACAGGGCTCAAAGTCTTAATCTCCATTTCATAGATGAGGTAACAGACATAGAGAACTTAAGTGATTTGCCCAAGATCACATAGCAAACAAATGGTGGAGCTGTGATTAGAACCCATGTCCTTCTGACTCCCAGGTCAATGCTCTATCCACTACACCACACTATTTCTCTTAGTGTTACTAACCACTAAAAAAAAACTTGCCCGATGGCACATTTATCCTTGCAAAGAATAAACAGGATACCTTCTAGCTGCCGTCATGTTCTCTTATCATTTGACAACAAAAATTTTGTTTAAAATGCCCCATGATAGAAGGCAGTGAATAATATCAGAGGAGAGAAAAACTGAGCGAGAAAAGCAACAACAAAAAAATCTATCAGCAACTTTTGAAATGGAGAGAACGGAGCAACAAGCACTAGCAGGAATGGAAAGTGAATGGGAAAAAAATCTATGATCCAAGGCTGCTGCACAAGACAAGGATGAAGTTTTTAAAAGATTATGGATAGCAATTCTTGCAATTAACAGGGTCAAGACTAAGGGTGACCTAACAACAACTAGCAGTCATCTCAAAACCTGACTCTTGTTTGTGGGCATATAACAATAGCTTAAAGGTTTATTTAAAAGACAATACCTAAATATCAAGGAAAATAGGCAACAAATAAATTGAGAGAAAGACATTCGCTTTGAAGGCATGTTGCTTCATAAAGAAAACAAGTGGCAGTGATGATTGACTCATTATCCTCTTCAAAACAGAAAGTTAGGTTAGAAGCAGAGATGCTAAAAGGAAGGAAATGGTATAGCTCAAAGGCATAAATCTCCTTTCTAGCTCAGAGATGGCAGAAGAGCCATGGACTAATTAGCTTAGAACCAGAAGCTTGCTAAATAGGATGACCTTGGTTTCTACATTACTTCAGTAGTCTCAAGACTATTACCCTCTTGCAACAGCAAATTTGGTATCTCCTGTTTTTAATAAGAGCCACATGTAGGGATAATTAAACTGGCAAAAGAGCTGAAAAGAAAATCAGCTTCCCCTCAAATTTACATGGTTCAAGATCAACAAATGTACTATTTGTCACACAACTGGCATAAAAATGGAAGTTTCCTCTTTGCCTTCAGGGCATCTCCAAAACATTTCTATATTATTCTTTCTACATAATACAATATTAAGCTCGCAAAGTTAAGGAAGGAAAAAGCGACCTAACATGCTACATTATAGTCTTATTTCAAAATTAACTTTTTCAAAGAGAAAAATTTTTTAACCTTTCACCAGAAGGATTCACTGTCCTACAAAAGATTTTTTTTTTTTAACCAAAAGACTCTCGAACCACATGGAGATATGCTGTTGAAAGGATAGTTTTTTAGATGTTTCTAGAGTGGGCTGACAAAATTATTTTGCAACTACACAGCTCTGGATGATTTTCTGAATTGGCATTTACTTGAGAAACAAAAATATAGGCAAAACTCTCATCCAGCTTTGATTTTCTAAAGCTACTGGCTCCATTTTGCAGCTGTGAAAAATTGCAACCAGTCATTTTCTCTTTGAGGGGACTTGTTTGTTCTACTGAAGGTTCCATAAGGGAATTAAGGTTCACTTGGACCTTAATGTTATTGTTATTAAAGTTATTCAGCTTGAGGAATGGATCTTACCAAGTCTATGAGTTTGGTGACAGGAATATCTCGGATTGGCCTTCTCATTCGACACAAGGCTTCCAGGGAGGTGCCAAAACAGCTGGGCAGGTAATTCCCACTGATGGTCAAGAAATAATCTTTGCCTCTATCCAAGTGAAGGACAAGGATATCTTCAATGCTGTCTTCCCCCGAGTTCAGGATTGTCACGGAGTCTTTGCTGACATACACATCCAGGGAAATGTCCATGGTCTCATCTGAAACGGGACCGATAACACTTGGCATTGGCAGAAGCTTCTACCGGAAAAACAACCCAGACAAGGGGATCAACAGAATCACCCCTCTTCAGGAAAAAAAAAAAAAAAAATCAGGGAGAAGGGATGGGACTCAATTCTCTTTTATCTAGCCTGGTGCTCGGTACCATGCTTGGCATGCAGTAAGTACTCAACAAATACAATTATTCAAATGCAGGCACCATAAGCAGGGCTAAAATGACAGATGACGGACAGTCAGAATGTGGCCTGGGTCACGGTGGGAGAGGTGGAGGAGGACTGGGATTATGGGAAGGTGAGGAAAAGGCTCCAAAGGGTTGAACTCACTTGGCTCTAGGTAGCCTTCACAAGGTTCAGCACGAAGCCATGGCTTGCAGTACTGGCTGTCGTTGAGCTTAGGGATGAAAGAGAAATGGCAGGGGACCTGGCCATTGTTTGTGATCTGGAACTTTTCCTTTTGCAGCTGTCGAAACTTCACCTTTTCAAACACAAACTATGGAACAAGAAGACACAGGCAACATGAGGTACTGGGTGAAGCCGAATTAGTGGAATTATGTTGGGAAAGACCAAAACTGTGGGAGAGGATCCCACTTGAGCTGGGAGGTAATTGTCAATGTCCAGTGGAAGGTGACTTGGGGGACCGCCTAAGGAAGCAATGGGTTGGAGGCAAATTTCTGTCAGAGGTGGGAAGAATGGATGGCAGATATAAGAAGAGTGTAACAACTCCCCTAGTTTCTGCCCTCCTCACTTCTGACTGCGCTCCCTTCCCGCTCAGAGAGAGCTGCATTAGCTCAGAGGGGGCTTTAAGACTAGAGTAGGTTATGCATGCACACACTTTCATTGTTTTCTGGAAAAAGGCACAAAACACTCCCCTCTTTACTTCTGGAGATGCCACCTCCCCCTCTAGATGGCAGGTTCCTTGAGGGCAGGAATTGTGTCTACCAACTCTTTTTGTTAGGCACTTACCACATGCCAAGCACTGTTCTAAATACAAGATAATCAGGTTGGACACAGTCCCTGCCCCACATAAGGCTGACAGTCTTAGTCGCCATTTTACAGATGAGGTAATTGAGGCACAGAAAAGTGACTTGCCCAAGATCACACAGCAGACAAGTGGTGGAGCCAGGATTAGAACCCAGGTCATCTGACTTCCAGGGCCTGGGCTTTAACCACTAGGCCAGGCTGTTTCCCCTATTATATTGTACTTTTCCAAGCTGCACACATTTAAGAGTTCACTAAATACCATTAATTTATTGGGGGGCAGGGATGCTGAAGTAAGGACCACTTTTCCAGTGAGATGCAGTGATATTAGGCCAATTTGGGGGCTGGGGGAGGAAAGAGGGATGGAAACTTTGTCATTTAGGAGGAAAAAGAGTTAGTGGCTAGAGAAGGAGGTGACTCAAAAGGGACAAAAATTAAAAACATTTCTTCCTCCTTGGCTTGGTGTTCCAGGCCCCCAAAGCTGCTGCAGTGTAGGTGGCAATCCTTAACTGTATTTAGGGGTTTAAGATTTAACTGTAAGCTGTAGTAGCTTGCAGTATCTGGCATTCCTTTCATCTAGAACATTCCTAGTTTCTAATATTTTTTTTAACCATTCACTCCTACAGGCCTTGGAACAAAGAACCTGAGTTCAGAGGGGGAGAAAATTCTTCTGTTGCATTAGCTCCCCAATTCTTCCCTCAACCTGAATTGAGGGAAGAATCTTTCCCCTGAAGCCAAAGGCTTCTTGGGTGTCCAACAAAACCACTTACTTATACCTTCTCAAAAGTCCACTAAATAGCTAATCATTTCAAGAGGCTGAATAAGCTTGAACTTTAAAAAAAAGAAAATATTCCACCTAGTTTGAGAGCACTGAAAAAAGTCCCATGCAAGCATGTTCTTTGGGAGTTTTCATTTCATTCACTTTACCCTGTCAAAAAACGGTGTTGAAACTATAATAAAAGTTTCCAATGTTACTTTATTTCAATAATTTCAGATGAATTTACCATCTGTTGGGGCACAAAATCAGAGATGAAAGGAACATTAAAAGGCCTTCTCTAGCCCAGTCCCTTGTCTTGGAAGATCAATGTCTAAACCATTTGTGGGGGGATTTTAAACGTCTGAAGGGAAGGGATTCCCCACTCTCCTATAGGAGCCTGATCGATGTTTACCTCCCTTTCAGTCACAAATTTCATTACTTTAAACTAAGTTTTTTGCAGCAATTTCAGCTCCTTTCCTCTTGTTCAGCCTTTCTGGGAAGAGAGAGCTGGTCAGCATCCTCTTCATTTACCTTAATATATTTTTCTGGACCCCTTCTGGATTCTCTGTCCCCTTTTAAGACTGCTGGGACCAAAGCTGGAAACAAT
Source organism: Ornithorhynchus anatinus (assembly GCF_004115215.2). NCBI lineage: Eukaryota > Metazoa > Chordata > Mammalia > Monotremata > Ornithorhynchidae > Ornithorhynchus > Ornithorhynchus anatinus. The sequence continues at coordinate 17,984,272 of NC_041733.1, read as the reverse complement.
ATTCTAATTAGGATCAGAACAATATAGAGTACAGTAGAATGAATATTACTGGTTCTTGAACACTAATCATTGGCTTTTACTGAGTACTTACTGGTTGCAGGGCACTATACTAGCCACTTGGGAGAGAACAATACAGTGAGTTGGTAGACATGAACCTTGCCCTGAAGGAGCTTACAGTCTTGAGAGACTGACTACTGTCCACCAGACTTCATAAATGTATTTTTTCCTGCCCTACTTGTGCTTTGCCAATATATTTCCTTACCCTGACACTGTGGTGGTGCTGTTTCTTTGTGCCTGACTGAATTGCGTTCCATTTTGGAGGCTCACTTCTTTACTCTATTCAGTTTTAATTCTGTCATCCAATGATTTAGCAAAACTGCTCAATTCTGTGTCATCTGCAAACTTGAAATAATGGAAAGAATGCACACCTTCTAATCACTGATTACAATAGCAGAGGTGGCCTTGAGCTTTGCCTTCAAATTTTCAGTGACTGCTCCTGCAAAATTCACTATTCCTATTTCTTTTACCATTTTGTAAATCATACAGAGTATACATTCAAATACCACTGATATCAACTCAGCTTTCTTTTCTCTCTCTTTTGCAGACTGACCAATTTCTTTCCTTTCAACTAGCAGGATGGACCGAGTGCAGGCATACTCTAGAAGAGGGCAGGAAAGGGAAAAGACAAAATCCCTGCCTTCAAGGAGCTTGAAGAACCTATCTGATGTAATAAAATAGCAATAATGATTGTATTTGTTAAATGCTTCCCATATATCAAGCACCCTTGTAAGTGCTGGGGGTAGATACATGGTAATTAGGTTGGTCACAGTCCCTATCCCACATGGAGCTCTCAGTATTAATTCCCATTGTACAAATGAGGGAACTGAGGCCTATAAAAGTGACTTGCCCCCAGTTACACAGAAGACAATTGGCGGAGGCGGGATTAGAACCCAGACGTTTCTGACTCCCAGGCCCATGCTCTAACCACTAAGCCATGCCATGCTGCTTCTGGGGAAAAAAATAAGTTCTAGGGCAAGCTTAATGGTGAATATCATAGGAAAAAGAAATCCAAATGCCAAATAAAATGATCTTATGAAGCTGATCATATTTCACACTCAGAATTACTCTTCAGTAAAATCTCTTCCAGCAAGTAGCTTTCTTCTAATCAAGGCTGACTTTGAATGGTGGATGTACAGAGGGCAGGGAATGGAGGTCTGGTTTTTGCTATCCTTTCCCAAGTGTAGTTGCTCAATCGATGGTATTTACTAAGTGCTTACTGTGTACAGAACACTGTATTATGTGCTTGGGAAAGTACAATACAACAGAGTTGGTGCTCACATTCCCTGCCCACAGGGAGCTTACAGTCTAGAGGGGAAGACACGCGTTAATATAAATTATGGATATGAACATTTAAGTCTCATGGGGTTGAAAAATAAATGGTACAAATCCAAATGCAAGGGTGAACCAGAAAGGAGAGGAAGTAGCAGAAATGAAGTCTTAGCCTGTAAGCTCAATATGGGCACAGATTGTGTCTGCTGTTGTATTGTACTCTCCCTTGTGCTTAGTACAGAGCTTTTCACACAGTGAGCGCTCAATAAATATGACTGAATGAATTAGTCGGGAAGAAGTCTCTTAGAAGAGATGGGATTTTATGAAGGTATTGAAGGTGAGAGGAGTTCCAGGCCAGAGGCAGTACATGGGAATTGGGTTGGTGGCAAAATAGAGCCAATCACCACCAATCTGGCCTAGTGGAAAGAGCACAAGCCTGGGAGTCAGAGGAGCTGGGTTCTAATCCAGCTGTGTGACCTTGGGCAAGTCACTTCACTTCTCCGTGACTCCACTTTTTAATCTGCAAAATGGGGATTCAATTCCTATTCTCCCTCTTAGACTATGAGCCCCATGTGGGACAGGGACTGGATCCAACCTGATCATCCTGAATCTAACCCAGCCCTCAGTAAGGGTTTTGGCACATAGTAAGCATTTATCAAATACCACAACTACTGCAATAAATGATGCCCAACAATGTGTGCATTTTCAATTTATAGGTGACTATGCCATCTAATACTGATGACAACTTACTTGACTGGGAAAAACAACTTCACGAATCCTCTATTCTAACTCCAAACCCAATGCCATTTGTTCCTAGTACTCTAGGTCTACTTCCCTAATCTCTTTTTACAAGCCTGTAGACTGTAAGGCATCTTTAGACTGTAAGCTCCTTGTGGGAAATGTGTTTATTGCTATATTGTACTCTTCCATGTGCTTAGTACAGTGATTTGCACACAGTAAGCACTCAATACATACTACAACCCCAATTGTATTGCACTCTTTCAACCTTAGTACACTGCTCTGCACAGTGCAAACACTCAAATACCACTAATTGATTCAAGTTGCATTTAATTTTGGCCCTGACTACAGTAATCAATCAGTGCTATTTAATGAGCACATAGCTGTATGCAGGGCACTATTCAATGGAATGAGAGCGAGCGGGTAGGTCCTTCAGTCAGCAGAACCCACTTTTTTTTTTTAAAATGGCCTTTATTAAGCACTTACTATGTGCCAGGCACTGTACTAAGCCCTGGGAGAAAGGTCAGATAATCAGCTGGAAACAGTTTCTGTTCCATATTTTTTTAAATGGTATTTGTTAAGCACTTACTATGTGCCAAGCACTGTTCTAAGCATTAAGGTAGATACAAGCTAATAAGGTTGGACACAGTCCACGTCCCATATGGAGCTCACGCTCAACCCCCATATTTTACATATGAGGGAACTGAGGCACAAAGAAGTGAAGTGCTTAGCCCAAGGTCACCCAGCAGACAAGTGAAGCAGTGTGGAACAAGCACGGGCTTGGGAGTAAGAGGTCATGGGTTTTAATCCCAGATCCGTTACTTGTCAGTTGTATGACTTTGGGCAAGTCACTTAACTTCTCTGTGCCTCATCTGTAAAATGGGGATTAAGACTTGTGAGCCCCACATGGGACAACCTGATTACCTTATATCTATACCAGCGCTTAGAACAGTGCTTGGGACATAGTAAGCGCTTAAATACCATCATTATTAAATGGCAGAGCTGGGACTACAACACACATGGGACTCACAATCTCTGTTTTACAGATGGGAAATGGAGACCTAGAGAAGTGGAGTCCCACAGCAGACAAGTGGAGCCAGGAACAGACCCGGGTCCTCTGACTCCACAGTGGCTGGAGATCCATGCCGTTGCTGCAGCAGGCTCAGAGAGCTCACTGTGACCCTTTCCACATCTCCAATCTGCAACCTAAGACCGCTGGTTTTATGTAGAGGTGTCTGGTAGCCCTGTCTGATGAGGGACTTTTGCTTTTTGCGTTTCCACTCTTTGTTATTCTCATAACCCAGCATGCTAGAGAGGCACAAATAGTTCTTAAAAAGGGAAGTCGCCGCATTATCATGAGCTAACCACCACAGGCAACTGAAGAGGAAGTGGCTCCGTCAGGGTCACTTAGCCACTTGGTGAACAAGGACAAGTCGCTTCTCTGGGTCTCAGTTTCCTCACCTGTAAAATTGCCTTCCCTCCCCCTTAAGACTGTAAGCCCGACATGGGAGAGAGATGGTGTCCAACCTGATGATCTTGGATTTACCCCAGTACTTAATACAGTGCTTAGCACGCAGTATGCACTTAAATACCATAATTACCATTACCATCAACAACATTACTAATAATAAGAAACAAGCTCTCTCTCACCTCCCGCCGACTGAGCTCTAATGAGGGAAGAAAATCATTCTCCATTCGGTCCATGATGCGAACAATGTCCTCAAACACCTTCCGGTACCTCCGGTCATCCACAACCTTCACCTGAAAGAAAACATGTCCCTTTTTCATTTCACTTGGTCCAAACTCACACCACAAAGTTTCTCGGCCAATCTGAAATGGTGACTGAAGAAAAACCAAAAAATGCAGAATTTCAATGCCTCCTAGGAAATTCCATGAACATTACATAACGCCAGGCATGAACTGAAGGATCCTTTGTTGAGAGCAGCAGCCCTGACAACAGGTTCCAAGAAAGGGCATGTGACTGTCCCTTGGCTGGGAAAGCAGGACTGATAGGATCACGGTACACGGGGGAATCATCAGTGTACCAGATGACCAGCAGTCACTAAAGAGCCCCTCAGAGCAAAAGTACAGACTGGAAACTCATTGCCTCAGTTCTCACCTTCATTCTGCTTCTAGCTCTTTTTGCTTCGATTTATTCATTATTAAATATGCAATATTGCTTTACTGCTCAGGAGTGTCCTGAGGAATAATGTGATTCTGAAGAACATTACATTTGTGAGATGTTTTACATTCATTCAATCATATTTATTAAGTGTTTAATGAGTGCAGAGCATTGTATTAAGATCTTAGGAGAGTACAACAACAACCAAGTTCACTGCCTACAATGAGCTTACAGGTTAGAGAGGGGATACACATCAAAATAAATTACAGATATGTACACAAATGCTGTGGGGGTGGGAGACGGGATGAACAAAGGGAGCAAATTAGGGCGACAGAAGGGAGTGGGAGAAGAGGAAAGGGGGGCTTAGTCAGGGAAGGATTTGAGGGAGGTGGGGGAAGAGAGAAATCATCTGTCGGATTTGAGGAGGGAGTGCGTTCCAGGCCAGAGGCAGGATGTGGGCGAGGGGTTGGTGGTGAGATATATGAGATCAAGGCACAGTGAGTAGGTTAGCGTTACAGGAGTGAAGTGTTCAGGCTGGGTTGCAGTAGGAGAGTAGTGAGGTGAGGTAGGAGGGGGCAACGTGATCGAGTGCTTTAAAGCCAATGGTGAAGTGTTTTTGTTTGATATGGAGGTGGATGGGAGTTTCTTGAAGAGTGGAGAAACATGTCCTGAGCCTTTTTGAAGAAAAATATAGAAAAACTATAAATACATAGTTTATGAGTCTTTCCAAGGGGTGAGGGAGTGCCACCTCTCTGCATTGACCTATCTAAAAAAACAAAGGGAATGAGGAGATTTCAGTTCCCCGCTTGCATGCTTTATGACCTTGGACAAGTCACTTCACTTCTCTGTGCCTCAGTTTCTTCATTTGTAAAAATGGGGATCGAATACTCATTCTCCCTCCATCTTAGACCGAGAACCCCAAGAGAGGCAGGGATTATGTCCAATCTGATTATTCTGCATCTATCCCAGTTTTCAGCAGAGTGCTTGGCACACAGTAATTGCTTGATAAATGCCATCATTAATGTTACTAAGACTGGCTCCATGGAAGTCCAGAAACAACAAGATGCAGATAATTTAACACCTTTTTGTGACTAAATGTTTTTTGTTTTTTTTTTACCATGACTGGATACCAGCTTGGAGATTAAAACTATAAAACCCTCATGTTGGAGAGTTGCATAATCACTTGGGAATAATCTTTTTAAGCCACTGTTAAAAAAATAAAAATCAAAAAATGAAAAAACCAAAAAAAACCAGGAAGCAATAGTTACCCCAATATGAAACAGAGAGCTGACAGGTTTATGGTCACTGGTTTTCAGTTCCATGTGGCTTCGGTAATACTGCTGCTGAACGTTTGTCCCACGCCAAAGGATTCTGTCACACCAGGCTGGAACTCGACATTTCCCACTGTAGAGAAACAACAAATGTCACACCTTAGCAAGGCAGTGATATCCATTCCAGATCACAAAGGCAACCGATCTCAAAAATCCAGACTTGTCTGCTAGATTTAAATCATTACCAATGCACTCTCCCTAAGAGACTTTCCCCAGAAATATTTCTTTCTGGATCTTAAGTGTAAATTTTGGAAAAAACCAAGGCTCCAACTTGGTGGCATACACAATTATTACCCAGTAATAGCTTTACCTGGAATCCCATTGGTCTGTTTTAGAGTCGAATTTGTATGTAGGGATGAATTTAATATCGCCTTCAATGAAGTCAGCAAAAGCTTTCTTGTGTGATCGCTGAATATTCAACTGGGATGAAAGGAAATAATCCATTAGCACGCCAATGGTTTTAATGTTCCTTGGGAATACATTAATGATATTCTTCCCATTTGCCACTAAGGAGCAACTTCTTAATCAATGGTATTTGAGCCCTATGTACACAGCACTGTACTAAGTGCTTGGTAAAGTGAAATACAACAGAGCTGGTAAACACATTCCCTGCCCACAGGAGCTTACAGTCTATAGGGGGATACAGACAATATATAAATTACAAATACATGCATAAGTGCTGTGGGGCTGAGAGTGTATGTGTGTGGCTGGGGGATATCAAGTGCTTAAAGAGTACAGAACCAAGGGTAAAGGCGATATGAAGGGAGGGAGAGTAGTCCCTCTTTGACTGAAAAGAGGGTTTATTCAGGGAAGGTCTCCTGATTTTAATAAAGCTTTGAAGGTGGGAAAAGTGGTGGTCTGTCATTTGTTGAGGGGAAGGAATTCAGGCAAGGGGTCAGTGATGAAATCAAGGTACAGTGAGTAAGTTGGTGTTACAGGAGCAAAGTTTGTGGACTGAGATATAGTAGGAAACCAGTGAGGCAAGTGAGTAAGTGAAATGTTGACTGTTACTGTTTGAGGTGGAGGTGAATGGGCAACCATTGGTGGTTGAGGAGTGGGGAGACGTGGCCTGGACTTTTTTTTAGAAAAATGATCTGGACAGCAAAGTGAACTATGGACTGGAGTGGGCAGAGAGAGGAGTCAGGGAGGTCAACAAGGAGGTTGATGAAGTAGTCCGAGGGGATAGGATATGTGCTTGGATCAACATGGCAGCAGTTTGAATGGAGAGGAAAGGGTGAATTTTAGCAATGTATAATGAATATGTGGGTGGAATGAGAGAGATGAGTCAAGGATAATGCCAAAGTTACAAGCCTGTGAGACAGGAAGGATGGTGGTGGCACCTACAGTGATGGGAAAGTCAGGGAGAGGACAGGGTTTGGGTGGGAAGATAAGAAGCTTTGTTTTAGACATGTTAAACTTGAAGTGACATGAGGATATCCAAGTAGAGATGTCTTGAACACAGGAAGAAATGCAAGACCTCAGAGAGGGAGAGGGACCAGGGCTCAAGATATAGATTTCATCAAAAAGTCCATTTAGAGATATCCTGAAGACATTAGAGATTGCAAATGGATGGAAATTCAGATTTGGGAGTCCAACAACAAAAAAGATGATGGAAGCTCCCAGAATTGGATGGGCTCCCTGAGATTGAATGCAGAGAGGAGAGTGATTGGCACAATAGTTAGCCTGGGGGAGGCAGAAGAGAGGGGGAGAAAAGGAGCCACTAAGGAACAATTAAAGAAGTAAAAAGGAAAGCCACTATTTGATGCATCTACAAAAAACCAAGGCTAGGTTGAAAGAAATCGATATCCCTCCTCTAAGGGCCAGGATATATTATCAGTTACCCTGCAAGTCTTATTCTCATCTCTCAAAGAAATCCCCAACAAAAAGAGGATCTTGGTTAATCGGTACATAACTCTTTCTTTGCTCCCAAACTCTCAGATCAGCTAGCCCTGCCTTACGCATCCACACGGAGTCCCTACTACCGGTCAGCCAGCACTCCCATTCCAGAGGAGCTGTTTTTTCCTATAGCCTTTGCACCCAACCCTGAGTTAGCATCCAAGCAGCTTTGAATTAATTCAAGAGCTGTTCCCCACAGATCCCTACACCAAACTGCACCCCTTACCTTTAAAAATCAGGGCTCAAATTGCACTCTCTCCAGCAAGCTTTCCACCTTACCTTGCTGATTTCCTATTACAACTCAGCCCACACACTTCACTCCTTTAAGGCCATCCTACTCACTGTACCTCGATCTCGTCTATCTCACCGCCAATCTATTGCCCACATCCTGCCTCTGGCCTGGAATGCCCTCCCTCTTCATATCCAAGAGACGATCATTCTCTCCACCCGATTAAGCATATCTCCTCCAAGAAGTCTTTCCTAACTAAACCCTCCTTCCACTTCTCCCACTCCCTTCTGCACTGCCCCTATAACTGAACTTGCACCCTTTATTCACCCCTCCCTCAGCCCCACAGCACTTACGTACATATTCATAATTTATATATCTGTCTGCCTCTCTAGACTGTAAATTCATTGCAGACATGGATCATGTCTTTGTTACATTGCACTCTTCCAAGCATTTATCACAGTGCTTGACACACGGAAAGCACTCAATAAACACCACTGATTGACTGAAGCTTTCAGTTATCTTCCCAGCTTTTCAACCCAATTGTATTCAACCCATCATCATAAAAATATCTTTCCCATCAAAACCTCTTCCCTTTATTGAATCTATATGGGCATACATTGAATGCATATTTGACTTGTCCTGCCCTATTAGGATGTTTAATCTCTAAACCCGAATGAGTCAGTGAGCCCTAGGAATCTTGAACTTCATTTTGACACTCTCGACTATAAGCTCATTATGGCACGGAATGTCCTGCCTACCAATTCCGTTATATTGTACTCTTCCACGTGCTTAGTATGGTGCTCTGCACAGAGTGAGCAATCAGTGAATACGACTGACTCACATCACCCACATGTAGACTGCAGACATTTGTGCAGAAACCAGCTGAGACCACTTTCTTCCAGGTTTTGGGGGCTTGTGGCACAGGAGGGTTGGGGAGAGGGCACATCAATTTCTTCATGGGGTCAGGTGCCTTACCTCAAAACAGATTGGGAAATTCTACCCTAAAATGTGCTCTCAAGTACCAAGTGAATTCTCTGCCCTAAGTGTGTTCAACAAACACAGTGATGACAATGAGGAAGATGAATGCTTTGGCCCGGGGCCTGCCCATCTAGACCGTAAACTCATTGTGGGCAGGGAAAGTGTCTGTTATATTGTCATACTTTACTCTCCCAAGGGTTTAGTACAGTGCTCTGCACACAGTAAGCACTCAATAAATGTGACTGAGCATGCATTTTTGACTGGGCACTTTACAAAAACGGCACTTAGTTTAAAGTAATCTTTTACACAGGGGGACAGTATGACTCCCCTCCAAGTCCTTACTTGACGAATCTAGCTACCCCTCCGATATTCAGCTCCACAGCCCAACCCACTGGATTTCAACCTCTCGGGAGAGCCCCAGTGAGATGGTGGTTCTGTTCACTTACCTGATCTAACGTTAACAGTTTCTGAATGTCGTTCCTACTGATCAGACTTTTTACCTCGTTGGCATCAGGGATGCAGAGCCTGTAGTTCAAGTCTCCCAACCAAATCACAACGCTGAGAAGTGGAACAAACACGGAAGGGCAAACAGCAATTAGCAATGGAATTCCTTTCAGAAATGATGTACAGAACACAACCGGCAGAAGCTGAAAAAGGCCGACTAAAACAATGCTTCAAGTTCATTTGTTTCCATATTTTCAGGGAGAGGTTCAAGGTGCTTGCCCTCAATCCTCACACAAGAGGGGGAGGTAGAAAGAATAAGCTACTTCATTCGCTAAAGATCATCAGCTCTCCTATGGCTTCAGGAACTTTTTTTTTTAATGGAATTTATTCATACCAATATCTGTCTCCCCCTCTAGACAGTAAGCTTGTTATAGGCAGGGAGCATATCTGCTAATTCTCTTGTATTGTGCTCTCTCAGGTGCTTAGTACAGTGCTCTGCACATAGTAAGCGCTCAATAAATATGATTGTTTAGTGCTTACTATGTGCCAGACACTAGACACTGTTCTATGCGCTGGGATAGATAGACGGTAATCAGGCTGGACACAATGCCCGCCTCATATGGGGCTCACGGTCTTAATTTCCATTTACAGATGAGGTAACAGGCACAGAGAAGTTAAATGACTAGCCCAAGGTCACAGACAAGTGGCAGAGCTGAAATTAGAACCCAGGTCCCATGTGAATGATATTGATAACAGCATCTGCTCATCTGATCTCCAAGTCTGCATGTCCTCTTGACTCCCTGACATCTCCACTTGACTGTCCCACCATCACCTCAAATATGTTTGAAACAGAATCCTTCACTTTCCCCTCTAAATCCACTCCTCCCCCCAACTTTTCAACTTAACTTCCCATCCGATCCGCACTTCTGACTATCCCTCTGCTCATCCCACCTTGCTAGAGATTCCTACTCTTCAATTGGCACTCACTCCCCAAGAATAAATTCCCATCCTCTTTCTGTCCCACTTTCCTTTACAGAATAACACTGCTAGCCCCTTTGATCCTAGCCCTTACCCTTTTATATCTCCTCTTCTCCTCCTTTGCAGAATTTCTAACCCTCTGATCATTCTTGTTTTGACACACCCACCAAAGGCTAATATAGGTGTTGGAAACTCACTCATGCTTCATGATGTTCATTTGGGGCAGGCTCTGATCTGGAACCAAGAAACTCATGCGTGCACAGATGTCCTTGTAATCCTGATTCCGTCGCTCAAAGTCTTCCACGTGGGCAGCCAGGTGGGAATTGACGATGCAAAATGTAGTGTTGTGGAACACGAACCTTACTGCGACACCCCCTTTGTTGCCCTGGTGGCGAGAGCAGTTACTCATGGATACCACAATCAGACTTTCTGGGAAAGCAGGCAAGATTTGACTTCTTGAAAAAAACCTCACGTTCCTGAACCACTCACCATTTTCCCCATGATTCCTGTCCCAACTGTTTCAGCCGCAATATCCCGGATGTGACTCAGTTGGTCCTTCCTGGCAAACACTAACAGCATCATTCCAACCAGGCGGACCAGCTGGACCTAAAAAATGAATTCCACGAAGTGGCTTTAACGCTGATACTCTGCAGCAAGAGGCTCGAGCTCACTTGCCTTAGAAGGTTTCGTAACAAAATCTCAATCAAATTTCAAACCTGAATGCCACCACACTTGCCCAAGTGACCTTCAATTCTCTATGGCTCAGTTACCTCACCTGAAAAATGGGGATTAAAGCTGTGAGCCCAATGTGGGAAATGGACTTTGTCCAACTTGGTTAGCCTGAATCTACTCCAGTGCCTGGCACAGAGTAAGTGCTTAAATACCACTAGGAAACAAACAAAAGAAAAACAAGGAAAACATATCTCTGTTCCCTGAACGGCTTTGCAAAAGAGGTTCTTTAAACTTTACAATGAAGCCATGTTCCCTTGGAAACTATATCTGTCCTGACCCACAAAAGACAAGAGTTCTAGAGGGAAAATTAGATAACCATGTGATCTAAATTTTTTAAATTTAGAACTGGAACTAAATCCCATCTGAGCCCACCACTTATCTCCTCACATTTTCATGTCTTTTCCCAGAGAAAGGAATGTGCAAAATTCCCTAGTCTTCTCTACTTGAATAAAAAGTGCTCAAACAGAAATAAATGCTGGGATCTCTGTTGGGGAGGGATAGGGAGATATGAGAACACTGCACTTAAAAAAAAAAAACTGTAAAGTCAGCAGACATATTCAAGCATCAACTAGAGCCTGCACTAAAGTAGGAAGATTAAATCACTTCAGATAGGACTAAACTCTTTCAATAATTCAAAATGGCAGCCTGGCAGACATCCTCGATCTCACATTTTTTAAAAGCAAACTCACTATTCATCCTGGCTGGTGATAATAATAATAAATTATGGTATTTGTTAAGCCCTTACTTTGTGCAGAGCACTGTTCTAAGCGCTGGGATAGATACAGGGAAGTCAGATTGTCCCACATGGGGTTCACAATTTTTTAATCCCCATTTTTACAGATGAGGTAACTGAGGCACAGAGAAGTTAAGTGACTTGCCCAAGGTCACACAGCAGACAAGTGACAGAGTCGGGATTAGAACCCTCGACCTCTGACTCCCAAGCCTGTGTTCCTTCCAGTAAGCCATGCTGCTTCTCTTTCAGGGAGGTTAGCAATCAATAAAAATCAATCAATTGTACTTATTGAGCACAGATCACTGTGCTCAGCACTTGGGAAGAGTTCAAAATTACAAAGTTGGTGGACAAGTTCCCGGCCCACAAGGAGCTTACAGCTTAGAGGGGAGACAGCCAATATAAATAAATAAAATACAGATATATGCTTAAGTGCTCTAGGGCTGAGTACTGCTTACGTAAGACACCTGCAATAGTTCAGGTTCATACTTGCCCCAGTCAGGAACTTGGCTTTGCCCTTTCTATTCCGTGATGCTATAGCCATGTCTCTGATCTTTAAACAGTTCCTACTCATCCAAGTTTCTATGTCACAGATAAGCCTGCCTGCAGAGCTCTGTGAACAGCTCTGTCAGAAGAAATAGGTGTACTATTCCTGAGAAGCAGCGTGGCTTAGTGGATAAAGCATGGGCCTGGGAGTCAAAAGGACCTGGATTCTAATCCCAGTTCTGCCACATGCCTGCTGGGTGACTTTGGGCAAGTGACTTCACTTCTCTGTGCCTCAGTTACCTCCTCTGTAAAATGGAGACTAAGACTGTGAACCACATTTGGGACAGAGATTGTGTCCAACCTGATTAATCTTTATCTACCCCAGTGCTTACAAGAATGCTTGACACAGAGTAAGTGCTTAACAAATACCATTATTATCATTAGCTTGGTCCATGATAAACCAGAATAGCCACTCCAAACTGTCCTGTTAGAATGGGATGAGCCTACAGAGGTCCCATCATCCCAGTCAAAGGTATTTGTTTTGGACGGATATATGCAGAGCACTGTATTAAATTAGCAAAGAAAAAATTAAATGTTGCTTACTTTCTTATACTTGGCTCTGGGGTGTAAGCCTTTCTCCACGGCCATCAGCCACTCCTGCTCCTTCATTGACTCAAAGTAGAAAAAGGCTTCCGTGCTTAGGTCCAACTCCTGAAACCTAAAGAGCATAGTTTATAAGCTGCTATACCTACTGAGTAAAAACAACATTTTCAGGAAAAAGGACAATTGAAATTATTCTGTTCTTTTAAGTGCCTAATGATAAGCAATTTTCTTAATCATGCAAATATAGCCCCGGGGAGGACATTTTCTTTATGGAAATTATTAAGTGCTTACTACGTGTTAGGCACTCTAAGCACTGAGGTAGATATAACATATTCAGGTTGGACATGGTCTGTTCCTCATAGGGCTCGCAACCTAAGTCAGAGGGAGAAGGGTTTAATCCCCATTTTACAGATGAGGTAACTGATGTACAGAGAATTTGGGTGACTTGCCCATGGTCACACAGAAGATGAGTGGCAGAGGAGAGAAGAGAACCCAAGTAGTCTGACTCCCAGGCCATGTTTTCACAGCACAACAGCCTTAGGCATAGTAGTAAACACTTGGGGTGGACTCCATTAGTAACAATAAAATTGAATTATACATGGCTGGAATAGAGTAACCATGGATCATTCCACAAATACAAAAGGTTTGTGTTGTATAGGGAGGAGCCCAAAGACTCCATTTAGGGTGCTCAGGAAGACAGAGAACTAACTTTACTCTTGAGGAGAACCAGTCAAGCAGACTGGTGTGGTTAGCATCATGTAGGAAGTTTAGAGAGACTCAGAGAAACAGCATGGCCTAGTGGAAAGAGCAAAATCCCACGAGTCAGAGGACCTGGGTTCTAATCCTGGCCCTGCTACTTGTCTGTTGTGTGACCTTGAGAAAGTCACTTCACTTTTCTGGGGCTCAGTTATGTCCCAATGAGGTAACGGTGAGCGCCATGTGGGACATGAACTATGTCCAATTTGATTAGCCTGTATCTACCTCAGCAGCACTTAGTACAATGGTTGGCACATATTAAATGCTTAAATACCATTTTAAAAAAAGAAAAAAAGTGCTTAAATACTACAAAAAAAGATGGCATGTAAGGAGGAAGGAAAGAGCAGAGAGGACAAGAGAGGACGGTGGTGCATGAAGAGCTAAGGGAGGTGGGAAGTAGGGTAAATAAACTAACAGCAAGCCTATGATGAAAGAAATCAAGGAATTTTTCCTCACCCGATGCAGTAGATATCAGGAGGGTCTGGATCACAATTTAACCATGGTTCCAGTCCACTGTCGGGTGACTGTCCATTCACATTCCATGTTCCAACAAAAAACCTGTTGGACAAATTGTCAAAACAGAACATCAGTTAAACTGGTCCAAATAAAAACCAAGTTACTTGTTCTCAGGTTAAAGCATTATTACACCCATGACCAAGTGTGAAGTGCCTAACCATGAGAATAAGGTGGTTATTCTCAATTTCAAAACAGGAAAAATTCCTTGAACTTCACCCACCCAATTTAAGCCCTGCCCACATGGAACAAAACCAAGGGTAGATTTCCATAAACCTCCAGAAAAGATCACCTGTATCTTGGTGGGGCAAATATACTCTGCTCCATTTTCACTTGAAGCAAAAGGAGGCTGGGAAATGACAAAAGCTATCACAATCAGGTATTGATGAGCTGCAACCTCTGGGTTTGCCTCAGGCCTGTGTGGATTTTGACCAGGTGATTGATCACGTCAGTCTTTCTAATCCCACTTCTTAACTTTAGCCAAGAAAACAAAGCACAACTTAAAGCATGCTATTATTCTTCTGAACGTATTTCTTTTGTATTCTATATCCAGCGAGTACCATTCCCCTGATCACAGACAAATGATTTAGCAGAGAAATCCAAAGCCCTTATTTCCCCCATTCTAATTTCCTCCTGTAAATTCTTTCCTACCACTTAGTACAGTGCTCTGCACACTAAGCACATAAATAATGTTATTCTATTGTCTCTTCCTCCTCCGTCACCTATGGACATTCCCCCCCTTGTGGGCAGGGGACATGCCTACCAATTTTGTTGGACTGTAGTTTCCCAAGCACTTAATATAGTACTAATGCTCAATAAGTGACACTGATTGATTGACAGTTCCTAGGGTGTGGATTATTTCCAGTTAATTTTACAGACTGGTTATCCACAGAGTGTCTTCCTTTCTGATTCTATTGCTCGTGCCCTTATTGCGTTTAACCTTTGTGTTCATCTGTTCCTGTCTTTATGTATTACATCCTTGCTCATGTGGCCCAGCACACAGTGCTCAGTAAATGGAATGTATCAATTGCGCTAACACTTCCTCCCATGTTTAAACTTCTCTTTCCCAGTTCCCCTTTCCCCTATCCAGGACCATTAGATAACACCAGCAGCCAAAACAAACACAAAAACAAAAAAAATTCCTCATGAAAAAAACAAAACCAAAAAACAATAAAAAAAGCAGACTGGACAGAAATATGCGAGATCTAAAGACAGGGGCAGGCTACTGGCCAAAAGAAATTAAGAAGAGTAAGTATAATGTATCCATCAAGCTGGAGTTCTGTTGTCTTTGTCACTGAGGCATACTCAATGGATGTGAGCTTTGAAAAGTTCCCTCTGCCAAATGTACCTTATGCCACAAGCACTGGATTGTCACAGACCGAGATTTACCCAAGGCAGAAAATAGTCAAAGACTAATTTCACGCTAGAGAAACCCTCGCGTTCTCATTTAATGACATCTACTGGCCATTTAAATTGTATTTTCAAGTAAAGGCTGTGAAAGGTAACAGACTGACCATTCCTATTTGAAATTTAAAAAAGGGAATTAATTGCTCCACAAGATTTCCTTCCATCCAGTCCCCAGATTCTTAAAGAGAGGGGAGATTTCTACTGGTGGGCTCTAGGGACCCTGAGAGTCCAGGAAAAGGATGACTGCGGTGAAGCATTCTAGGCCACATGAACAACTGCTCCCTTTTAGAGCTTGACTCAAATTCACCAACATATTTCCCACAGGCCCCATGTGGACAGTTCCTTGGGACTGAGATGGGAGAGGGGAGAAAAGGGAGAAATCCATGATTGGTCTGAAATGTTTAGAGAGAGTTGCAAGGGGAAAGAGAAATAGGGAAGACGATCAGCAGCCTGACCCTTCCAGAAGCAAGGCACGTTCCTGGGCCTTGGTTCAGTTCCGGTGGCAGATTTTCACCCTCTTGCGGGACTCCGGCACAAGCAACTTCCCCTGGCCCGCCTTTCCTGGTCAGGCTGAGGCCACTAGGCCCAGCCCCAAATGGGATTCTAATGAGGCAGTAAGGAGCAGAATCAGAGGATGGGCAAAGGCAAAAGAGAAACAACATAAATCTCTTCAATTAGGAGTGTAAGCTCATTACAGGTAGAGAACTTGTCTGCTAATATTTTGTTATTGTATTCTCCCAAGTGCTTAAGTATAGCAATCTGTACATAGTAAGTGCTCGGTAAATACCATTGATTGATTCAATAAAATGATTTCTTCCTTAGAGTGGGCACTAGTAGATCATTTTTCAAATTCAGTCATTAATTCGACTGTCAGAGGAGAGAGGCTCACCTGAAATTCTGAATGTTGACATATTCCTTCTCTCTCTTTGCCAGTATGTGTTTGATGAGGCCCTCTCGCTGTCCAGACTGGGTATTTGGAACAAAGAGCTTCCGCATGGTGTTGGTCACTTTAGGCTGCTCTTTGCTTGTGGCTTCTCTTTCCCGTGGAAGCCTAATGAGGAAATTAGGGATTTAGAACTCACATCTCTAAAAATCCAAGATGCCCGTATCGGAGCAGTGCCTCTAACAAGGGACTCACGCTCTGTTTCCTGCAGGAGGAGGTGGGGGCTCCCGACGCGTCCCCATCTGCTGGTTCTGTAAGTTTCGTTTCTTCTCCAAACTCAGGGACGTAAAATTATCCTCAAAGCCAAGGATCCCTACAATGACACAATTGAAAATTAATCGTGTTTCTGGAATGCAATTCACCTCTAAAATCAACAATGGAGGCCACCATTTCCAGTTACCAAAGGGCAAGACTGGGAAGTTCATTACTTCTGTCTCGAGAACTAGGACTGTCAAAGTGGATACGAGGAGAGTACTAGGTCCAGGAAAGGACATTTTTTTTACCCTGGTGGGGAAAATGACATAGTGATGAGGAGATAAACGCCATCAGCTGGGAGCTGGAAAAACAGCAACAAAAATGTTAACCGGCATACAAATGTCGTGACTGGATCAGTTGTAACCATTTGGCAAGAGATGGGGAGACCAGATCCTGATCTCCATCACCCATCTAGACATGAAATGCCATTGAGTCAGAGTGGTTCACTCAGCCCGATATTCTGCCTCTAACAGTGACAACTGAACACTTGGCTGCTGCTGTACTTGATGCCCGGCTGAAAAGCCCAGCTTTCAACTATTGCAGAAAGAGATCCCTCCCTCCCTCTGGTACCTGGAGCAGTCGACTCATTCAGAGGTTTGTCCACAGGCGGTAATTTCTGGTACCAGCTGGAGGAGTCTTTGGAATCGGGAATTGTAGGTTTTAGTAGAGCTGTGAAAGAAAGTTACTATCAGGAAGCAGTAGCCTGACAGCACAGAAGAGTCACTGAAAAGCATCTTCCCAGCAAACTCCTCTTCACTCAATCATATTTATTGAGCGCTTATTGCTTATAGAGCACTGTACTATGTGGTTGGAAGAGTGAAAAAATAATTAACAGACACATTCCCTACCCACAACAAGTTTACCGTCTCCTCTCGTTTGTCTTACTCTAGAATCTATGCTTACTGTGGACAGAGAACGTATCTGCCAATTCTGTTGTACTGGACTTTCTCAAGTGCTCAGTACAGTGCTCTGCACAGGGTAAGCACTCAATAAATACTACTGATGATGGCTTTGTGTCCTTGGAAGCTGCTTCAGAGCTAAGCTACTCTCTATCTAGAGGATCCTGGAGTTTAGGCTGCTTCCCTTAGTCCAAGGAAATCTTGATCCAAACTTCTCTCAGCAGACATCTTCCTCTCTGGGGTGCCAAAGAAAAACTAATTCTGTCCCGAGCCACAGTTTCCCAGTGGAGGGAGGAGAGGCCTGTGTCTCCTGGCAGTAACCTCAGGGATCTGGGCAGGTGACAGGTGGTCTCTGGGGATTTAAATTATTCTGCAGTCCCTAGATTGACAGAGAAAGTTCCTCCAGACAGCTCGTTGTGAGCAAGGAATGTGTCTGTTTTTTTTTTTTATTGTATTGTACTCTACACACAATCAGTGCTCAATAACTACGACTAAATGAATCAATGACTTACAGATCTGTGGAACGGTAACTTGCATTGGTAAGAGGGGCCTGCTGATCGGCTCCCACGACCAGAGTCCTGTCAGGGCCGGTTCCCAACCTGAGGGAAAGCTCCAGGCCAGAACAACCTCTGCAAGTTTGGCTGGAACTCGTCTGGCCTCAGAATTGCAGGGTAGGGAAAAACAGCAAGACCACAGCTGCTTAGCTGCCTGCAGTGCATAAAGCCAGAAACAACCGCCCCGAGATGCTTGACATCCAACGGCTGGGTGATACCTCCCCACCTCCCCGGAGAATGCCCTGACCAGACACATCGAGTCACCCCAGGAAAGACGTGGGGGACCAGTGCGGGGGCAGCCTGGCCTGCAGGACAAGGAAGGTGAGTCACAAGCCAGTCGCCTCAATAAGCACAGCGTACTGGATAAGGCACAGGGCTGGGAGTCCGAAGGTCATGGGTTCTAATCCCAGCACCACCATTTGTCTGCTGTGTAGCCTTGAGCAAGTCACTTTACTTTTCTGTGTTTCAGTGACCTCAGCTATAAAATGGGGATTGAGAAGTGGGACAGGGACTGTGTCCAACTCAATTTGCTCCTATCCACCCCAGCACTTAGTACAGTGCTTGGTACATAGTAAATGTTTAACAAATATCATTATTATTATTAGTATTATTAAATGTTACTGGATATGCACAGAATGCCCGACAGCTATTTACACCCAATCAGGGCTGTGGCGGCCACCAAGCTCTAGTTACCTTCCTGAGCAGCAAGGACATCAGCGAGAAACCGCAAGCAGCGCTCTTCATCAGGGATTTCAAAGAGGCGCTCTCCCGTGAAGTCACCTTGAACCCGGATCTTGCAGCCAGCTTTAAATCATTTTCACACACAGACACGAAAACAGATGCACAGCCACGCATAAGTTGAAGACCACATTTCATTAAAAAACCCACCACTTCCCCCACCAAGGCAGAAGCCATCACTTTGGCTCCCATCTTCTCTATCTTGGACTCTTTTCTGTCAAATCTGAGCTATGCTAGCATCGTGAAGCCTAGTGGGGAGAGGCTCTAGCCTTAAGGACACTAGAAGGAGAGGGAGAAAGTGGGATTGTGTGTTAGAATGTGTGCTCGCAGAGGAAGAACAGCCAGAAGGAAAAGAGAACATGTGGCAAAGAGCCCTATGGGAGAGAAGCAACACGGCATCATGGATAGAGCACGGGGCTGGGAGTCAGAAGGTCATGGGTTCTAATCCCAATTCCATCAGATGTCTGTTGTGGGTCCTTAGGCAAGTCACTTCTCTGGGCCTCAGTTACTTCATCTGTAAAATAGGGATTGGGACTGTGAGTCCCATGTGGGACACTTAGTACAGTGTCTGGAAATAAGTGCTTAAATACCACAATTATTACTATTACTCTTATTAGATGTGGAACGGAACAAAAGGGTGAAAACAAGAAAAAAATGAAGAGGATTGGGAAAAATGACGGGAGGAGGGGAGTGTGTGACGGGGTGAGTAGGAAAATGAAGTAGAGAAAAGAAAAAAGGCCCTAATTGTGGTGATAAAAAGCTAGGGTTTATCAGATTACCTGAAATACATTCATACAGTATTAGTGTGATGGGTTCTATTTTATATTTTTATTGAAATTCAGATTTGCCGGCCACCTGCTTTTTCCTAGGTTTGACCTAATTTCTGGGCTCATTTGCATGATTGGCTTGAGAACATACAATCTAAGGTTTAAAAAAGGAACAAAGAGACAGGGAACAGAGCAGAGAGGGCAGAATAAAGAGAGCCAAAGGGATGAAATATTTCCCCCACAGCATTCCATTCAAAAACACTCACTGTTTGAGGCTATGTCAATCAGCAGAGTTTCTTCAGCTTCTAAGGAGAAAAAAAATGGAGCAGGATCAGACAAGGGTAAATCACTCTTCAAAATTGCCAGGATTAAACACATAAAAACGAAAAACAGCTTCCGACCTCGCTCGCCAATCCTAAGCATTGAAATCATTTTCCTTTCTTTGCTGTTAAAAAAAAAAAAAATCACTCAATTGATTTTTGCTGTACCTGATACCACAGAATGCAATTGCTTATATATGAAACTAAGAGAAATACTAATTGATTGAAGAATCAAAAGTGTAGTGCACCAAGCATGCCAATTCATTAAATTCCTGAAGAATAAGTCTTTAGGAGAAGAAACACCACAAGTTCCTCTTTCAAGAATCCAAATGGATTGGCAGTGAACTCTCAGCTCTCCATACTTGGGTTGGAAGTTTCCATGTGGGATGGGGGCTGCCTCGGATCTGATTATCTTGTACCTTCCCCAGTGCTTAGTATAGTGTTCGGTGCATGGTAGGCACTTAACAAATACCACCATTATTATTATGGTACAAGTGGATGAACAGTGGCACAGTTGGCCAAGACAATAGAGAGGGGCGGGAGAGGAAGGAAAGGCTTTAAGCCCCATCCAAAGCCCCATGGAGCAGGCAGCTGTGGGATATTTCTACAGCCTCTACAGCCTAGAAGCAGTGTGGTGTAATACTTAGAACAGAGGCCTGGGAGTCAGGACCTGGGTTCTAATCCTGGCTCCATCCCGTGTCTGCTGTGTGACCTTCGGCAAATGGCTTCACTTGTCTGGGCCTCCAGTTACCTCATCGGAAAAATGGGGATTTAGACAGTGAGCGCTATGTGGGACAGGGATTTTGTTCAACCCAATTACCTTTTATCTACCCCGGCACTTAGTACAGTGCCTGGCTCATAGTAAGTGCTTAACTAATACCACTATCATTACGATTATTATTACTGCAGGGACTGAAGGGTAAGAGACGGCAGTTAGGGAGAACTTTAACTGTGCCGAGCATAATCCATCTACTGAGTGATCGACTTGCACATAACAGAGAGTGGACTCTACTAAGCGTTTTCCATTTGTTGACTGGGGGAGGCAGACCAATCACCAAGCAGTTTAAAAGGCCCAGAAATTACTTGGATGAATACCAGTACACCAACGAAGAGTCTCCTTGCCCACGCACCACGCCCGGCAAAGCAACTGGCCACTAAGTGCCTTGTTTTCCCGGCCCTCTTTCTAACCCATGGTACCACTAAATAACCATTCCTCTCTCGCATTCCCCTTGTACGTGGGACAGTGTTAGTGAGGTCACTCTCCACCGGCTCCTCTGTGCCTCAGTTGCTTCATCTGCAAAATGGGGATGAAGACTGTGAGCCCCACATGGGTCATGGACTGTGTTCAGCCTGATTAGCTTGTATCTCTTCCAGTGCATAGTACGGTGCTTGGCATAGAATAAGTGCTTAACAAATACCATTAAAGTATATATAACAGGGCTCGGGCTCTCTCTCTCTCTCTCTCTCTCTCAAACTCTGTCATGTCTCCCAATTCTTGTATTATACTTTCCCAAGCACTTAGTCCAATGCTCTGCACACAGTAAGGGCTCAATAAATACTACTGACAGAGGAAAAGGAGGCATGTATTTTTCCAGCATAAATATGCTGATTAGATTGCAGGATAAAAAGGTGGGAATTGAGCTAATAGCTTCAGCTAAAGCATCTCCCAAAACAGGGAATTAATGCAGTTTAGGAATATTTTCACAGCAACTAATCTCACACAGGTCTGTAAGAGCCCAAGGTGTTCACGCAAACTGCTTCAATACCTACTCATCTAGTAGTGAGAACAAAACTCAACAAACAGCCTCAGAGACGTATGGTGGGGGAAAAGAAAAGTCTCTCTTGCTATCTAGACAGGCTATTCTTTTTCAAAAGCATTACAGCAGCTTTTACAATCAATCCTACTCCCAAATCCCCCAAATAGCCCTGTACTTAAAAAGGGCCTTGCACAAAGAGATGAGGAGACAGGGAGGAGGGAAAAGAGGGATGGGGAGAAAGACAGCCAATTTGAACTCATCACTTCTGCCACTGGGAAGATGAGAAATGGTGCTGGAGGGAGCCTAAGAGTTGGTAGCAAGCCAAGTTAGAGTAGTGTCCTGATTCTTGTTATGGGCAGGGAATGTGCTCCTAATTCTGTCATACTGTACTCTCCCAAGTGCTTAGTACGGTGCTCTGCACATAATAAGCACTCAGTAAATACCTGATTGATTGACCCGAGGAGCCGGGAAGGAGCAGCTACAATGGCAGAACATTAGGGCACGCTAAAACTTGAGTGGCAGGTAACCTCAGCAGACTTTCCTTTAGGGCTCCCGAATGCCTGCTTTCTACAGGGCTGCTCCACAGGGCACAGAGATCTTTTCTCTTCAGTGGAGACCCGAGAGGCACATCCGGAGAGAATTCCGTAAACATCCAGGGAATCTTTTCAGAAGCGTCCTATCCCAGCTGAAAGTTCTAGGGGACCCTTTTGAACTAGTTGAATCATTCTGATAATTAGCCAACTGACCCTCATGGATCATCAAATTACTGGGCATTCTGGACAATTTACTTCAAATTCTTCGGAGCCATTCGCGGTCCTAGATTCTAGAAAAACAACGTAACATCTAGGTTTTCTATTTCTAGAAATTCAACGAGCAGGTAACCGAGCCCTTGCCCCGAGAGTTACTTCCTTAAGACTAACAAGTGACTGTTTGGTTAGGCACTAAGTTAAAATTATTCAGTTTTATGGTGACCTGGGTTGGAATGTTAAGAGATGTATGAAACCAGTTATCCCCAAATGTTACTGATAATGAGGTTTAAGATAATGGCAGAAACAAGCTGCGTAATCAAATTTAATACCTTGCACACATCTGAAACGGCTGTTGATAGGAATGATATCTTGAGCAGGCATTTCCTTCTCACGTGACTGGATAATCAACCTGGGAAAGAGAAGCAAGGTCAAAGCGGTAACTGAATAGAAAAAAACAAAAAAGCCCTTGCTAATCGTATATCCCTTATTATTTACAAGTACAACAAAACCTTAAGTAATACTTTTTCAGAACATAGAATATTGACCAAATATGGAGCTTGTACTACAAAGAGCTACGAGACAGGCTATTAAGCAGTGTGGAATAGTGAAAAGAGCATGATCCTGGGAGTCAGAGAACCTGGTTTTAAATCTCAGCTCCACCATTTGTCTGCTGTGACTGAGGACAAGTCACTTCACTTCTCGGCCTCACTTCCCTCATCTATAAAATGGGGACCTTTTTTTTTTTTAAAGTATTTGTTAAGTGCTTACTATTTGCCAGACACTGTACTAAGTGCTGGGGTTAACATAAGTTAATTGGGTTGGACATAGTCCCTGTCCCCCATGGGCTCACAGTCTCAATCCCCATTTTACAGATGAGGGAACTGAGGCCCAGAGAAGTGAAGTTACTTGCCTAAGGTCACAGAATAGACAAGTGGCAGAGCCGGAATTAGAACCCATGACCTTCTGACTCCCAGGCCCGTGCTCTATCCACTATGCCATGCTGCTTCCTTAAATTCCTTAAGTATTAAAGGGAGCTCAATCCCTGCCCTTGAATTACTTCCTCTTGATCCCAACCCCTCAGCTCTTCAGAGCTAGAAACCTTCTCAACTAACTAGAGTGTTGGGGCAACAGCCTATACACGTCTCAAATTACAAGTGAATGCAAAAGTAAGAGAGGAGGGCAAGAAGAACGAGTGGAGAGTGGAAGGTACAGGAAACGGGAGAAGGAAAGAGATACTTGGGGAGAGAAGACAGTAAATTGCTCCCAATTTAGTCTTTGAGGCCCTAACCCTCGTTTTGCATTTCCTTTATTATTTAGAAGCAGCAATTACATAAAACATGGCACTCCTTCCAAGGACATAAAACATGGCACTCCTTCCAAGGAAGTGACTACACTTCCATTCACTCATTCAACTGTATTCATTGTTTACTTTGTGCTATGTAATGATGGCTCCAGAAGTGACTTTTGGCCTGAAGGGATGGTGGGAGACTGAAGCAGAAGGCAGGGGAGATAGCTTAAGCCACACTTCTAGAATGGGAGGAGGGAGAGCTGCAGTAAGATTATCACTTGGACAGGAAAGGGAAGGGTCAACTTAAAAATGGTGTCTTTGCTGCTATCTTCCTTCCAACGGGCTTAGAGGGGGCATCCGACTTGAACTAGTGAAAAGTCTGAACTATAAGAGCACGTTTATTACAGCAGTTCAGATATTTTTTCACTCCAGTACTGTGCGCCTCCATGGGTGTGAAGAATAAATTTAGGCTTCAAGTTCCTGGTGTCCATACTAATTCTGTTCAGGAAGTTGGAAATATAGGCAATGCATCTCGTTGGTTAACTTGACGTTTTTCCTAACCGAGTATGTACATCAAGCACTTTTTCTTTAGATGAAAGACTTTAAAAGTAGTAGAGGGGAGAGAGGTTTCAAAGGGTCAAATTCCACATCAGAAGGCTCTAAATTAATAGTTTGCTATATTCCGATAAAGGGAAAATCCCAGCTTTGAGGAGGGGAGAGGTTCCTGGTATGAAATAGTCACTCACTCACAGAGAGAGAATAGGAGCCTAGTTTCTTAAAGAGAAAACAACTGGGGCAATCCTAGGGAAAACAATGCCAGTGTTATGGCAAGTTAACAATACTAATACTAATAATAATGGTATTTGTTATGTGCCAAGCACTGTACTAAGCACTGGGGAAGGCAGAGTCTCCATCCCACTGGGGGCTCACAGTCTAAGCTGCTTCCGAGAGAAAACATCTTCCCTTATTCCAGCTTTTTAATCACTCTATGGTGCTCACTGAGTGCAGCGCACCCAAATGAGCACTTAGAAGAGAACAACAGATAAGCAGATACGATCTCTGCCCTCAAGAAATTTACAGTCTTATACCCTTTGGCGGACTCATATGGTTATTTCTCTCAAATGTTGAAGAACTTGCTTTGACCCTGCAAATATTTCTGGTCAATCTTTTTTTTCCCCTGCTCCTTGAATTTATATGCATCTCCCTATAAAGCCTCTCTGAAATCACACTTCCTCCAGGAGGCCTTCCTTGCTTAATCTCCCCACCTGATGTCATTACTACAGTGTCTATTCTATTTCCTTTACACGTTACAGTCTATTTCCCCCAAATTAACTTTAGTGTCTTTTCTCCCTCTAGACTCTGAAGTTCTTGAGGACAGGGAGATAGATACTTCTTTCCATTCTCTCTGAGACCGTGCACCTCATATGGGACGTGAACTGTGACTGATTTGTTAATAATGATGATTCTTCCCCAGTGATTAGCACTTCATTCATTCAATCATATGCACTGAGAGCCGTGTGCAGAGCACTGTACTAAGTGCTTGGGAAAGTACAACAAGATGATCAACATTCATTCCCTGTCCACAACGAGCTTACAGTCACTCAAATGCCGCTATTAGCATCATGACGAACAGTGTGGCCTACTGTAAAGAGCACAGGCCTGGGAGTTGGAGGATCTGGGTTCTAATTCCGACTCTGCCACCTGTCTGCTATGTGGCCTTGAGCAAGTCACTTCACTTCTCTGTGCCTCAGTTACCTCATCTGTAAAATGGGGATTAAGACTGTGAGCCCCATGTCAGTCGATTGTATTTATGGAGCGTTTACTGTGTGCAGAGCACTCTACTAAGCCTTTAGGCGAGTACAATACCACAATAAACAGACTGTCCCTACCCACAATGAGCTTACAGTCAAGAAGACAGGACATGACAGTCTAGAGAACATGTGGGACAGACTGTGTCCAATCCGACTATCTTATGTCTATCTCAGCATTTAGAAGAGTGCCTGGCACACAGTAAGTGCTTAAAAAACACAAAGAAAAAATAAATGATGTCTACTTATTACACTGTAGTCTCCCAATCATTTAGTAAACTAGGAGATCCACACTTTTGACTGAATTAGTGACGCAAAGTAATTCTGTTGCCAAATTGTGGGCAAGGACCTAGAAGATTAGTTTTGAGCGTTCTTAGAATCGGGGATTTGGGATGGTTGAGGCCCGGAGGCAACCGGGTGTCTCCATCCTGCTGAGGGGAGCTGGGGGCTGCGGAGGGTGGGGGGAGAAGCCAGAGTCACATGGCAGCCGCCCCCTGCCCCCTGTCAGAGTTTCCCTGCCACGGGGAGCTGGGGGAATCCTTGGAGTCCAACGCTGGTGGGATGGATCCTGGCACGGGGCGATGGCCCTGGGAGGGGGAAGGGGCGCCCACCTGGGGGATCAGAGTTGCTCTCTCCACCGGGCAGACAGGGAGCTGGGGGCAGGGGGCAAGGGTGGAGAGGCTGGGACCGGGGGCAGGGACTGGGGCTAGGTGGCTAGAGAGGAGGGGCTGGGGCAGGGGGCAGAGGTGAGGGACTAGGGCAGGGACAGGCCTGGGGCTGGGAAATGGAAAGGGGGCGGGAAAGGGACAGGGGGCGGGAAAGGGACAGGGGGCGGGAAAGGGACAGGGGGCGGGAAAGGGACAGGGGGCGGGAAAGGGACAGGGGGCAGGGGGCGGGAAAGGGACAGGGGGCAGGGGGCGGGAAAGGGACAGGGGGCAGGGGGCGGGAAAGGGACAGGGGGCAGGGGCGGGGAAAGGGACAGGGGGCAAGGGCGGGGAAAGGGACAGGGGGCAGGGGGCGGGGAAAGGGGCGGAGAGACTAGAGCAGGGGCGGGGCTTTGGGCCTAGTTCATTTTGTTGTCAGTCTCCCCCCTGTGAGCCCGCTGTGGACAGGAATTGTCTCTAACTGTTGCCGAATAGTACATTCCAGTGCTTAGTACAGTGCTCTGCACACAGTAAGCACTCAATAAATTCGATTGAGTGAATGGGGCAGGGGGCAATGGGGCTGGAGGGCGAGGGGGGCGAGGGTTGGCGTTACTCACTGGTACTGTCCGGTCCTGCGGGCGAGGACGAGGACGCGGGGCTCCCGGGCGGGCCCCTTCACCTCCAGCCCCTCCACCGACTGCCCACAACGTCAAGGACACAACCGGGACCCTCCCAAGGGAACCCCCTCTTCTCCCTCAGTGCTCCCTCCCCTCCTCCCCACACAATGCTCCCCCCAGCCCCCACTTGCTCCCGGTGATCCTCCCCCCCCCCCCGCAAATGCTCTCCTGCTGCCGTACTCCCTCCCCGCCCCCACTTGCTCCCGGTGCTTTCCCCCGCCCTTTCCTGGTGCTCCCTTCCCTGCCCCCACTTGTTCCCGGTGCTCCCTCCCAGTGCTTCCCTCCCTGCCCCCACTTGCTCCCGGTGCTCCCCCTTGGTGCTCCCCTCCCCCCCGCTCCCGTGCTCCCTCCTGGTGCTCCCCCCCAGTGCTTCCTCCCTGTCCCCATTTGCTCCCGGTGCTCCCCCCCCCGCTCTCGTGCTCCCTCCCTGCTCCCCTTCCCTCCCCCCCCGTGCTCCCTCCCTCCCTCCCTCCGGGCCGGCGGAGCTCGACGGGCGGATACGGCAAGGCGCTGAGCTCCGGGCGGCGTCTCCATGGCGACGGGACCAACCGCCGAGCCGAGCCGAACCGAACCGAGCCCGACGGCAGCGGGCCCAGGCCGCGGCCGAGCAGCCGATCTCCAACCCCTCCCCCCCACCCCCCGGGAAACCGAGACCCGGCGCCGCCCGGAGAGAGCGGCGCCTCCGGACGCCCCCCGCGCACGCCCGCCCGCGCTCTCGCCCCCTCGCGGCCGACGTCCAGAACTACAAGGGGTGGGGAGGGGAGACGCGGCGCCTCCGGCCGGGCCCCCTCGCGGCCGAAGCCCGGAACTACAAGGGGAGGGGAGGGGAGACGCGGCTGGGCCCCCGCACCCGGCCGCCCGCCAGCCCGCCCCCTCGCGGCCGACGCCCAGAACTACAAGGGGAGGGGAGACCCGGCTACGCCCCCTTGCGGCCGACGCCAAGAACTACAAGGGGAGGGGAGACCCGCCGCGGCTCGGGGGGACGCGGGCGGCGCCTCCAGCGGGCCCCGCCCCCTCGCGGTCGATACCCGCAACTACATGCTCGCCCTGCCTTTCTCCCTCCGTCGACCCGGGAAACCGGGCAGAAGGCCATTCATTCATTCAATAGTATTTATTAATAATAATAAAATAATAATAATAATAATGTTGGTATTTGTTAAGCACTTACTATGTGCAGAGCACCATTCTAAGCGCTGGGGGTAGACACAAGGGGATCAGGTTGTCCCACGTGGGGCTCACAGTCTTAATCCCCATTTTACAGATGAGGCAACTAAGGCGCAGAGAAGTTAAGTGATTTATTGAGCGCTTACTATGTGCAGAGCACTGTTCTAAGCGCTGGGGTATAGAGGGTAATCAGGTTGTCCCACATGAGGCTCACAGTCTTAATCCCCATTTTACAGATGAGGCAACTGAAGGACAGAAGTTAAGTGATTTATTGAGAGCTTACTGTGTGCAGAGCACTGTACTAAGCGCTTGGAAGGTACAATTCGGCAAGAGATAGACAACCCCTGCCCATTGACGGGCTTACAGTCTAATTGGGGGAGACGGACAGAAACAAGACAACTTTATCATGAGAAATAGAATCAAGGGGATGTACACCTCATTAGCAAAATAAATAGGGTAATAAAAATATATACAAATAAGCACAGTGCTGAGGGGATGGGAGAGGGGAGGAGTAGAGGGAAAGGGGGGAAAGGGGGCTTAGCTGAGGGGAGGTTAAGGGGGAGCAGAGAGAGAGAGCAGAGGGAGCAAGGGAAAAGGGGAAACAATCTGAGAAGGCTGCAGGGCGACTGTTCGGCTCAGAGAGGATTCCCTGGACCAATACTTTCGTCATCTAGGATTACAGCACCTGTTGGTCCTACTCATGGCCATAATCAACCAAAAGGAATTGAGTTCTTACTGGATATAGAGCCCAGCAGGAACTGAGTTGTCATCCCCACTCCACCACTTGTCTGTTGTGTGACTTTGGGAAAGTCACAACTTCTTTGAGCTTCAGTTACCTCATCTGGAAAATGGGGAGTAAGACTGTGAGCCATGTGGGACTTGGACTGGGTCCAACCTCCTTTATTAACTCTCTTCCCCTCTTCAAAGCCCTATTGAGAGCTCACTTCCTCCAGGAGGCCTTCCCAGACTGAGTCCTCCCTTTCCCTCTGCTCCTCCTCCCTTCCCCCGTACTTCTGCCTTCTTCTCTCTTCCCCTTTCCCACAGGACTTGCACATATTTGTATATATTTCTCTATTTTGTCAATGATATGTAGATAGCTATGATTCTATTCATCTTGATGACATTGACACCAGACTACTTGTTTTTTGTTGTCTGTCTCCTTCTAGACTGTGAGCCCATCGTTGGTCAGGGATTGTCTCTATGGTCAAATTCCAAGTGCTTAGTGCAGTGCTCTGCACAGAGTAAGCACTCAAATACGATTGAATGAATAATCATTTTGGTATTTGTTAAGTGCTTACTATGTGCCCAGCACTGTTCTAAGCGCTGGTGGAAATACAAGGTCATCAGGTTGTCCCATGTGGGACTCACAGTTTTAATCCCCATTTTACAGATGAGGGAACTGAGGCCCAGAGAAGTGAAGTGATTTGCCCAAGGTCACAGAGCAGACAAGTGGAGATCTTGGATTAGACTCCCAAGCCCGGGCTTTTTCCACTAAGCCACGCTGCTTCTCTGGTACCTACCCTGATACTCGATACCAATGCATGTCACACAGGAAGCATTAACAAAGCGTTTCTGGACAGAGAAAGCATCTGCTAATTCCATCTTCCCCCAAGCACCTAGTACAGCGCTCTGCCCAATAGTAAGCACTCAAATACAATTGATTGATATAAAATAGTGAGTAATAATTATGGTATTTGTTAAGCACTTACCATGGGCTAAGCACTATTCTGAGCACTGGGGTAGAGAGAAAGTAAACAGGTTGACCCACATGGGACTCACAGTCTTAATCCCCATTTTACTGATGAGGTAACCAAAGTCCAGAGAATGGACTTGCCTAAGGTCACACAGCAGACAAGTGGCAGAGCTGGTCTTAGAACCCATGTTTTCGGACTCCCAACTCTGTGTTCTTACCATTAGATCACACCGCTTAAGTAGATGATCCCTGCCCTCCAGGAGTTTACAATGTAGCAGGAGAGACAGACATAAAACAAACTTTAAAAAGGAAATACAACCAAGCATGAAGAACTGTACCTAAGTGTCAGGGCAGGCAGGGAAATATTTAAGGATTTAGGCAGCAGATTCAATGCAGGGTGACCCAGTTGGAGGAAAATAACATGAGATGAGAGATTATTCAGGGCAAGGCTTCCTGGAGGAAGTGAAAATTTAGTAGAGTTTTGAAGGGGAGAAGAGTAATCTGCTGGATGTGAAGAAGAAGGAAGGACAGAGGCAAGAGAAAGGAGAGCAAGGCACAACAAGCATTAGAGGAGCAAAGTGTATGGACTGGCTCAAAACCAAAAGCACCATAAAGGGAAGTAGGGAGAAAAGATGAAATATCCAGTAAGGCTTACCTCTGTCTGTCCATCCAGTCCCTTCAATTTCCATCTCTCTGACCTTCCCTGAACACATAGGAAGACACCCACCCAATCCCTGCTACTCACCTTTTCACCCTCTCCTCAGAGTCAGAAGGAAGGGAGATACAGAGAAAAAATAAGGAGGGGGTGTGGCTTGTTGAGGAGGAGAGAGATTGAGTGGGTGGACAGGCATTTAGGAGAAGCTGGGAAAGGTGATGGTAGCAGGTGGGTGAGCAAAGAGTAGATGGGTTTGAGAGAACAGGTGAGCGCTCAGCAAATCAAACACAGGGTGCTAGAGAAATAATAATGATAATTATGGTTTTTATTAAGTGCTTACTACGTGTCAGGCATTGTTCTAAGCACTGGGGTGGGTACAAGCAAGTGGGGTTGGACACAGTCCCTGTCCCATGTGGGACTCACAGTCTCCATCTCCATTTTACAGATGAGGTAACTGAGGCCCAGAGAAGTGAAGTGACTTGCCCAAAATAATAATAATGTTGGTTTTGTTAAGCACTTAAGTGCTGGGTTAGTTACAGGGTAATCAGGTTGTCCCACGTGAGGCTCACAGTCTTAATCCCCATTTTACAGATGAGGTAATTGAGGCATAGAGAAGTTAAGTGTTTGCCCACAGTCACACAGCTGACAAGTGGCAGAGCCAGAATTCGAACCCATGACTGCTGATTCCCAAGCCCGGGCTCTTTCCATCGAGCCACGCTGCTTCCCTGATCACACAGTCGACAAGTGGCAGAGGTGGGATTAGAACCCAGGTCCTTCTGACTTCCAGCCCTGTATTCTATCCATTAGTCTACGCTGCTTCTCTGTTGTGCTACCACGGAGCTCTCTGAGTGTGAGGGCCTCATTCTCTCTCGCTGCAGATACCTCGTTCACATCTTCCCTCTTGCCTAGAACTCCCTCCCCCTTTCTAGTGCACTGACCACTTTCCCCATCTATAAAGCACTGCTAAAAAAAAAATCACACCTCCTTCAGGAAGCCTTCCCTGACTAACCACTCATTTCCCCACTCTAGTCACCCTCTCTTCTGCATTGCCTATCTACTTGGGTCCCTTTAAGCTGTTTGATATTCACCCCACGCCCAGCCCCACAGCATTTATGTACATAATCTTACCCACTCTCTCACTCCCCTTCCCCTTCCCCTAGTAATTTACTTTGCGGCCTGTCTCCCCCACTAGATTGTAAACTCCTTAAGGGCAGGGAGCTTGTCTAGGAACTCTATTGTATTGTAATAATGATGGTATTTGCTAAGTGCTTACTGAAGTACTTAGGACAGGGTAGAGCACAGAGAACCCTCAGTAAATACCATTAATTGATCGACCATTGAACTTAATCCCGTTAATTGGGAAGCAGCATGGTATACTGGATAGAGCACGGGCCTGGGAGTCAGAAGGTCATGAGTTCTAATCCCAGCTCTGCCACTTGTCTGCTGTGTGACTTTAGGCAAGTCACTTCACTACTCTGGGCCTCAGTTCCCTCGTGTGTAAAATGGGGAATAAGACTGTGAGCCCTATGCTGAACAGGGACTGTATCCAAGCCCATTTGCTTGTATTCACCCCAGTGCCTAGGACAGTTGAAGCAACATGGCCTAGTGACAATATCATGGGCTTGGGAGTCAGAGGATGTGGGTTCTAATTCCGCCTCTGCCACTTGTCTGCTGGGCGCCCTTGGGCAAGTCACAATTTATCTGGGCCTCAGTTACCTCATCTGTAAAATGGGGATTGAGACTGTGAGCCCCACGTGGGACAGCCTGATCACACCTTATATCCACCTCAGCACTTAGAAGAGTGCTTGGCACATAGTAAGCCCTTAACAAATACCATAATTATTATTACTATTTTTAAACCATGGATGATTCCCCTCTGCTCTTCAATCAGTGATATTTATTGAATGTTTTCTGTGTGCAGAGCACTATACTAAGCGTTTTGGAGAGTACAAGAGAGTCGGTAGACACGTTCTTTGCCCAAAATGAATTTACAGTCTACTACTGGGCCTGATGGTGAACCTAGGTTCATCCCCAACAGACTAAAGAAAGGGGAATTAGGAAACAAGGAAAGGGAGAGTAACGAGGAAGTTTTAATGCCAATGGTAACTACCACGTAATTAGAGGATTAGCCCACGGGGTAGAGCAGTTTTGTCAATAGGTGTTTCTATGAAATTTCAAAAAGTGGAGATTAAATGGTAATCAGATAATATTCCTTTCTTCCATTAGCATCCAGTCCTGTGAACGTGAAATTACTGTGCAAATACATGTAATTACCTTATAACCATAATTACATGCTTGTTTCTGCAGCATCTACACTTTACAACTCTGTTTCTGTTCGAGTCACATAGGCATGAGCTTTGTACCCACGCACGTGAAAGGATTCCTGCCCTCTGCCTCCCTGAAGGCCCTCTGGGCACCCTGCCAGAAAGCCGTGTTGTGCAAACAGAAGTAAAATATATGAGGAGGCGGGGTTTGGAGCATGCACCCATTAAATTAGCCAGATGGCTCCATCCTCTAGATTCAGGTTGTTTTGATTAGTCTGTCAGTCAGTCATATTTACTTAATGCTTACTGTGTGCAGAGTAGTGTAATAAGGGCTGTAATTCATTATATCTCTAATTTATTGTATCAGTAATTTATTATATCTGTAATTCATTTATATTAATGTCGGTCTACCCCTGTAGACTATAAGCTCATTATGGACAGGGAATTTGTCTGTTTATTGTTATAAAGTACTCTCCCAAGCACTTAGTACAGTGCTTTGCACACAGTAAGTGCTCAATAAATACAACTGGATGAATGAATGGGGAGAGTAAAATATTACAATAAAACAGACACATTCATTCCCTGCCCTAGAGAGGGAGACAGTCATTAATATAAATAAATAAATGACAGATATGGACGTAAGTGCAGTGAGGCTGGGAGAGGGGGATGAATAAAGGGAGCAAATTAGGGTGATGCAGAAGGGAGAGGGGGAAGAGGAAAGGAGGGCTTAGGGAAGGCCTCTTGGAGGAGATGTGGTTTCAATTAGGCTTTGAAGCGGGGGAGAATAAAGGTCGGATATGAAGAGGGAGGGCGTTCCAGACCAGAGGCAGGATGCGGGCAAGAGGTCAGCGGCGAGATAGATGAGATATAGATACAGTGAGGAGGTTTCATTAGAGGAACCAAGTGTGTGTGGGTTGGGTTGTAGTAGGAGAGTAGTGAGGTGAGGTAGGAGGGGCGAGGTGATTGACTGTGAGCCCCATGTGGGACAGGGACTGCATCCAACCTGTCCACTTGGATCTACCCCAGTGTTTCGAACAGTGCTGGACACATATTCATATTTGATCGTATTTATTGAGCGCTTACTGTGTGCAGAGCACTGTACTGAGTGCTTGGGAAAGCACGATATCGCAATAAAGAGAGACAATCCCTGCCCACAATGGGCAGTCTAGAGGGGGAAGACAGACATCAGTATAAATCAACAGACATCAGTATTAAGTGCTTAACAAATCCCATCATCATTATTATTATTATCATTGTGATTCCTATAGCGAAAAGAGCCTTGTTTGGGCCGCCTCCTCAGCCTGGAGGCGTTGAGGTGACCGCCTCCCTCTGCATCCCCCAACTCCACTGGTCTTTGGGTGAGTAGGCAGAAATATATGGGCCAACTTTTCATTTTGAGTGTGGTGGTGGAAAGTGGTCAGGGAGTTGAGGGAGGATGGGGACTGGGAAGGGACAAACTTCAAAAACCAGCAATCAATCAATCAATCAATCAATGGTTGGAATTTATTAAGCACTTAGTGGGTGCAGAGCACTGTACTAAGCGCTTGGGAAAATACAATCCAATAGACTTGGGAGATATAATCCTTGCTCACAACATGGCCTAATGGATGGAGCACATGCCTGGGAGCTAGAAGGTCATGGATTCTAATTCCGGCTCCACCACTTACCTGTATGTGACCTTGGGCAAGTCACTTCACTTCTCTATGCCTCAGTTCCCTCATCTGTAAAATGGGGATGAAGGCTGTGACCCCCAAAATGGGAAATGGAGGGATTCCAATCTGATTAGCTTGTACCTACCCCATTGCTCAATACAATGCCTGGCACATAGTGAGCAGTTAACAGCTACCATTAAAAAATGTAGGTTGTATGTCAATTGTGGGCTTCTCCCGCTAGGTTGTGCAGTGATTTACAGACTGAAAAAGAGCCTGGGAGCATGCCTAGTAGAAAGAACTTGGGCCTGGAAGTCAGAGGATTTAGGTTCTAATCCCGGCTCCACCACTTACCTGCTTTGTGACCTTGGACAAGTCACTTTGCTTCTCTGTGCCTCAGTTCCCCCATCTGAAAAATGGGGATTCAATCCCTGTGGTCCCTCCTACTTAGACCATGAGCCCCATGTAGGTCTTAATTATCTTGTATCTACCCCATCACTTAGTAGAGTGCTTACCACATAGTGTGTGCTTAACAAATACCACGATTATTATAATTGCCTGTGTGCACCAGGCAAAGCAAGCGACCATTTTTTCAAAGTTCCCAAGCCCCCTGAATTTTTGTGGCAGAAGCAACCCCAGCTTCTTTCTTAATATAATGATGACCTGAATGCAGTAATGAAGGATGGTCTATAGTGGGCTTTGATGAAATTAGCCGAAAGCCATTCATTTGACAGAGGGCGTCCTTGGCAGGCGGCTCTTGATTGGTCACAGAGTCTTCGTGATTGACACAGCTACCCAGCATTTTGATTGGGTCCTTTAATCTTCTCCCCTTATCTTCTCTCCTTACTTTGGATGGAGTGTGGGAATTTTTCTTATCTGCTTAGAGGGGCTAATTCAGCCAACAGTCAAGATGGGAGCAGAAGCCTTTTTCACACTAATCCCCACCCCAGGAGAAGCTGTTGACATTTTTGCTTAAGCAGACCTAAGGTTGAGGCTTTTGTCATCAGGAGACAAGTTCTCATCAGAGAGTTTCATTTCCTCAAATTCCCAGGATGTTTGCAGCAGCAGCAGCCAGGAGGCTAAGGAAAAGGTAGGTGAAAAAACCTGCTACACAGTCTACCAATAAGGCAATGGCATCAGAAAGACCCTTGGGCAGATTCTGGGGGGCTGAGGGGGTGTGGAGAGGTAGTGGGGGAGGGTTGGAGGGTTGTAGATGCGGGGGTGACTGGTCCTAAGTGCTTCCACAAACATTCCCTTAGTCTCTTCAGGGCAATCACCACAGATACCCTTATTTGATGCCAGGGATTAGTCTCTAGATTGTAGCTCGTTGAGGGCGGGGAACAAAATAATAATACCAATTAAGGTAATTGTTAAGTGCTTACTTTGTGCCAGGCACTGTACTAAGTGCTGGGGTGGATACAAGCAATTCAGGTTGGATATAGTCCTTGTCCCACATGGGACTCATGGTCTCAATCCTCATTTTACAGATGAGGTCACTGAGGCCCAGAGAAGGAAGTGATTTGCCCAAGGTCACACAGCAGACAAGTGGGAGAGCCGGGTTTACAACACCCAATCTTCTGACTCTCTGGCCCATGCTCTATCCACTATGCTCTCCCAAGCTTTTAGTATAGTGCTCTGCCCACAGAAAGCACTCAATAAGTACGAATGATTGATAGTTTAGTACCATGTAGATTTAGGGCAGAATCAGCCTCTCTGAATGAATATTTTGTTCATTTTCCTCCCCGGGTCTTTCATAGGAGACAACATAGTGCGTTTGTGCTGTCAGTCATAGCACATTGGTGCTTTTCTGAATTGAGGGGCCAAATCCCAAGTGCTTCCCATGCTATGTTGTATTTGGATAACCTGCAACCAGATGGGAAATGGCACGGGAAGCCTGGAAACCAAACATCTATGCTTCTCTACAGACCATGATTTGAAGAGAGACCCTCAGGGATTCTTTTTTTCTGGGAAACGGGAAAGGAGGTGATAAAACAAGCTTAGAAAAAGTGAGCTGGAGGAGAAGAATATTCCACTTCGCTTTTGGCAAAAGTAAGAAATACATCAGAAGATTATGGCAGCATTTCTATGGATATCAAACAGAAAGGTGAGGCCGGGGGCAGGAGTCATGGT
This sequence comes from Ornithorhynchus anatinus, assembly GCF_004115215.2. Taxonomy (NCBI): domain Eukaryota; kingdom Metazoa; phylum Chordata; class Mammalia; order Monotremata; family Ornithorhynchidae; genus Ornithorhynchus; species Ornithorhynchus anatinus. The sequence goes on along the minus strand of NC_041733.1, from coordinate 17,948,046 downwards.
GTAGTTCAATCATTCAGGCAATCAGTAGTATTTATTGAGCAATAACCATTTACAGAGACTGTACTAAGCACTTGGGAGAATTCCATAGAGTTGGTAGATCCCTGCCTTTGAGGAGCTGACAATCTGGACACTAAAAGTAATAATAATTATGGTATTTGTTAAGCCCTTACTACATGCCAAGCACTGTACTAAGCGCTGGGGTGGATACAAGCAAATCTGGTTGGACACATTCCCTGTCCCATATGGGCTCACAGTCTCAATCCTCATTTTACAGATGAGGTTACAGGCCCAGAGAAGTGAAGTGACTTGCCCTAGGTCACCCAGCACTTACGTGGCAAACTGGATTTAGAACCCATGACCTTCTGACTCCCAAAATGGCACCCTAACCAGTGGTGCTCTATTGAAAGGGTAGCCCTCACCCTCTAAGCACTGTGTGAAGCATTTCAGTTAAGTGCTCTGCACACAGTAAGTGGTCAATAAATAGCACTGATTGATCGATTGAGGCCAGAAGGCTTCAGGTGTTACACTACAGCTCTGTTTAGTTTCCCCAGCCCCTGTTCCTTTCAGGAGCTAGGCAATAAATCTGAGCCAGACTTTTTTATGGTATTTGTTAAGCACTTATGTGCCAGGTACTGAACTAAGCACTGGGGTAGATATAAGAGCAGTGGGGTAAATACAAGATAGTCACGTAGGACACAGCGTGAAGCAGCGTGGCGTAGTGGCAAGTACATGGAGCTGGGAATAAGAAGGAGCTGGGTTCTAATCCAGGGTCTGCCACTTGTCTGCTGCATGACCTTGGACAGATCACATCACTACTCTGTGCCTCAGTTGCCTCATCTGTAAAATGACTGTGATTTAAGATTGTGAGCCCTATGTGGGACATGGACCATGTCCTACCTGATTAATTTATATTTACCTCAGCACATAGAACAGTAACTGGTACATAGTAAGCACTTAACTAATACCATTAAAAAAAAATCCCTCCCACTTCTCAGAAAACCATATTGAGAATTGTTTAAATGTACATACTAAACTATACTAAGTAGTTACAAGCTAATCAAGCTCAGAGTCTTAATCTCCATTTTACAGATGAGGGAACTGAGGCCCAGAGAAGTGAAGTGACTTGGCCAAGGTCACACAACACAAATCGAAATATCTTCTTGTCCCTGGAGCAAATCCCTCAGCTTTCCCAGCTCGCTTCCCTTTCCTCCTTTCCACCTTCCCTCCACCAGCCTTTCTCAACCTCTAGCATTTGGTAAGACTGGGCTCTGGTAGCGTCCTCTCCTCTCACTATATCGTTAACTTAATTCTCGCCTTCCTGGCAAAGAAGGCGCCTCCCCCATTCCCTTGCTAGGCTCCTTCTCTCCCCTGCCCAGAAGAAAAGCTGTAATTGAGAATTGAACGGCTGCCAGGACCAGACAAGGATCAGGCAGCTTTCAACTTGGCGTGTACATTCACACCTACACTCCACCATAGCTGCTCCGTGGGAGTCAGTGTGGTCTAGCAAAATGAGCACTGGGCTGGGAGTCAGGAGAAGTGGATTATGGTCCTGGCTCTGCAGCTGGCCTGTTGTGCGATCAAGGGGCAAATCTTTTCCCATCTATAAAATGGGGTGTTGGGTACTCATCACCACCTCTCCCTACCACCCAAGAGTGCCGAGAGCTCACCTCCTCTGAGAGGCCTTCCCAGACTGAGCTACCCCTTCTCCCTCTGCTCCCCCTCCGCCCTCTTTTCCTCCCCCTTCCCCCCCTTCACCTCCCTTCAGCTAAGCCCCCTTTCCCTCTGCTCCTCCCTCTCTCCCTCTCCTCTCAGCACTGTGCTCATTTGTATATATTTTTTATTACCCTATTTATTTTGTTAATGAGGTGTACATCCCCTTGATTCTATTTATCATGATAATGTTTTGTTTTTGTTTAGTTCTGTTTTGTTCTGCCATCTGTCTCCCCCGATTAGACTGTGAGCCTGTCACTGGGCAGGGATTGTCTCTATCTGTTGCAGAATTGTATATTCCAAGCACTTAGTACAGTGCTCTGCACATAGTAAGTGCTCAATAAATAGTATTGAAATGAAACTGCAATATTGAGGGCAAATGAGATAGGGATGGAGCGTGGCCTAGTGGGTAGAGCATGGGTCTGGGTGAAGTAGCAGGGAGTAGAGGAAGGAAAAAAATCTGAGCCCCACCACTTTGAAGCTAGATATGTGTAGCAGCTGGTTACAGAATGTCTGCTGCAGTTCTACATCACTGGTTGTGCATGAGGCATAAAGGGCACTGAATACTTTTCCATAAAAAGCACACTGGAATAATAATATCGGTACAACTACGACGACGGCAATAACCAGCTGACATATCCAGTCTCTGTTGAGATGAGAGAGCCGCCTTCCGGTAATCCTTCCCCCAACAGGCCACCCCCACCTACCAGGTTTCTGGGGGGTTTTCATGGTATTTGTTAAGCACTTACTATGTGCCAAGCACTGTACTAAGTACTAGGGTAGATACAAGCTAATCAGGTTGGACACGGTCCATGTCCCACTTGGGGTCACAGACTTAATCCCTATTTTACAGATGAGGTAATTGAGGCCCAGAGAAATGAAGTGCCCAAGTTCACACAGTAAACAAATGATGCTGCTGCTGATGGTATTTGTTAAGCTCTTACTATGTGTCAAGCACTATTCTATGCACTGGGATAGATACAAGGATATCAGGTTGGACACAGTATCCATTCCACATGGGGCTCACAGTCTTAATTCACATTTTACAGATGAGGTAACTGAGGCACAGAGAAGTGAAATGACTTGCCCACAGTCACACAGCAGGCAAGTGGCAGAGTTGGGACTAGAACCCAGGTCCTTCTGGCTCCCAGGCTTGGGCTCTATCCACTAAACCAGGCTGCTTCCCTATCTCATTTACCCTCACAACACTCTTGGGTGGTTGGAGAGGTGGCGATTAGTAATAATACTTATGGTACTTGTTAAGCGCTTACTCTGTGCCAAGCATTGTTGTAAGCACTGGGGTAGGATATCAGGTTGGACACAGTCCCTGTCCCACATGGGGCTCACACTCTTAATCCCCATTTTACAGATAAGGTAACTGAGCCCCAGAGAAGTGAAATGACTTGCCCAAAGGTCACAGAGCAGTCAAGTAGCGGAGCTGGAATTAGAACCCACGACCTCTGACTCCCAAGCCCGTGCTCGTGCCGTTAGGCCATGCCGCTTCATGATGGGGGCAGTGCCGCAAACTTCAGGAAGTGGCCATTCCAGCCACAGTGACTGGCCTCTTCTTCTGTCCTCCCTTAACCCTGCTCTGCTGCCCAGTGGCCACCTCGTCTGCTGAGACCTCCTGCTGAAATCAGAGGCCAGGAAAGGTTTGTGGTGGGTCTCTCTGGAAGCTTTTCAGGGGGGCAAAATAGAATCCCCCAATTTAGAAGCAATGTGGCATAAATCATTTTATGTATTGATTAATTTAGATTAATGTCTGTCTCCCCATCTAGACTGTCAGCTCACTGTGGGCAGTGAATGTGTCTGTTTATTGTGATAGTGTACTCTCCCAAGAACTTAATACAGTGTTCTGCACATAGTAAGTGCTCAATAAATAAAACTGAATTGAATTCATGGATAGAGCATGGGCCTGGGAGTCAGAAAGACCTGGGTTCTAGTCCTGGCTCTGCCACTAGCTTGCTGTGTGATTTTGGGTGAGTCACCTCACTTCTCCATGCCTCAGTTACCTCATCTGGAAAATGGAGATTAAGACTGAGAGTCCCACATGGGACGTGGACCGTGTCTGACCTGATTAGCTTGTCTCTATCCCAGAGCATAGTACAGTGCCTAGCACAGACTAAGCGCTTAGCAAATTCCATAAGAAAGAAATTGTGACTGTCCCACTTAAAGTGAGGTCTCTGGGCATATTAAGCCTGACCAGCGGTCCATTCTGCAGTAATGGTTCAATCCTCTGGTCTGAAGCCCAGTATCCTCTCTCCAACCCTGGCAACAGGATCCTTGGAGGAAGTTGGATAGTTGCCCTCTCTGGCTACCATCCTAATGGTTAGGATTGCACCATCCCACACCCCTTACTTTCTCTTTTGAGACTACTGATGGTTTCGCTAGGCACTCAAGAAGTAACGAGAAAGAGACTTATATGGAGTGAATATTTTTAAAGTGGCTTTATCATAAGAACTGAAGAACCCCTTTGCCTTTCTGTTGCTGGTATTATTTTGGATCAGAGGAACCCGGAAAGGGAGAGGGAAGAAAAAAAAATCCCTACCCCTTAAGCACTTAGGTATTTGTCCACCCTACAACACTTATGTCTATATCCCTATACTCAGATGCTTTTCTTGCTCATATTTTTTTTAAGTCTGTGTCCCCTGCTAGACTGTAAATTCCTTGAATGCAAGGATTGTGTCTACTTACTCTATTGTACTCTCTCAAGTGCTTTAGTACAGTGCTCTGCACAGAGTAAGTGCTCATTAAATACCACTGACTGATTGATGTCTAGTGCATTAAGTGTTGTAGGGGTAGGGCAAATATCTAAATGCTTCGGGGGTATGGATTTTTTTATGGTATTTGTTAAGCGCTTACTATTTGCCAGGCATTATTCTAAGCTCTGGGGTAGATGCAAGATAATCAGGTTGGACACAATCCCATCCCAAATGGGGCCTACAGTCTTAATCCCCATTTTACAGATGAGGTAACTGAGGTCCAGAGAAGTGATGTGACTTGCTCAAGGTCACGCAGCAGCAGACGAGTGGTGGAACTTCTATTAGAACCCATGTTCTCTGACTCCCAGGTCCGTGCACTATCTACTAGGCCATGCTGCTTCTCAGCCTGCCCCTCTTGCTCTCCCACCATCACTTTTGGAAACTATGCTCCATCCCAACCTTGAAGCAGAGTTGAAGGGAAGAGAGATCCACGTGGAGATGACCAGTCTCTAACCCCAACCCTGCTGCCCTGCTTTCTCTAGGACTTTCCTGCTTCACAACATCATGTCCCCATCCTGGGAGACTTAGTCTGGGTTGCTAAATTCACCTCAGCACCTACTTACACTTCCTAAAAATCTCTAGGGCTTCTCCCCCAGCTTCCCCCCGTAGCTTTGTCTCCTCTGGTGGAAGGGCCCCTCTTGGGAACCGAGTCTTAGCACAACTCGTGTTAGTATGTAGTCCTGTGACCCTCGAACACCTCTCCTCCCGAAAGCCTTCCCTGATTAATTTCTCATCCTCCCATCCTATTCTCCTTCCCTTCTGAGTCACCATGCACTTAAATAGAAGCAGCAGTGGGGTGATTAAGACTGTGAACCCCTTGTGGGACAAGGGACTGTGTCCAACTTGGTTAACTTGTAGCTACCCCAGAAATTAGTACAGTGCCTGGCACATAGTAAGCGCTTAACAAACACTATTAGAAACAGGGGGGGTGGCAGGAGGATGAGGGGGGCAGGAGGACCCATTGGATCCCGCAACAGTTCCGATCCCCCCAGAACGTAGTGCAGAACCCCTTCTTTCCCCAGACCCCAAAAGCAGGGAGCCCCAGGCAACTTTCTGCTCTGCTTACCCCTAAACCAGCTGTGCTCTGGGGTTGTCTCTTAGATGACAATGAAATTGCCACAGCCCACACTGAAACAGCAGCAGAATGCTTCTCACTTCTGTTGCCGGGAGAGGGTGTGTGTGTGCTTGTAAGGTATACATAGTGTGTTTACATAGCTGTCCCTAATATGCACTGACTGCAAAGTTCACCTAAGAGTGTGTGTGTGTGGCTGGAAAGGCCTATGCTGAATCCTCAGCCCCAGCCACATTAGACACACAAAAAGATTGTCCCTTGTTGTATGGTGGAGTTTAGTGTTTGCCGCACCTGCCGCTGTTTTCTTTTCTCTCTTTTGCCTTCTTGTCTCTCTTTCCATACAAAAGGTCATGACAGTGTTTTACTGGGACTCCTATAGTGTCATGAACAGCTAAATTTGTAAATGCATTTTTTCACTCCTGCTCTTGCCCCCAATCAGTCAATCAGTGGTATTTATAGAGTTTCACTGCATGCAGAATACTGTACTAAGTGCTTAGGAGAGTACTCTACAACACAGTTTAGTAGAGACATTCCTTGCCGCTCATTGTGGGCAGAGAATGTGTCTGTTATATTCTTGTGTTGCACTCTCCCAAGTGCTTAGTACAATGCCCTGCACACAGTAAGTGCTCACAAAATACAATGGCCCACAACAAACCTACAGTCTCTAGACTTAAATTTTTAAATTTAAATTTCTAGATGAAGATATTTGGAGTGGTCTTTTGTTTTTCCAGATCCTTTCCTTTGCTCCAGTATTTTTCTTTTGGGGGGGAGGGGAAGCCCTTTCAGAGAGGAAAGGGATGCAATAGGAATGGCACTTTAGCATAGGAAAGGAGACAAGTGGGAGGAAGCCTTTTTTGGGCTGTGATCATGAATGACAATGTCATAGAAGATGACAGTGTTCCCATTTCATGACATGCAGTTCTGCACATCCAGGTGATCGTGGGTGGGGAGGGGAGAGAGACTGATGAGCTCTCTCCTTGCTGCAAAAGGGATGTGAGGCATGCTCAAGAGATGGAGCATTTCAGGGATTTCACTGCTTTCAAGTCAGGATATGGTTCAATAATGATTAATAATGATCACGGTATTTATTAAGCGCTTACTATGTGCCAGGCACTGTTCCATGAGCTGGGGTAGATCCAAGGTGGGACATAGTCCCTGTCCCATTCGGAACTCACATGAAGTGACTTGCCAGAGGCTCCACAGCAGGCAAGTGGAGGAGCTGGGATTAGAAGCCAGGACCTTCTGACTCCCAAGGCCGTGCTCTATCCATTAGGGAAGACACTTGGATGGGGACCTTGGTCATGGAAAAATCGGAGCAGGGGAAAAAAAAATCAATTTCAGTTATGAAGAAAAAACAGTCTCAGGGATTTTTTTTCCACCTATTGACCACTGCTTTTCCAAAATGAAGCTTTTGGAATATTTGTGTATTAATTAGGTACTGATGGATTTGCTTAAGGCAGTATTCATAGGTCAGAAGAGAGGGAGCATGGGGAAGGTTGAATCCATCTGCCCAGAAAATATTGGTGTTTCAAGATTCTGTTTTCCTTTGGTGTCCATTTACCTGCCATCCATTTCCTCCTTCAGTGACTGAAATGATGATGACTTCAAATTAGTGCTTGGATGGGTTTTTTGCCATAAGATATAACTGTATCTTCTCCAAGGAGCCTTCCTTGACTAACCTCTTATTTGTCCACCCTATTTGCCTTTCCTTCTGTATCACCTATGCACTTGGATCTGTCCTCTTTAAGCACTTTGATACTCACCCTATCTCCAGCCCCATGGCACTTCTGCAAACATCCTTATACTCAACTATTTCCCCTATCTATAATTTATTTGAATATCTGTCTCCCTCACAAGATTGCAAGCTCCATTTTTTTTTTTTGATGGCATTCGTTAAGCCCTTACTATGTGCCAGACACTGTACCTAAGCACTGAGATAAGCAAATCAGTTTGGACACAGTCCATGTCTCACATGGGCCTCACAGTTTTAATCCCCATTTTACAGATGAGGGAACTGCGCCCCAGAGAAGTGAAGCGACTTGCCCAAGGTCACACAGCAGACAAGTGATGGAGCCACGATTAGAACCCAGGTCCTTCTGACTCTGAGACCTGTGTTCTATCCACTAGACGATGATGCTTCTCCAGCTCCTTGAGGGTAGGGATCATATCTACTTACTATATTATATTGTACTTTCCCAACTACAGTGCTCTCTGCACACAGTAAGCACTCAATTAACACCATTGAGTGAGTGCCACTTTTATTGGTACAAAATTCATATATCAGCTTTAAATTTCCAGAGATATCGGCAAGTCCATTAGTTTTCAGCCCCAAGACTTGCCCAGAATGAATCAGAATGTGAAATTTTGCAGTAAGGATAACAATGATAGGTGCCACAAACTCTCTGAAAGACAGAAAACATAATTGACCCAAACCCCTGTACCGTTCCTGGAGGATTAGACCCTTTGACATATACAACACATCCACGGCAGAAGGCCCTGTCAGAGGACCTGGGTTCTAAGCCCAGGTCTGCCACTTGTTTGCTGTGTGACTTTGGGCAAGTCACTTCACTTCTCTGGGCCTCAGCTACCTCATTTGGAATAAGACTGTGAGCACCATGTAATAATAATGTTGGTATTTGTTAAGCGCTAACAATGTGCCGAGCACCGTTCTAAGCGCTGGGTTAGATGCAGAGCAATCAGGTTGTCCCATGTGAGGCTCACAGTTAATCCCCATTTTACACATGAGGTAACTGAGGCACAGAGAAGTTAAGTGACTTGCCCACAGTCACACAGCTGACAAGTGGCAGAGCCGGGATTTGAACTCATGACCTCTGACTCCCAAGCCCAGGCTCTTTCCACTTTCCATGTAGGACAGGGGCTGTGTCCATCCTGATTAGTTTGTATCTACCCCAGCACTTTTTACAGTGCATTGTAAGTGCTTAAAAATGCCATAAAAAATATTCCACCTGCTCCCATTTCTGAAAGAGACTAATGTAGCTGTAAATTAACTGAATTTTGGTTCTGTGAAACATTAACTTCGGTAAATCACATCAACAAACTCCAGTGGATTAGCAGAAGCTTTATGCCCTCTTTTATGTATTTAATTCCTCTGTTGGTTTATCCTCCAGTTTCCTTTATTTCCCAACTCTAATCTTGAAGCTGTTGGTGGAACTGAATTCTTGGCTCTGATGAAGAAGCAGGAGTTTGCAGTACTAATAGGCAGTCTTCTTTTGAGAAGCAGAGAGGCCTAGTGGAAAGACCACGGACCTGGAAGTCAGAGGCCCTGGGTTCTAATTCTGGCTCTGCCACCTATGTGACTTCGGGAAAGTCACTTCACTTCTCTGTGCCTCAGTTTCCCCATCTGTAAAATGGGGATTAATACTGGGAGCCCCATGTGGGACAGGGACTGTGTCTACATGTAGGCTGTGTGATCTTGAGCAAGTTGCTTCACTTCTCTGTGCCTCAGTTACCTCATCTGTAAAATGGGGATTGAGACTGTGAGCCCCACATGGGACAGAGACTATGTCCAACCTGATTTGCTGTACCCAGCCCAGCGCTTGGCATATAGTAAGCACTTAACAAATACCACAATCATTATTATTAGTAGTACGATTAGCTTGTATTTCCCCCAGCCCTTAGTACAGTGCCTGGAACATAGTAAGTACTTAACAAATGCCACAAGTGTTATTATTTTCCTAGAGTTAAAGCTGAGGATAGGGTCTATCTGCTGCAGGGGGGGGGGGTCCCGGATACCAATATAAATAGACTCTTTCAATCCATCAATCGTAATTATTGAGAGCTTACAGTTTGCAGAGCATTGTACTAAGCACTTTGCTTTGCTTTCATTTGCTTTGCATTGTAAATTCTCTCCACCCACCATCAACAGCAGCAGGAGCAGACGTCAAAGGGTGCTTGAACTAAAAAGCAGTTGGGAAAGTTATGAGCAATTGCTGCAAAAATGAATTCTGAAGCGCCCTAATGGGCGCTTCACTTTAAATTAACAGAGTTCTGAATGCCATTATTTTATCACTCAGGGAAAAATGTGGGGAATGGGAGGAAAGAGAAAGCCAAACTAAAGGCCATTGTAAGAAAATCCAAATTAGGCATCTCCCAAGAAAGCTGTGACACTGTTTTGTTTCGGCTCTTTTTGCATGTTTCTACTTTCAATTTCCCCTCTCAGGATCGCAACTGGAGAGTTTTCAATACTCTTCCAGTCTCGGCTTTGGGAGGGAGAGTCAAGCAGAAGCATACCCATTTCATTCCTAGCTTAGGCAGTGGCTAGCTAGTGGAAGGCAATCTGCTAAAGTCAAAACTCCCCTCTGCTGGGCAGCAGCACCATGGGAGACGATCAAGGGTGGAAACTCAAATTGACTGCACAGAAGGCAGTGGTAAACCACTTCCGTATTTTTACCAAGAAAGCTCTTTGGATACATTACCAGAACGACTGCAGATGGAGGTGGGGCGTTCTGGAAGAGACACGTCCATGGATCGCTATGGGTCGGAGATGACTTGACAACATAAGACAAGTTTTAATTTACATGGCGGTGTTCTCCGTGTGCTCAAGACATTTTCAACTGTTCCATGTTTCAAGGGACAAGCTGAATGTTCTCATTTTCCCACGTGAAACAGGTGTCCCTTTTCACATTATTGTCTGGGGCTGTAATCGGGGGAAAGGGCTGGCTCGAGTTAGTATAGCTACTGGCTGACATGAGCATTTCTCAACTTCTCCATTAATATCAAGGAGGAAGAGGAAAAGAAGGGGGAGGAGGAGTCATAGTTATGGTAACAGGAAAAGTAGTAAGAATAGTCATAGTCATAGTAGTCATGATAGTAATGGTAGAATCAGTCAATTTTATTTATTGAGGGCTTATTATGTGCAGAGCAGTGTATTAAACGCTTGGGAGAGTTCATGACAACAGAGGTGGTAGACACATTGGCAGAAGTTTTCAGGGAAATTCTCATCCCTCCATCAGGGCAGTCTTAATGCTTGGCTCCATTGTTTGCCCTCCACTATGTAACCGGGGGCAAGGCACTTAACATATCTCTGCCTCAATTTAGTCATCTGAAAAATGGGAATTCAATCCCTGTTTTTCCTCCCCATTAATTGTGAGCTCAATATGGGACAAGGACTGTGTCCCACCTGATTATCTTGTGCCTGTCTAGGTGCTTAGTACAGTGCTTTCAAATAGTTAGCACTTAACAAATACATTATCATTAATATATGAATAATATATTACAGCATAAGGATTATTAATTAACAATGCTAATAATTAACATTAATAGATATATTTGTTAAATATTTACTATTTGCAAGCACTGTACTTAACACTATATATATTATATATGTACTATATGTAGTACAATGCTTTGCACACAGTAAGTGCTCAATAAATACAATTGAGTGAATATATATACACATATATATATATTTGGTGTTTTTTAAACACTTACTATGTGCCAAGCATTGTAATAAGCACCAGCGTAGACAGAAGCTCATTAGGTTGGACCCAGTCCATATCCCACATGGGGCTACCAGTCTTTATCTCCATTTTCCAGAGGAGGTAACTGAGGCACAGAGAAGTTAAGTGACTTGCCAAGGTCACACAGCAGACGAGTGATGAAACTGGGATTAGAACCCAGATCCTCTGACTCCCAGGCCCATGCTCTATATAGTAGGCCATGAGGCTTCTCAGACCACATCATTATTATTATTGTTTGCTCACAGTCCATGCCAAGGAGGTACTTTATGGAGCCTTCTAATAAACTCTCAGTCCCAACATTTGGGCATCACTAATGCCTTTTTTGATATTGCATTCTCAAGATGATTACATCCTTGTTCTGATTATTTTTCATTCCTGTTGCCAACTGCCCTTCAGTTATCACATAGGAGACGAAGAGGGTGATGTATTCCTTGACAGTCTTAAGCTCTTCTAGGTGATGTAATTATCATGTTCAGAGTATTGTTCATTTGTATGCCACAATCTGTCTTTCAGCCTTAACGAAAAAAAAAAATTCCATTCATTTCCTAGGTATTATACAGCTCCCCGAAAGCTCCACAGTAGACAGACACGTTTTTGCTCCTTTAACCTTGGAGAACTAATATAAAGGAACCAAATTGCAAACTCTTCCTCATCAGCAACCAAATAATCAGTTACATGATTTTCTGAGAATCTTTATCATTAGCACTGAATGACTGATGTAAGGGCCTTAAGGAACCCAACCGAGTTTTCAGATCCTAGGCTGAATTTGCAGGATTGGCACTTCAAAAAAAATGGATTTTATCTTCATTTGTGTTGATTGTCATTGAGATCTTCCACCTAACTCTTCAAGAGCTGGGGCTTTTGCCTGGTAAAGTGTTGGGGGTTGTTTTAGGAGAGAAAAATAGTCTTCTGTCTTTTGGGGATTTCAGAAACTAAACAGAACAGAACTAAACTAAACTAAACAGAAAACAAAAACTAGTGTTATTGGAAAAGGTCTCCCTCAGGTTTGTTTCTACTAGAGGTGGCAAGGAGGGTTGCTTTGTATTGGATAGGTGGAAGGCATTTAAACATCTATTCCATTGAGGAGATAAAATATTTTTCAACATCCCCCTCCCTCCAGCCCCCCCAAGCTGTCTGGCAGCAATGAACGGGGGCAGCTGGAGTGTGGCGGGGAAAGGAATAGGATGGTTGATCTTTCTGGAAAGGAAGAGGAAGGTTGATTTTACTAAGTGTTTTTAAGCTATTCTACTACACAAGCAATATGCAATCTACAAAGAATGGACAGAACAGCTGTGGAAAGACAAAGAAGAACTCATTTCATTATAGAGAAAACCACTGATGAATTTGGATGATTCTGCTTCAGACACCTATTAGGAGAGACGGTGGGAGAGGCAGATATCAAAGGGAAAAAGAGATGGGAGAGATGATAAAAAGCCAAGAAAGTAAAGGAAAACATAACCGCCAACTTAAGATCCTGCATTTAATATTGGTTATTCTCCTTGAAAAAAAATGGTATTTGTTAAGTGCTTACTATGTGCCAGGCACTGTACTAAGCACTGGGATAGATACAAGCTAATCAGGTTGGACACAGTCCACATCCCACGTGGAGCTCAAAATCTTTATCCCCATTTTACAGATGAGGTACCTGAGGCTCAGAGAAGTTGAGTGACTTGCCCAAGATCACAAAGCAGACAAGTGTAAACTAGTTATGGGCAAGGGAACATGTATTGTACTCTCCCAAGTGCTTAGCACAGTGCTCTATGCCAGGTAAGCACTTAATAAATACCACTGATGATGATGAATCGCCAGAGCCGGAATTAGAACCCTGGTCCTCTGACTCCTAGGCCCATGCTCTTTCCATTAGGCCACACCGCTTATCACGCAGATCCACTGGGTTGTGGTGGTTTTAGCAGCAAGGGGCCACCATGGAAATATCAACTGCAATCCACCGACTGCCGCTTCAACTCTTCCTGTGCTTTTCCTACCCCAGGACACTCCTCTCAACCAGGCTGTGTGACTCAGGAAAATTCCAGTCAAATGGTCGAGAATGGAACGGCTTAGAGACACACTGCCAGGAATCCCTCCCCTGTGGATGGTCAGTCAGTCGGTCATATTTATTGAGTGTTTACTGTGTGCAAAGCACTGTACTTAGCACTTGGGAGCGTACCGTGGAACAACGTAACATTCATTCAAACGTTTTTATTGAGCGCTTACTGTGTGCAGAGCACTGTACTAAGCGCTTGGAAAGTACAATTCAGCAACGAAGAGAGACAATCCCTGCCCACAACGGGCTCACAGTCTAGAGGGGGACACGGTTGTTAATGGTTTCAGCCGCTAAGCGGGTAAGGCTGGGGCAGTTGCCATCAGAGACACCAGTGGGTAGCTGTTGGGGGGAGAGAGTGAAGCAGTTAAACATTTTTTGGGATGTCTGTTTGAATAAGGACCTAGTAGAGGAGTGCAGTATCTCTGGAGCAAGCAGGGGAGACCCAGGGATCCTCTTGGAAAACATCTCTGGTTGCAGGACGCTGTACTAAGTACTTGGAAAAAATGACACAGTAAACAGACAAGCAGACTTTAAAGCAGTCAATCACCTTCTCCCCCTCCTACCACACCTCACTGCTCTCCTACGACAAACTAGCCCGCACACTTTGCTCTTCTAATGTCAACCTCCTCGCCACTGACCTCCAGTCTATGTCCTGTCTTTGGCCTGGAACGTTCTCCCTCTTCATATCTGACAGAGAATCACTCTCCCTACCTTCAAAGCCTTAGTGAAGACACCTCTCCTGCCAGAGGCCTTCCCTGACTAAGCCCTCATTCCTTCTCCTTTTACTTCTGCCTTCTCCTACTCTCTTCTGCATCACCCTTTCACTTTGATTTGGTCCCTTTATATACCCCTCTTTCAGCCTACAGCACACACATATATATATATATATCCATAATTTATTTATATTAATATCTGTCTCCCCCTGTAGATTGTAAGCTCTTTGTGGGCAGGGAATGTGTTTACCAACCCTGTTATATTATACTCTCCCAAGTGTCTAGTACAGTCCTCTGCACATAGTAAACACTCAATAAATACGACTAATTGATTGATAGATATAATCCCTGCCCTCAAAGACTTTACAATCTATCAGAGGTTTGGGAGTTGGAACCAACTAAGCCTTTCTTTTCTCTTCTTCCACTCCCTTCTGCATCGCCCTGATTTGCCCCCTTTATTCATGCCCCCTTCCAGCCCACAGCCCTTATGTACATATCTATAATTTATTCATTTACTTTAATGTCTGTCTCTCCCTCTAGAATGTAAGCTCATCGTGGGCAGGGAATGTGTCTGTCTATTGTTATATCGTACTCTTCCAAGCTCTTACTACAGTGTTCTGCACACAGTAAGTGCTCAGTAAATATAATTGACTGAATGAATGAATGAACCGACTTTGTAATGATCATATGGTAGAGGTTCATGCAGCAGAAAGTAATGATGTCATATGAAACTTTGCACATGCATACAACATAGCATAAAAGCATCACCCAGAGGTCCTGCATGTGCACGCTGGGTGTCGTAATAATAACTGTGGTATTTGTTAAGTGCTTACTGTGTACCAGGCACTGTAACAAAGCAAACCAGTTTGGACAGAGTCCCTGTCCCAATATGGGGCTCACAGTCCCAATCCCCATTTTACATATGAGGTAACTGAGTCCCAGAGAAGATTATTTCATTCATTCATTCAATCTTATTTACTGAGTACTTACTGTGTGCAAAGCATGCATTAAGCCCTTGGGATAGTACAATATAACAGCAGACACATTCCTGTGCACAATGAGCTCACAGCCTAGAGGGGGAGACAGATATTAATATAAATAAGAGAAGTGACTTGGCCAAGGTCACATAGAAAGTGGTGGAGGGAAGATTAAAACCCAAGACCCTTTGCTTTCCAGGCCTGTGCTCTACCCACTATACCACACTGCTGACCTCTTACAGATTGCGCTGGGGATGTCTCTGCTTCTAGGCATTCCATTTTCTGAAGTTGGTCCTGCCTGTCCTCCAAAGAGCTTCTTCTTCCTGCCTATTATCAATTAAAATCCTCCCACACAGTCAAGAATATCAGAATTAATTCATCTCAACTCCTTGTTCCTATGTTTCTCCAATCAATTTGTGTTCTTACAGCAGGTATGGGATCCCAACACAAAAATCAGAGAGAGAAAAATAGAAATTTCCACATAGTTTGTCCATTAACAGCACAGAGTCCCTCAAAACAACAAGAGTAATCATAATAATTGTTAATAACAAAAAATAATATTTGTTAAGTGCTTACTGAGTGTTAAGCATTGTACTAAGCACTGGGGGTAGGTGCCAAATCATCAGGCCCCACATGGGGCTCGAGTCTAAGTAGGAGATAGAACAGCTATTGAGACCCCATTTTGAAGATGAAGGAACTGAGGCATAGAGAAGTCAAGTGCCTAAGGCCACAAAACAGGTAAATGGCGGAGCGAGGATTAGAACCCAGGTCCTCTGACTCCCAGGCATGTGCTCTTTCCACTAGACCTCTTTTCCTGCCTTTACCGGAGTCCTTGGACTCTAATTCCCTCAAGAAGGCTGAGTCATTTTCACCTTGCGACGGTGGGATGTTGGAGTTGGTTGTTCAACTAGGCCATCTTG
Organism: Ornithorhynchus anatinus; assembly: GCF_004115215.2. Taxonomy (NCBI): domain Eukaryota; kingdom Metazoa; phylum Chordata; class Mammalia; order Monotremata; family Ornithorhynchidae; genus Ornithorhynchus; species Ornithorhynchus anatinus. Next base: position 17,932,368 of record NC_041733.1, on the reverse strand, counting down.
ACTTTTACTGGAGAACAGTCTTGAAAATATAGTATAGAATTGTACCGTTTCACTGTGCGAGGACAAGGTAGTATTTTGTCTTTTTAATTTTCTTTTCCAAAGCCAATGAATGGCAGAACAATAAAAGTGCCTTAGCAGGGAGACCGGGATGGCTTTGGGAGAATAATGAGTCCTAAAAAACACCTGAAAGACACGAGTTCAAAAATAAACTGAGCCGGGGTTCTTCAACGTGCTTGCCATCTGTTAGGAGTGTCGAGGAGGAGATTGTAGTGGCAAACGAATGAGGTTTCAGCTCTGTCATTTAGATAAATGATCGAATGCAAATCTTTGTAGCCAGTGCTCTGCACGTCAAGACCCCTTAGGTAAACCACCATTCCAGTGTTTGTTTTAAAGCTCCCAGGTGGCCATAGTGCTGACAAGAAATGCTGACAGGAGCTTCTCACACACCCTGGATCACACGTACCATTATTTCAGCATGGCTCGACTATTTGGAACTACTTTCAAGTCATGAAGTGAGTTTAGTACTGCTTCTCTCCATCCTCAGCTAGTGTGGCTTAGTGGGAAGAGCATGGACCTGCGAGTCATGAGACCTGGGTTCTAATCCTGCCTAGGCCACTTGTCTGCTATGTGACCTGGCCTTGAGACCTTAACAGCTCAGTTTCCTCATCTGTAAAATGGGGATTCAATACCTGTTCTCCCTCCTGCTTTAGACCATGATTTCCGGGTTGGAAAGGGACTTTGTCTGACCTGATAATCTTGTATCTACCCCAGCGCTTGACACATAGTAAGCACTTAGCAGATACCACAGTTGTTATTATTATTGGAATCAGTGCACTCTGGTGGAAAGAGCACAGGTCCGGGAGTCAGCAGTCCTGGGTTCTAATCCCGGTTCCGCCACTCTCCTGCTATGTGACCTTGGGTAAGTCACTTAACTTCTCTGCACCTCAGTTACCTCATCTGTAAAACAGAGATCGAGACTGTGAGCCCCACGTGTGTCCCACCAGCTCTGCTTTATATCCAGACCAGTGCTTAGTACAATGCCTGGCACATAGTAAGTACTTAAGAAATGCCATGATTATTATGATTATAATTCACCTCGCTGTGCCACCATTTCCTCATCCTTAACATGTACACCGAATACCTTTTCTCCCTCCTATTTAGAGTGTGATCCCCATGTGGGCCAAGGCCTGTATCTGACCCGATTATCTCGTACCTACTGCAGCTCTTCTTACAACCCTTGAAGCCTAGTAAACATCTAGCAAATACCAACCTTATTAGAGAAGCAGCGTGGCTCAGTGGAGAGAGCACGGGCTTGGGAGTTAGGGGTCATGTGTTCTAATCCTGGCTCTTGTCAGCTGTGTGGCTTTGGGCAAGCCACTTAACTTCTCTGTGTCTCAATGACCTCATCTGTAAAATGGGGATTAAGACTGCGAACTCCACATGGGACAACCTGATCACCTTGTATCCCCTGCAGCGCTTAGAACAGTGTTTTGCATACAGTAAGCACCTAACAAATACCATCATTATTATCATTAACCAATTGTGCCGTAAGGTGAATAAATACAAATTTTGTTTTCCACCATCCCTTCTCCCTGGAAAGTCCCTTCCTTCAGAAACTGTGATCGCTACCACTTTTTCACTAGTTCCCTCTTTCCTGGCGAGGATACTCAACTCTACTAATAAGGTGTACATCCCCTTGATTCTAGTTATCATGATTAAATTGTCTTGTTTTTGTCCGTCTGTCTGCCCCGATTAGACTGAAAACCCGTCAATGGGCAGGGATTGTCTCTATCTGTTGCCGAATTGTACATTCCAAGGGCTTGGTACAGTGATCTGCACAGAGTAAGTGCTCAATAAATATGCCACTTGTCAGCTGTGTGACTGTGGGCAAGTCACTTAACTTCTCTGTGCATCAGTTACCTCATCTGTAAAATGGGGATGAAGACTGTGAGCCTCAAGAGGGACAACTTGATTACCCTGTATCTCCCCCAGCGCTTAGAACAGTGCTCTGCACATAGTAAGCGCTTAACAAATACCAACATTATTACTGTTGAATGAATGAATGCCCAGACCCTGAGAAACTGAGTCCACCCCTTTTTGAAAGGTTCCTCAGGCCCCAGGCTGAGAAAATACGTCCAGAAAAGGTGGACTGCATCGTTAATCAGAAAGCTTCCTCCTAGATTCTCCAAAGGTGATTTTTAAATTAAGATGAGTTCGTTTTCTCTGGTAAATCCTTTTTCCCTCATGGATTTTGTCTCTACCATTTCATTTTAGAGGGATTTAGTTGTCATGGACCAGGTTGTCCACCAGGTGGCTGTAGGGGGCCCAATAACATTCCCTGGAGCCGGGAGCCATGAAAGTCATTTTTTACGCTAGTTCAGTGAATGTGTTGATGTTCAAAAAGTGTTTCATTTTCTTTTAGACAATATGCTACAGGCTCTTACAGTCTATGGGAAACCCCTTTACCTGTAGATTAATGATGAGAACATACTGTTTCTTTTGAGTATTTGTCCTCTTTCCTCAGCTAAAAATAATAATAATGGTATTTGTTAAGCACTTACTACGTGCCAGGCACTGTACTAAGCACTGGGTTGGATACAGGCAAATCGGGTTGGACACGGTGCCCGTCCCATGTGGAGCTCACAGTCTTGATTCCCATTTTACAGATGAGGTAACAGGCACAAAGAAGTGAAGTGACTTGCCCAAGGTCACACAGGAGACAAGTGGGGGAGGCGAAATTAGAACCCAAAACTTTATGACTCCCAGGTCCGTGCTTTATCCACCATGCCATGCTTCTTCTCTAAGCTAAACTGCAAGATCCTCAAAAGCTCCTCAAAAGTAAGGGCCCGATTTTAGCCTTCAATCAATCAATTCCATCAGTTGTACTTATTGAGTGCTTATTGGGTGCAGAGCGCTGTACTGAGCACTTGGGAGAGTACAATACACTGGAGTTGGTAGACACATTCCCTGCCCACGTGGAGCTCAAGTCTAGAGGACGAGCTCACGTTTGTAATTCTTAATAGCATCTTGTCTGGCCAGAGCCAGGAGGGTTCCAGGACTGCCAAATTTATGGGGTTGCTAAATTTGTGCTGACATTCACTCAATATGAGTGGGGGCGATGATGAGGGGGGTACAGGGGGTGCCCTGAAACCGAGGGAGCGAGTGACTGTTACAAACTAATTGGTACCTACATAGCAATCCTGATCAAACTGGCATTTCACTGCCCCAGGGTGATGGAAACCGGATTAAAGAATGGAACTTCTGACCCTCGGGTAGGTTTTTTTAATGGCATTTGTTTAGCACTTACTATGTGTAAGCAAATCAGGTTGAGAAGCAGTGTGGCTTAGTGGGTAGGGCCTGGGCCTGGGAGTTTGAAGGACCTGGGTTCTAATCCCAGCTCTGACATGTGTCTGCCCCATGACCTTGAGCAAGTCAATTCATTTCTCTGGGCCTCAGTTTCCAATTCATCTGTAAATTGGGCATTAAGAGTGTGAGCCCCATGTCAGACAGAGACTGTGTCCAGCCTGATTAACTTGTATTTAATAATAATGATAATTATGGTATTTGTTAAGCACTTACTGCATGCCAGGCACTATGCTAAGTGCTAGGGTTACAAGCAAATGGGGTAGGACACAATTCCTTGTCCCACATGGGGCTCACGGGCTCAATCCCCATTTTGCAGATGAGGTAACTGAGACACAGAAAAGTTGTGACATGCCCAAAGTCATATAGCAGACAAGTGGTGGAGTCAGGATTAGAACCCATGACCTTCTGAGTCCCAGGCCCATGCTCTCTGTCCATTATGCCATGCTGCTTCTAAGCATGCTGTGTTATTTCTAAGCCCCCAGTGCTTAGAATAGTGTGCGGCACATAGTAAGTGCTTAACAAGCCCCATAGTTATTATTATTAGATTGGACACAGTCCCTGTCCCCCATAAGGCTCATAGTCTTAATCCCCATTTAACAGATGAGGGAACTGAAGAAGTGTCTCTTTAAGCCACTGGCTCCCCATTCAAGCCCAGTATATCATGGGACCCAGATCCAATGCTTTGTGTGTTCAATCTCAGGTAGGGCGGCCTAGCAGGGGAACTCATAGAACAGCTCATCATTCTGCCGCGAAAAAGGCAGGTTTTTCCAGGGTAGCAGGACCACCTGGGTCCAAAACACTGCTTCATAGAGGCCCGTGGAAACTACTGAGGATACAAGCTGTACTAATGCTTCACTCTGCTGGACAGTTCTCACTTCCTGAAATGGACCTGCCTGCTTCTTCTTCTTCAACCACACTGTGCTTGGGCTGGTCTTAATGGCTTGCTGCACGATAAGTACCTCCTTTTGAAGGGGTAATTTGTTGGCAGCAGCTCTGCGGGCCAGGGGATAAATCTCAATTGAGGACCGGACCAGTCGAGAGTTCTTCACTGTTCAAATTAGTAACACACGGGAAGGGGGTCTCTGAAGGATGTAATGGTGTCTTCTCATAAAAATACCAGGCTTTCTTGCAGGGCTGCTAGGAGGAATAATGAATAAATGACTTCAAAGATCTTTGAAAGCCTGAGGAGCTCCAAAATTAGTGAATAATAGGAATCTCTCTTTAGGTTTTCCATAGACTCACTGTCCCTAGGTGACTCTGGGAAAATCCTTTAATCTCTCCAAGTCCTGGTTCTGCCTTATCTACAGTGGAAATGCTGATCCCCTCCCCACACTCTCTCAGGGGATTCTTCCCTTTGCAGCATACAGGAAACATGAATTCCTGGTGCCAAGGGGAGAAATGGTTCCAAAAATGGATAGAAAGCTCTCTGTGGAGAGGGAATGTGACACAGACTTTTGTTGCACGTTCACAAATTATAACAAAAATTGTAGCATCTGTTGAGTGAATATGATGTACCAAGCCCTGCATTAAGCGCTGAGGTAGATACGAGATTATCAGACACAAGTTCTGTCCCTCACAGGGCTCACGGTCCAAGAGGAAGGAAGAAACAGGTATTGAATCTCCATTTTACAGATGAGGAAACTGAGGCGCAGAGAAGTGAAGTAATTTGCCCAAGACCACACAGTAGGCAAGTGACAGAGTGGGATTACAACCCAGGTCCTCTGACTCTCAGGCCCATGTTCTTTTCACTATGTCATGCTGCTTCACCAATACTTAGTGCAGTGCACAGCACTCACTGAGCGCTCACTAAATTGCATTACTTCCATTACTAATGATCAATCTGTGTCCATTCTTTAGCAAACAGGACGTTCCTGGCTAAAAGGAAGAATTTGGAGAAATGCTAAAGACTCAAATTAGTCGACCTATACATACTGAACACTTCATTGGACAGAGAAGCCAACTAACATCCCTCAGAATACCAGCTGGGGGTTGAAGTCAGTGAGGAGATTCCCTGGTCTTGAAAGAGGCAGGCGGAGTTCACTTCTAGACTGTAAGCTCCTCCTCTACACTGTAAGTGCCTCCTCTAGACTGTAAGCTCCTCTTCTAAACTGTAAACTTCTTCTCTAGATTATAAACTGCTCTAGACTTATAAATTCTTCCTCTGGACTATAAACTCCTCCTCTAGACTATAAGCTCCTTATAGGCAGGAAAAGCACCTAACAACTCTGATGTATTGAACTTTCCCACACCCTTAGTACAGTGTTCTGCACACAGTAAACACTCAATAAATACCATTGATTAATAGATTGATTGATCTGTCATCAGCTCCAATATGCTTAGGAGATCAGACCTCCTTTTTAACTCTGGCCTCGTATCCATAAGCCCATCTTCTTTGGCATGTGAAAGTTCCCCAAACCAAAGCTAAGTTAGAACAAACAAGCATTAGTCTAAAAGTAGCCCTGACATTTCCACTCCCTAATCCTGCCATTTTGCTTCCTCAAACAAAATACACTTAAAGAATTTTTCAGACATCCTGGATGAGTAGGTACATTTCCTCGCCCGGATCTTTGCCTTCTGTCACAACCTTTTTGGAAAACGGCTCCTGGACTAAAAATGTCTCTCTTAATTAAGACTTGTAAGAGGTCAGAAAAATGTCAGATGGGCAAGCTCACATTAAAAAAAAGGTCCCTGCACATGAAAGGCAATACATAACAAAGATGTTTCAAGTTGAAACAAAAGCTTAATGGGAAATCAGAGAAGAAATGGACATGGACATTAATGCACATATCTGTATTTTCTTTATATTAATATCTGTCTCCCCCTCTAGACTGTAAGCTCATTGTGCGTAGGGAATGTGTGTGTTGTTGAACTGTACTCTCTCAAGCACTTAGGACAGTGCTCTGCATATGGTTAAATGCTCAATATGATTAACTGACAAATGGAAAGAATCTAAGGCAGTATCATACCACTCTTTAGAAATCCCAAAATGAATCAGGAAGAAAGTCAATGAGAAACAAAAGTATCATTTTGATTTTTCAACTGGGCTGCTCGCTTGGTGTAATGATTTTCTGTCAGCACCTTTCCCAGATGGAATACTGCAGGGGCTCGGTACATCTGTGTACATCTGGCAGGCTCTGGGGCTTGATGGGTAATTGGAAGCCTGGTGGCAGCATGCTAGATTCCTGGAAGAAGCAGAGGAAGCAAAAAAGGCACACTGAATCCACCCTGCCCTTGAATTTGCACCCTTTATTCACCCCTCCTTCACCCCTCCTACAGCACTTATTATAATAATAATAATCATAATCATTGTAGCATTTATTAAGTGCTTATACTGTCTGCCAGGCACTATACTAAACAATGGGGCGATTACAAGCAAATTGGGTTGGACACAGTACCTATCCCACGTGGGGCTCTCAGTCTCAATCCCCATTTTACAGATGAGGTCACTGAGGCACAGAGAAGTGAAATGACTTGACCAAGGTCACACAGCAGACAATGGTGGAGCCAGGATTAGAACCCACGAACTTCTGACTCCCAGGGCCGTGCTCTATCCACTAGGTCATGCTGCTTCTCTTATCTACATTTAACTTACCTACACATCCATAATTTAATTTATTTATATTAGAGTCCAAACTGTAAGCTCGCTGTGGGCAGCGGATGTTTTTACCAATTGTACTCTTCCAAGCATTTAGTACAATGCTCTCCATACAGTAAGCACTCAGAAAATACCATTGATTGACTGAATGATTCCAACTTCCAATGTCCAACTTCCTTCTCCAGTTTCCTCATTTTCCCTAATTTCCCCATTTTCCCTAATTTCCCCACAGATCGATTTCCCCACAGATCGTTTGTTTCCAGGGCAGCGCAAGGTGTTGAAACATTGCGAGGGACATTATAAATCTACAGTGGGGAGGAACATTCCGATGATATGAGGGCTCAGTGAAATCTAGTCTCCAAGCATCATACATCTGCCTAGTTGGGAAGCAACCGCTCCTGACTGGAAGCTCTGATGAAGAGTTTGTGTGTGGGCAGCATGATGAAGAACAAGCCAGAGTGGACCGGCGCTGCTAAGATGAAGTGGCATTGCTGGAAAGTAGGGTCCTTGAAAACTGGAAACCTCTTCACATGCAAATCCGCAGCTGGAGACTCTCTGGAAATTGGTTTTATTGCACATATGTTTTGCTGTAAGAACTCATCGCTCATCCCTCATTCAACTGAGAATCCATCACTCTTTGGCTAGGACAAAAACCACGTGGCGGGGATTTAGGATGTGTTAGCTATAAATCTGGATAATGCAGAACCAAAGAGGTGGAATGAGGTGAATGATCTTTTCCCCACCATATTAGGTGTTTTTTTTTATGGTATTTGTTAAGCGCTTACTATGAGCCAGGCACTGTTCTAAGCACTGGGAAGATACAAGGTAATCAGGTTGGACACAGTCCATGTCCTACATGGGCCTCACAGTTAATAACAGTGCTTAACAAATGCCAAAATAAATATGGTATTTGTTAAGCAATTACTGTGTGCCAGGCACTGTACTAGGCACTGGGATGGACACAAGCAAATCGAGCAGCACACAGTCTCTGTCCCATGTGGGGCTCACAGTCTCAATCCCCATTTTACAGATGAGGTAACTGAGGCCCAGAGAAGTGAAGTGTCTTGCCCAAGATCACAGAGCAGACAAGGGGTGGAGCTGTGTCTAGAACCCAGGTCCTTCTGACTTCCAGGCCCGTGTTCTATCCATAGGCCATGCTCTTAGTTTGCCAGACTAACTGGCTGAGAGGTCAAGGGCAAGAAAGACAGCACCTTCAACTCCACCACCACAATCGTGCCACACAGTAAGTGCTTAACAAATGACATAATGATTATTATTATGGCCATCTTCTATAACTCTGTGTGGGTCAGAGTTTATCTGATGTTTACCACAGTGCTTTGTGCGAAGTAAATGTGTAATAGATGCCCTTAACATTGGTTGAGTTAGGCCCAGTTGATGGATAGGTGTCAGCTTGTTCCCTGGGAACCACAGGCAAGCTATTTGCCAAGGACGCAGTGTGGCTTAATGGATAGAGCACAGGCCTAGGAGTCAGAGGCGCTGTGTTCAAATCCTGGGCTGGCAGCTGCCTGCTGTGTGGCCTTGGGCAAGTGACTTCACTTCTCTGTGCTTCAGTTTCCTCAACTGCAAAATGGGGATTCAATACTCGTTCTCCTTCCTGCTTAGACTTTGAGACCCAAGTGGGGCAGGGACAGTGTCTGACCTGATTACCTTGTATCTCCCCCAGTGCTTAGAACAGGACTTGACACATAGTAAGTGTTTAACAAATATCACAGTCATTTGCCCAGTAGGGGCAATTGAGAAACATGGGTTTGGATCCTTAAAACAGAGGGAGGCTTCAGGGGTTCCCCAGAAATACCCTGAGGGCTTAGTTTAGGGGCAAAATAGTTTCCAGGGATTCACCCTGGACTCAAGAAACTCCAGCAGGGCAGGGGGTTTGTGGGCTTAATAAATGGTATTTGCTAAGCACTTACTACGTGTCAGACATTAGTGGAAGAAACTAAGGCACAGAGAAGTGAATGACTTTCCAAGGTTACTCAGCAGACAAGTGGTGGAGTCTGGATTAGAACCCTGGTCCTCTGACTCCCAGACCATTAGACCACATTGTTTCATTGTTGTTTAAGGTTGATTAAATTTGTCTCCTTGAGGGCCACGATGGTGTTTGCTATTGTGTTAGGCTCCCCCAAGTGCTTAGTACAATGCTCTGCACACAGTAAGTACTCAAGAAATTGTCAGTCCAGCGACCTCTGAGAGGATGGGAACATCCTAGAACTCTCAGGGGACTGAGACAGATGTAGGCACATTAATGGAGTCTAGTCAACCTACCCTCTTTTCCTTTCCCACTAGACTCTCTGAAATGGTTCCAAATTTTCTAGAACTTTCTGAAAACAGATGTTGTGGGCATGAGTTGGCTACAGGCCTCAGGCTACCTAGGGCCTAATCTCAGCCCGCAGGATGGCCATGGAGTAGTAAAGATGCCCACCTATAGAGCCTGGGGGCAAAATTTGAGGTGTTGGTTCTGCTCCACTCAACAGAAGCTTTCACGGCCTTAAAAAGTGAGGGGATGGCTTGTGAACACCTCAAAATGCACATTTGCAAGCAATCCCCATAAGGAGGAGAACTTATAGGACTCAGAAGGAGAAGGCAGTTAGTCAATTATATTTATTGAGCGCTTACTATTTGCAGACATATTTTCTGCCCAAAATGAGCTTACATTCTAAAGGAAGAACAGTCTGTTTGTCTCTACAATGGCAAAGTGAAATCTATTATGTGCAAGTGCTCCCAAAAATAGTGTTTTCTACCCAGGCATAGAAATGTCAGTCCATTTGTGAAGCGTTTGCAACTATTATATTGTAACTTGTACCTGTGTGGAAAGCATTACATTGTAGGGATTTTCTTTTTATTCCAAATAATGACCTTGATTCTCCATACCTGGAAGGGATCTCTAAATCTATAAACTGAGAACGCTGAGGAGCAGTAGTGTAATGAACTAGAAAGTTTATGACTCCTTGATCCCAAATAATTATTTAGAGCTGAATTTGCACTCCAGATTTTGGGAAAATAAAAAAATCTGGGCAATTTTGCCCATATAGAATGAATGAATCAGTGGTATTTATTGAGTGCTTACTATTTGCAGAGCACTGTTCTAATTGCTTGAGAGAATACAAGAGAGTAAGCAGACACATCCCTTGCCCATAATGAGTTTACAGTCTAGAGATGAGCTTTCTGGTATGTGTTTTTTATTTCTCTGTGCTGTAGGTCTCTAAAATGGTTGTAAAGCTCTATAATGAACTTCATAGTATTTTGTGCCAGAAAAAACAGTAATAATACTAATACTAGTACTATTTGTTAAGCGCTTACTATATTCATTCATTCATTCAATAGTATTTATTGAGTGCTTACTATGTGCAGAGCACTGTACTAAGCGCTTGGGATGAACAAGTCGGCAACAGATAGAGACAGTCCCTGCCGTTCGACGGGTGCCAAGCACTGTTCTAAGAACTGGGGTAGATACAGGTTGGACACAGTCCCTGTCCCACATGTGGTTCACACTCTTAATCCCCACTTTACAGATGAGGTAACTGAGGCCCAGAGAATTGAAGTGACTTGCTAAAAGGTCACACTGCAGACAAGTAGCACACAGGTTCCATATTCTATCTCATTCTCATTTTATAGATGAGGAAACTGGAGCCCAGAGAGGTTAAGTGACTGACTCAAGATCACACAGTAGGCCAGTAGCAGAGCTGGGACTTAAATCGGGGTCTTTTGATTCCCAGATTTTGTGCTCTTTCCACTAAGTCCTACCGCTTCCCACAAACTCAAGAAACACACCCAGCTAGGACCTAGCCATGCACTGCAGGTTTTGGAGATATCAAAGCTTGCCAGCTGTGTGACTTTGGGCAAGTCACTTAACTTCTCTATGCCTCAGTTACCTCATCTGTACATTGGGGATTAAAACTGTGAGCCCCACGTGGGACAACCTGATCACCTAGAGAGGGAGACAGACATTCACATAAATAGATAAATAAATAAATACAAAAATATTGTGCCACCTCTTCTCATCCCATTCCTATACTCTTTATCCCCTCCCTCTTTGGGTTTGTGCTAGGAGCTCATCTCTAGACTGTAAGGCACGGAACATGTCTGCTAATTCTGTTGTAGGTACTCTCCCAAACACTTAGTACAGTGCTCTGCATGTGGTAAGTGTTCAATAAATACGACTGATTGATTGAGGTGGGAGAATGCAAGGGGAGGGATGGAAAGGGGAAGAGAGAAAAATAAATAAATATATGATAGCTTACTGATATCAAAATTATATTACCGGTATCCCTAAATGCACATTAAAAGTATAGACTGCTGCATAATGAATGTGGGCCTATGCAAATGAATATGTAAATGATCACATACATGATTTAACAGTACAGTAATACCAAAAGGGTTTCCTGAAAGAGTAATTTCCTTTTCGACTACTGCCTGGTGCAGATTCAAAAGATGTTTTTCTCCTTGGAATTGTGCTGATTTCAGTTAATGATGCCTCTGCAGTAGGAGCTTGAATTAAAAAATGGTGCTTTTTAATTTGAAGAAAAAGGAATTCTTACTCCTGTTTGTTTGCATCAATATTAATAATAAGAAGTTGGGAAAACATGAAGATAGATGATATTCTACTTGAATCTGGTCTGCAATTATGAAGCCAGAGAAGCAGTGTGGCCCAGTGAATACAGCCCAGGCCTGGGAGTCAGAAGGACCTGGGTTCTACACCTGACTCTGCCACTTGTCTGCTGCATGGCCGTGGACAGGTCACTTCACTTCTCTGGGTCTCAGTCACCTCATCTGTAAAATGAGGATTAAGACTGTGGGACATGGGTTGTGTCCAACCTGATTAGCTTGTATCTACTACAGTGCTTGGCACACAGTAATGACGCCCATCAAACAAAAATTCCTCACCATTGGCCTTAAAGCAGTCTACCACCTTGCCTCCTCCTACTTCATGCTACTCTCCTTCTACAACCCAGCCTGCACACTTCACTCCTCTAATACTAATCTTTTATCTGTGCCTCGATCTCACCTATCTTGTCCACGACCTGCCTGGCCTGGAACATTCTCCCTCCTCAAATCCGACAATTACTCTCCCTACCTTCAAAGGCTTATTGAAGGCACATTTCCTCCCAGACATCTCTCCAGACTAAGCCACACCTTTCCTCTTCTCCCACTCCCTTCTGCATCACCTGACTTGCTCCCTTGGATCTTCTCCCACACCCAGCCCCACAGCACCTATGGACATATCTGTACTTTATTTGTATTGATATCTTTCTCCCCTCCTTTAGACTGTAAGCTTGTTGGGGGCAGGGAATGTGTCTGTTGTTATATCATCCTCTTCCAAGAGCTTGGTACAGTGCTCTGCACACAGTAAGCATACTTTAAATACAACTGAAGGAATGAATGAAAGAAAAAAGAAAGCCCTTCTAAGCCTCACTGGCCTTCAGAGAAGCAGCGTGGCTCAGCGAAAAGAGCAGGGGCTTTGGAGTCAGAGGTCATGAGTTCGAATCCCTGCTCTGCCAGTTGTCAGCTGTGTGACTGTGGGCAAGTCACTTAACTTCTCTGTGCCTCAGTTACCTCATCTGGAAAATGGGAATTAAGACTGTGAGCCCCACGTGGGACAACCTGATTCCCCTCTGTCTACCCCAGTGCTTAGAACAGTGCTCTGCACATAGTAAGCGCTTAACAAATACCAACATTATTATTATTATTATTTACTGCTGAATTTTGGCTCAGATTCAGCTGACCAGTCTGAAGGCACTTTTGCCTCTGAGCAGCTTTAACTGACAAAACAGTCCTAACTCTTGGTGATCTTGCAAACAGCAGCTGTAAGTACCGTCTTGGGGAGCGGTTTAGAAAGGCTGGTGAGCACCCCCCGGAGAATAGCAGAAGAGCAAAAGATACCACTTTGCAGACTCATTCAGGGCGCTGACCCACTATCAGTCAGTCAATGATATTTATAGGGCACTTACTACGTGCACAGCACCTACTAAGCACTTGGGAGAGTACTGTAATGACCTTACAGTTTATAGAGGCAGACATTAATATAAATCAGTAATGTATAATATATAATTCAAATAAATAATTCATAATTATAACTTATAGATATGTTCATAAGTGGTGTGGGTTTGAGGGTAGAGTGACTATCAAATATCCCAAAGTCACAGATCTGTGCATAAACAACGCAGAAGGGAGAGCGAAGGGAGAAGGTAGAGCTTCCCCAAGGCCTTTTGGAGGAGATGTGACCTTAATAATGCTTTAAAGGGGGGGACAGTGGTGGTCTGCTGTACACTGAGTTCTTTCAGGGCTCTGCAGAAGCCTTTGGCCTGACTTTTTGCTAGCTTTGTGTCAGAGAGTCTGGAGATTCATACATTGTATCCACCCCTGTAGAAAGTTACAGAGGAACCCCAAAGGAACTCTTTTGCTACCAGAGGACAGGTTGGAGGGGACAAAGTGATCAATCAGTGGTATTTACTGAGCACTTACTGTATATGGAATACTGTACTGAGCATTTGGGAGAGTGTGATTGGATTTCCTCAGTGACGTTTTCTTTTACTTGTCCTTACTTCTCTGCAAAAGGCAAAGTTATAAAAAAAAGTGGGTTTATAGCAGTAAGTGAACTAATCACAGCTCTTAAGAGAACATTGAGCTTAATTCTCCAATAGTTTGAACCCAACATTGTCCCATCCCACTGTTTTCCCAGGCTGGTAAGATCAACCAGATCCAGGGGGTGGGGGAGGAAAGAATAACCAGTCAAGGGGCATGTCTCGGCCCAAAAATGAATCCATTTAGTCAGCCGAGGGTAGTTTTAAGATGGAGGATGGTAAAAGACAGCTGGTTGGGATGATGGCTGGATTTCCAGGCCAGTGTTGGGAGTTTGTGTGCAGACAAAGTTTGAAAATGGTTTGGTAATCTGAGGTGAGCACCAGAACCATCTATTTCCATCCCATTGATTTTCCCCTCAGGCAGACCATTTTCTGCTCATTGATTTTTCACAACTGGTTGAGTTGTGTTTCCTTCATTTGTCAGAATCTCCTCAAAGTATTTGGATGATCTTTGCCTTGCTCTTTTTCTTTAGTTTGATTTACCAGCATTGCTGCCTCCAACTGTGGTGACACTGTTCAGGGCTAGGTCAGCCCTCGTAAAGGTTTCCTTGTGCAAGAGAAGGGTCATATTAATAATAATTATATTAATAATAATAATATTTGCTCAGTGTTCACTTTATGCAAGACACTGTACTAAGCACTGGGATGGATACGAGCAAATCAGGTTGGACACAGTGCCTGTCCTATGTGGGGCTGACGGTCTCAAATCCCCATTTTACAGATTAGGTAACTGAGGCACAGAGAAGTGCAGTGACTTGCCCAGCAGACAAGTGGTGGAGCCAGCATTAGACCTCAGGACCTTCTGACTCCCAGGTCCGTGCTCTATCCATTGTGCCATGCTACTTCTCATGGTTGCGGCATCTTCACGAGCCAAAGCCTTTTTTCATTTGCAAAAATGAAGTGTTCAAGGGAAGTCAACTGGGGCAGAAATATTATTTTCATCAAAAGTACGTTGACCACACTGGATGTAGACTTGAAAGACTAGTTATTAGTGCTAATTATTAGTTATTTTTAGTTCAATTTGGAAAGGATAAAAAAAGGCATCTTTTGTATGCTCATAACTTCCATACTGATTAGAGCTCATGTTTAATAATAATTATGGTATTTCTTAAGAACGTCTTATGTGGAAAGCATTGTGCCAAACTCTGGAGTCAATACAATCAGATGAGACAACCAATCCTTGTCCCATGTGAGGCTCACAGTCTAAAGTTATGGGGCTATCAATAGGAAATCACTTTTAAAAATTAACTTTAAAGAGTGGGAGCCATCAGAGGCTCAGGGGATATACACTTTTGGGGTGTAGTTTGAGTGGATGACAGAATATGGGCAGAGCAAATGGGGTGGCCCAGCAAAAGTGAACTTAACTGCTGGCCCATCAGAAAGGAGAGAGGAATAAAGTCACCTTCCAGACTGCAAACTTCCAGTGGGTAGGGAATGTGTCTACCAACTCTGTAGCTGCACAGGATGTAGCATGGCCTAGTGGATGAAGCATGGGCCTGGAAGTCAGAAGGACTCGGGGTCTAATTCTGCTCTGCTGCTTGTCTGCTGTCTGACCTTGGGCAAGTCACTTCACTTCTCTGTGCCTCGGTTACCTCATCTGTAAAATGGGGGTTAAGACTGTGAGCCCCATGTGGGTCATGGACTGTGTCCAACTTGATTAGCTTGTATCTTCCCCCAGTGTTTAGTACAGTGCCTGGCACCTAGTAAGCATTTAACAAATACCATAAAAAACAAAAAAAGCTTAGTACAGTGCTTTGCGCACAGTAAGTGCTCAATCAATACCACTGAGTGATGGATTGATTGAAAAGGAGTTGAGGATTCCAGCACCCAAGCTTCTGCCCCCTGCTATAAGGGATAGTTTAGAGAGGGAAAAGTTTCCTATTTATTTAATTTGTTTCATTTTTGAGAAGCTAGGGCACTATAGGCTAAGAATCAAGACGCCTTCCTTTACATGCCAATGAGGTGCCTAGGTAGCATCTATGGCATCCAAAAGAAAAGAGAATGAGTGGGTCTTTTTATGTGAATGGATGGTCTGTATGCTCTCCATCTCCAGCATTGGAATAGCTTGGGCCTGTTGACTTGAGGTTCTTTTGGAATTATGTGACAACCACTTCCCTTCTAGAAGTGACCCCAAGGTCCAGATGTGCTGCTGTCATCCTGAAAATGGGCAGCAGAACCTGTGGAGCAGCCAGAGGTTGGCAGACTACCCTCTGAGGTATGTGACCGGAGTTGCCAAAGGCTATCATGGAACTACAGTCTCACTTTTTAAATATGGTATTCGTTAAGCACTTACAATGTGCCAGGCACTGTGTTAAGTGCTGGAGTAGATACAAGCTAATCAGGTTGGACACAGTCCGTGTCCCAGGTGGGGCTCACTGTCTTAATCCCTATTCTGCAGGCAAGGTAACTGAAGTACAGAGAAGGGAAGTGATTTGCCCAAGGTCAGACAGCAGACAAGTGATGGTGCTGGGATTAGAAACCCGGCCTGTGTTCTACCCATCTGGCCACACGGCTTCTCTCCATCCCTAAATGTCCAGAGCCTGGAGGCAAGGCCATGTTGGATTACCAGGTCAGATTTATATAAGGAATGGGAGAGGACTGCTTTTTCCTTTGTACAGTCAGAAAGACTCCCTCTTTTCCTTCAGGTTGACATTGAGCTATTGGATATTCCCCTCTGGGTGTGACCTTAATCGTGCTTTCACCTGACAGTAAGTAGCAGGGGCCAAAGCCATATATTCCCAGATATTGATAAGAATGCAATTACAAAAAATGTCGATAATAATCGCTGTTGCCCTAAGCAGAAACATCGCCCCAGATCACTGAAACAAGTATTTGGGTAAGGTGAGGGAGATGAAAGAAATGTGGAAATGGAAGTACAGTAGGTTCTGTTAATTATCTGCACTGATGGAGAGGAGCATTAGTGTGGATAATAGAAACAGCTGCAGACTATTGCATGTGTTCAAACACACAGATAGGCCTATCGCGCTCCCATAACCACACGCACACACAACACACTCACTCTCTCTCAGACTCATTTATCCTCCTGCCTCTAAGCAGGCTCCAATTCCCATTAAGCAGCATTGCCTTGGGTTTCCACTCAAGGAATAAGCATATGAAGCAGAATATTTTGGGGAGGGAGTAGGAGAATAGACTGCGGCAGAACATTTCGGGCAGGAGGCCGTCCCCCGGACTAATAATAATAATAACTGTAGTATTTGTTAAGCACTATGTGCCAAGCACCGTACTAAGCGCTGGGGTAGGTCCAAGATAATCAGGTCTCACCTGGGGCTCACAGTCTAAGTTGGAGGGAGAACAGGTATTGAATCCTCATTTTACAGATGAGGGAACTGAGGCACAGAGAACTGACTTGTCCAAGGTCACACAGCAGACAAGTGGCACAGCTGGGATTAGAATCCAGGTCCTCTGACTCTCAGGCCCATGCTCCTTTCCCTCCACCATGCTGCTACTAGATTAGTAGCCCTAGGGTGGAGGAATATGCTTAACCAGAGGTTGCAGGGGCAGGTAAATCTCTTTGCTCTGGGGAAGAGGTTTTTTTTTAAATGGTATTTGTTAAGTGCTTACTATGTGCCAGGCCCTGGTCTAAGCACTGGGACTCTCCCAAGCACTTAGTTCAGTGATCTACACTCAGTAAGTGCTCAGTAAATACGGTTGAATTGAATGAATAAAGGCTTGGGCACAGTCCATGTCATGGGCTCAGAGTCTTCTTCTCCATTTAATAGATGAAATAACTGAGGCACAGAGTAGTGAAGTGACATGCCAAAGGTAACAGAGCAAATACATGGTGGTTCTCCTGACTCCCAGGCCCTTGTTCTAGCCAAAAGGTCACTCTGCTTCTCAGGAGGTTGATAGGCAAGAGGGAACACTTCTCAAGTGGAACAGGTGGAGAGGGATTGTGTTACCAAATCTACTGTATTTTCCCAAGCGTTTAGTACAGTGATCTTCACATAGTAGGTGCTCAACACATACCACTGATTGACTGAGAAGTGAACAGGAGAGGTAAGGTAGTACTTAAGGAGAATGACCAGAGCTTGGGAAGGGTCACTGGAGGCAGAGATGGAAGCTGGACCACCCCGTTGTCTAGGGGCCATGGAGTTCCCTAGTGGGCATGGCAAGGCCCCACAGTAAAATCCTCCAGGGCGTGAGGGGACTGGGTGACAGAGACTGAGAGAAAGAGAAACACACAGCTTTAAAGCTAAAGAGAGACGGAGTAGGGGAAATGTCCAGCAGGCATTCCGGGAAGACTGGGAAAAACCTTGGAGCTGCCTGGAGCCAAGTGAAATGGGGAATGGAGTGGAGACACCCCTGAATCTATGTGAAGGCAAGTAATCTGATAGTGGAGAACTGAGAATGTACCCTCTAAGGAAGTAAAGGCAATCACCGTCTCGGACTGGAACGCTACCACATACTCCATTTAAACATTATTAAGGAACCACGGGGTTCAGAATTCATCACCCTCAATAGATTTTATTTATTGTTCTTCAACAGTAGAGGATGATACTACAAATAATAATTACGGTATTTGTAAAACGCTTACTATGTGCCAAGCACTGTTCTAAGCGCCGGGGTAAGCCCACGTGGGGCTCACAGTCTCAATCCCTATTTTGCATATGAGGTAACTGAGGCCCAGAGAAGTGAAGTGACTTGCCCAAGGTCAGACAGCAGACAAGTGGCAGAGTCTGGATTAGAACCCACGACCTCTGACTCTAACTCTGACTCCCAACCCCATGCTCTTGCCATACTACTCCTCCATAATCATAATGGTATTTGTTAAGTGTTTACTATGTGCCAAGCACTATTCTAACCCCTGAGGTAGATACAAGGTGTGATCCGGTTGTCCCACGTGGGGCTCACAGTCTTAATCCCCAATTTACAGATGAGATAACCGAGACCCAGAGAAGTTTAGTAATTTGGCCAAAGTCACACAGCTGACAAGAGACAGAACGGGGATTAGAACCCATGACCTCTGACTCCCAAAGCCCGGACTCTTTCCACTGAGCCACGCTCCTACATAAAGGCAGCACAAATACCAGCTCGACCTTCTTTTCTTTCTTCCATAAAAACCCAAACCCCGTTTCTATTTTCCCAATCTCCCACCAGTCCCCTGAGATAGGTAGGACAAGGAGCCGGGAGAGGATCTGGCAAATTACACCTTAATTATGCAAGCCAGGAGACAGCTGGAGACTACTGTAATGTTCCCACCAGCTCTGAACCTCCCCTTTTTATTTCGGGAAGGTGGGGAAGAGGGAAGGAGAAAGCTTCCTATGAAGTACCCTACCCCTCCAAGAGACGAAAGCCAATGACCAATGTAGGTCCACCTACCCCACCGTCCCGTCCAGCCCTTTAATTTCGACTCGGAAAGGAGGGAGGGGAATCATTCTTTCTTTTTCTGCGGCTTTAATTCAACCCCACAACTTCTGAACCAGCCCAGCAATAGGCCCGCAGCCTAAAGGGAGAGGAGGGCGTTGGATTTCCTGCAATTGTTTCTTTTTTTTTTTTCCTTTTTTCTGTCCCCTTCGCTATTTTGGGTTTGGGGTCGCCTCTGGAGCCTCGGCTCCCGCTCCCTCGGGGCTCCTTCTTACCTGTGCATCGGGGGAGGAGGAGGAGGAGGAAGGTGGGGAGGGAATTGAGGAAGGAGTCGGCCTGTCTTTTTCCTCCTCTCCCGCTCAGGCACAGACCCGCACAGAGGACCGACTCCCGCACCCTCGCACTTTTTCCCTCTCTCTCGGCTCCTCCAAGATGACAGGGCGGCGGAAGAAAGGCCGCTGGAATCAGCTGGTAGGTAGTAACCCTAAAACCCCACCCCCGCTGCTTTGGCTTTCCCAGGGTTTTTCCCCCCCTTCCCTCCCTCCTTCCCTCCCACCCGCTCCCGCACCGAGCCCGGGAGAGGGGGAAGGGAGAACCGGGGGGCGTTTTTGCGGGGCAGGCGGGAGCCTCCTCGCTGCAAACCTCCCGCAGGGCATCGAGCTCGGTTGCTGCTGCTGTTGCCCTGCTTTCTCCTCCTCCTCCTCCTCCAAGGATTGCATTTTGCTCGTTGGCTTTTTTTTTTCTTCCCCTCCGTTTTTGTCGGCGGGAATGAGCGTGCGGGGCGGCGGAGCGAGGGTCGGGAGTGTAAGTTTGGTGGGGGCGGCGGGGGCGGTGGGGGCGGCGGGGGCCGGTCCTGCGCCGGGAGAGATGGCTGCACCGCCCCAACTTACCGGTAAAAGATCTCTTTCTCTCTCCCCCCACAATCCTGGCGACACCCCCCACCCCGCCTGCCTCCACCTCCCCGAGCAAGTGCTGGACCCCCCCTTTCCCCTCCCCGGTCCTGTGCTGGACACCCCCCCTTTCCCCTCCCCGGTCCTGTGCTGGACACCCCCCCTTTCCCCTCCCCGGTCCTGTGCTGGACACCTCCCCCTTTCCCCTCCCCGGTCCTGTGCTGGACACCTCCCCCCTTTCCCCTCCCCGGTCCTGTGCTGGACACCCCCCCTCCTTTCCCCTCCCCGGTCCTGTGCTGGACACCTCCCCCCCTTTCCCCCTCCCCGGTCCTGTGCTGGACACCCCCCCTTTCCCCTCCCCGGTCCTGTGCTGGACACCTCCCCCTTTCCCCTCCCCGGTCCTGTGCTGGACACCTCCCCCCTTTCCCCTCCCCGGTCCTGTGCTGGACACCCCCCCTCCTTTCCCCTCCCCGGTCCTGTGCTGGACACCTCCCCCCCTTTCCCCCTCCCCGGTCCTGTGCTGGTCACCTCCCCCCCTTTTCCCCTCCCCGGTCCTGTGCTGGACACCTCCCCCCCTTTTCCCCTCCCCGGTCCTGTGCTGGACACCTCCCCCCCTTTTCCCCTCCCCGGTCCTGTGCTGGACACCTCCCCCCCTTTTCCCCTCCCCGGTCCTGTGCTGGACACCTCCCCCCCTTTTCCCCTCCCCGGTCCTGTGCTGGACACCTCCCCCCCTTTTCCCCTCCCCGGTCCTGTGCTGGACCCCTTCCCCCCCCCCCCCCGGTCTTGTGCTGGACCTCCCCCCGCAGTCTTGTGCTAAACCCCACTCCCTCCCCCGGCTCCCCGTGCCTCCCCTCGCCCTTTGTGTTGGATCGGGGGCTCGGCTCCCGCAGGTGGGTCAGGCTGCCGGGAGCCGGTCCTTGGTCGCCGTGAGAGGGGTCCCTGGTAGCCGAGGAAGGGTCCCTAATAGCGGGCAACCAGTCCTGGTAGCCTCGGACCGGCCCCTGGTAGCCTCGGACTAGCCCCTAGTCGCCCGGGACCGGCCCGGTTCATCCTCGCCTCCGCCTGGACCGGGTTGGGGCCCTAAGGGGTCTCGTAGCCCGGGCCCGTGGCATCCCTCCTGGGGTGGCAGAAAATAAGGTCTGGGTCTTTGCAAAAGGGCTAGGTAGCCCACCTCCCCACCGGCTCCCTCCCCAACCTTTTTAGCAGGGCGAGGGGCTTGGCCTGTTGGTTGCAGCAAGCTGCAAATACAAACAGCAGCCTGTTTGGGAGCTTTAACGAAACTTGATCCCGTTCCTGGCAGGGCAATAGTCTTGTCGTCGGGCTTATGTGTGGGTACTGCATCTCTGGCCTAGCAGTGAAATCCAGCAGGGCTGGAATGAGAGGAGAGCCGACAAAACTTACCTATGCACAGAAGCAGGTTTGCTCCTGCCAGGATAGGCCAACTAGGAATCGTGGCAGGGGCTGGTGCTGGGATTTTTTCCTCCGTTTCCTCTTTCATTTTAGGAAAAAAAACCGAGTCACCTAGCTGTGAAATGTCTTTACAGATGCATTTTTGGTAGGAAGGAAAGGGTCGTTTGGTTTGGGGTGATTCACGGCTCTTTTTCTGAGGTTTTTATTTTTCCCTTTAGAGTTCCAAGGTTACAAATTCTATTCCCTATTACCAGGGCTGCTGCCATTGGTTGGGGGGGAAAAAAATCTCCCCAATTTCATTTCCCAGCTCTTACAGCTGACGCTGAAATGTTGCTTCATGCTGTGTCATGTAGTCGTATATTTAAGATCAATTTATAAGCCATAATTTTCTCCTGTTTTCACCACACCTCTTGAGGGTATTTTTTCCAAAATCGTTTAACTGCCATTTTCTGACCTTTTTCGGGCTGCAGTGGGTTTGAAATTATTGCTCCAGCAAAGTATTCATGAGTTGAGACCGAATGAATGGTAGTCAGTCATCCAAACTTTCACGGGAGAAAGTGTGACACGTTTAAATTCAGCCATGTGAACTAAATTCCAAAATGGGTTTGGTTTTTTTTTTTAACCACTCCTCCCCTGGAAGGGCACAGAACCTCATGTACTGAGGTTATCCGAGGCAAAAGGTGTCTCACACCAGAACTTGGTGATGATTTGTGTTTTCAGCTTTCTGTCCTCTTGGAAAGTATTCCCACCGAGTTTGAATTTACCCTTCAAGAAAGGGGAAAAATCCAGTTCAGTTCTGTAGTCGGAGGCGATAGGCATTTCGTTAAGGGAACCTAGGGTGAAAAAAATATTTTCCCATGTGAAAATAGGCAAAAGTCAGTTATGAAAAACCATTCTATCCCTAACCTCTTGCCACATCCAGGGGAAAAGAGCAGGAGTACGTGCAAATGAGAATTAGGGCTGATGCCCATGTCGGTTGAAGCAGCAGCCTGGGGTCACAGGAGACCTGGGGTCACATCCTGTCTCCGCCACTTGCCTGCTGTATGACCGTGGGGGCGAGTCACTTAACTTCTCTAGGCCTCCGTTTCCTCAGCTGTAAAATGGGGATTAAATAACTCTTCTTCATTCCTCATAGATGTGAGCCCCTTGGATCAGAGATTGTCTGATTTGATTATATTGCTTAGTACTGTGTGTGGCACATAGTAAGTCCTGAGTAAATGCCATTATTATGATTATTGTAGGTAGTGGGCAGAATGTCCCTGACAGTGGCTCTTCACTTAAGTGTAAACCCTGACTGTGGCCCCATGTAGGGTTTTGGCCGGGGTAGGGGTGTTAGTGTTGCCAAGTGATACTTCTCCTAGTCACCCAGCTGGCCACTGGATAAAGCTCCCCCACCACTAGTGGCTTAAACCAGGCGGAAAACCTATGTGACCTGCAGCTGCAGAGGCCCGTGGCTTTAAGGGACTAATTGCCCCCTCTGCAGGGTCTTAGGAGGGAAGTGCTCTGGAAAGTCCAGGAGGACTTTTTCCCTCCCAGACTTCTCGGAGGTCGTCAGATATCTGAGAATAAATGGATGGGGATCGGTCAGCTTATTCTATTTGTTGCTAGTATGTGTTTGTTGAACAGGTAGACATTTTGATCTTAGTGAATTTGTCTCTAGCAGGAGGTGAGTGGTTAACATTTTTCCATGGAGAATGCCTCTAACTTTTGAAAGTAAAACGTGTCAGTCGAATAGTAAAAAAAGAAAAACCACGCTCGTCTTCAAATTGGAATTATTTTAGCAACAAGATGTTTAACGGCTGCTGTCAAAGCAGAGTATTGTTTAATTTCCTGGTTTCTTGTACTTAACATTTCCTGAAGCTATCAAGGTTGGCTCTCCAAACTGTCTCCTTCCAAATTGTGTCCTCCTTTGGGGTCTGGGATGGGGGGTGGTTTCTAGTGGGCCATGGCTCCAGGTGAGGAGGGGAACACAGATTTTGCTGCCCTCTTCTTGGATTCTCCATAGCGCCCGGACCGTGAGCTGGTCACTAGCCTTGTGTGTGTGCACGTGCGCATGCCCATGGATGAGAATAGTCCAGGAAAAGCTGTACATGTAGGGGCAAACAGGGCAGAAAGGGCATCCCAGAGGAGGGAGCTGGGCAATCTTAGAAACAGCATGGCTTAATAGAAAGAGGATTTGGGTTCTAATCCTGGCTCTACCACTCGCTTGCTCTGTGACTTTGGACAAGTCATTCAACTTCTCTGGCCCTCAATTTCCTCACCTGTAAAATGGGGATTCAGTGCCTGTTCTCCCTCACACTTAAACAGGGAGCCCCATTGTGAGACAGTGTTGTGTCCAATCTGATTATCTTGGATCTATCCCAGTGCTTAGCACACAGCTTGGCACATAGTAAGTGCTTAAGTACCACAGTGATTAGTTTTGAAGGTATTTAGGGGCCTTTCCCATGACTCATTCCCAGCTATGTCCCTCTTTGGGGCTCTGAGGCTGGGCTTACACACGGGCTCTTTGCTGCAACCACTTGGCAGGAGGCGAGAGAGGAGGAGGGAGGAGAGAGACAGTCTTCCTTCCCCTAATTAAGGCTGTGGATGGGACTCAAGAACTTCCTTGTAAATTTCTGAAAGTCAATCAATTGTATTTATTGAGCACTTGCTGTGTGCAGAGCACTGAATTAAATGCTCAGAAGAGTACAAAATAACAGAGTTGGTAGGCACATTCCATGCCCACGTCATGCCTATAGTCTACAGAGGGAGTCAGAAGGACTTCTTCCACCTTTGGAAAGAAGGGAGAAGCAGGTAGAAGGTTACTTACATTTGTATGAGCCATTTGATATCATTAATTGTCTCTGACTAGATGGCAAACACCAGGAGTGGTAGTGAGGGGGAAATACAAAGTATGGACCCTGGAATTTACAACCTAAAGGACAGACAAACTTAGAGGAAAAAAAATTCAGCAATTCAGGTTTTCAGGATTCACCTGGGTTGGGTAATGAAAGAGCCTCCAGGAATTACAAGATTTCAGTCCAAGGCCCACTGGACAGTTAAATATTCAAAATTCTAAGGTACTTTTGGAAAACAGGTGTGTCTGCTCTGCTGCAGCTTCACCCTGGTTGGAAATGGGATTTTGTTGAACACCACCAAGTGCTTAGTATAGTGTTCTGCAAATAGCCTTCAGTGCCGTCGAGTCGTTTCTGACCCATGATGACTCCATGGACATACCATCTTCAGAACATCCCATTTTCGGTCATAAAGTCATTCTGGTATGTGGATCTTTAGAGTCTTTTTTGGTAAAGATAGGAAGTGGTTTACCATTGCCTTCCACGCAGTAAAAACTTGAGGCTCTGCCATTGTCTTTGATCAGTGTTTTGATCACTTGATCATCCGCCTTTTGATTCTTTCCCATGCAGCTGCTGTCCAGCATGGGCGAATCGACTTTGATGTTTCGGCTTAGACCTTTCCAATATGGGTAGCCCTATATGGCATAGCTTTAAGCTTTATCAGTGGACGCAAACTTTCCTGCCACGGTAAAGTGTCAGTTCTTAGGAGAGCTACACATAGTAAGCGCTTGATCAACACCATTGATTGAGTTAAAGGGGTTTTGGGTTGGGAAGGAAATCGTGCCTCCTCTTCCTCTTTCTGTCCCTCCCTTCCTTCCTCCCCCTTTTCCCCTACACTAGCAAAGTATCAGTTAATTTAGGGCTAAAATTAAGGTTAGCCTCAATGATGTGGGTTTATCACACTTGAAATTATTATTACTGCTTTATAACAAGCATTCAGTATGTATTGAGCACTGTTCTAAGTGCTGGGGTAGATACAAGTTAATCAGGTTGGACGTGGTCTCTGTCTCGCTTGGGGCTCACAGTTTTAATAGGAGGGAGAAGGGTTGAATCCCCCATTTTCCATATGAGGAAACTAAGGCCCAGAGAAGTGATTTGCCCAAGGTCACACAGACAAGAGGTGGAGCTGGGATAAGAACCCAGGTCCTCTGACTCCCAGGCCTGTGCTCTTTCACTTAAGCCATGCTGCTTCCCATGAAGTAGCCAGGTAATTGAGAATATTGTGTATTTTTTAGGCCAAGCGTGAAGGAGATGAGTCTTTCATCCTCTCGAGAACTTGCGTCATGAGGCAGCCAAGTAGGAGACTTTAGCCCTTTCTCTCTTGGTAAGGATCACCCCTGTTCCTTTTTAAATAAATAGATTATGCAATAAACCTCGTAACCAGGCAGCCCCTCCTAAAAGGGAATTCTGGAAGCTCTTATGGACAGTGTTCTTTGTGTGTTTGACATTGATGGTTCAGCAGTCAATCAGTGGTATTTATTGAGCACTTAACTGTGTGCAGAGCCCTGAACTATGCACTTGGGAGAGTACAGAAGAGTTGGCAATAATAATAATTATGGTATTTGTTAAGCACTTACTATGTGCCAAGCACTGTACTATGCACTGGGGTGGATACAAGAAAATCAGGCTGGACAGTCCCTGTCCCATGTGGAGCTCACAGTCTCAATCCCCACTTTACACATGAGGTAACTGAAGCACAGAGAAGTGAAGTGACTCACCCAAGGTCACACAACAGAGAAGTGGCAGAGCTGGGATTAGAACCCATGACCGTCTGACTCCCAGGCCCATGCTCTATCCACTATGCCATGCTGCTGCTTTTACATGGTAGACACAGAACCTGCCATCAAGGAGCTTACGGTGTAGAGAATGGAACCAGACATTAAAATATATATAAAACCAGGAGAGGTGCCAGAATATAAGGATATGTGTATAAATGTGGTGAGATTGGAAGTCATGATTATCCAAGAGTTTAAGGGATACAGACCCAAGAACATAGATAGCATTCGCCCCCCCCCCCCCACCTCTAGAGGACGACTTGGTCCACTGGGGATCTATTGGCCAATGGAAAGTGTATGTCCTAAATGATGCTGGGAGAAGAGTGTGGGATTTCCATCCTGGGGAACTTTTAAAAAGGAAGGCACTGACATCTGTCCTGGAGAATGTGACCCATCACCCCCAAGATTGGAAATTCTTTGAGGGCAGGGATCACGTTTACTAACTCTATTGTTTTGTACTCTCCCCAGTACTTAGTACATTGGTTGGCACACAGTAAAGCGCTCAGTAAATACCACTGAGTGATTAGTTGCCGGGGGGCTGGACCAGCTGGTCTCTCAGGGCCCCTTCCAGCTGCATAATTCTGTGATTCCATGTCCAATATTTACTGTGGAGTAGATCAGTGAAACAGACAGCCTATACAATGCACCGGGGTCCTCGCAGGCATGAAACACACTGCTATTACCCAAGCTGTGCTGTCAACATTACACAGATTAGCAGTGCTGTCATCAACGGGTGCCAGGCTGTAAGCGTGTGTCACGGTGCCAGTTTTTTTTTTTTTTAGGAATGTTGAGAAATGCTGTACACGGTTTGAAGGGAATCCTTTGGGCTACATAATACCGCCATCCTTTCTTTCTCTTACCTCACTCCATTCCCAAACAAAGGAAGCGATCCATTTTTAATGGCATTGGTTTAGAGATCATTGCTAGGCCAGGTTGGAAGATCAGGCTTTCGTATTCTTGAGAACTTATAAGAAGAGAGAAAGCCGGGTAGGGGACTGTGACATTTTTTCTTGGAAAAGATTTGCTTGTGTTACTTGTAATTTACAATTATCTGGGCAATTCAGGCCTAACATATGCTTTGACCTCGATTACATGGGTACAACAGTCGTGTAGGGGGCACGTTCTGGTTTGAAATGTCCAGGTAATTGAGGCCGGAAGATTTTTAAGTCCAGGTATGAAGATTAGGCAGTAAAACAAACCCTTTAACGATGACAATGAGGAGGACCGCTCCCTCTTGCCTTTTTCTCTCTCTAGGCCTTGAGCAGACCTCTTGCAAAGCTGCAACTCCCTCCTGGCCTCCTGTAATTAGAGATGTATATAATATATATCTATATGTTTACATATAGATATATATATATATAGATATTAGGGATATGGTGGGTCAGAAGGTGTTTGTATGTGTGCATAGCTGTTGAATAATGTAAGCAACTCATGGTTAGGAAATGATGGGAACTCATGAGACTTAAAACAGCTTGGTTCTCACAGAGTGTCTGATCTAATGCTATTTTTCCAGTGTAATGGCTCTTTTTTTGGGTCCATGGAAAAAGACCTGGGAAGCAGCCTCTCGGGGGTGGTGGGGAAGAAGATTGGGGATTTAACATTTTGATTGTTAACTCATAAAGGGGACTAGGGATTGAGGTTCTGGATGACATTATTGACAATGATGCTGTCAACAAGCAAGGTCTCTCATTACCAGGCTGTTAGATACAGAGATCCCCAAGTGAATCAGAAAACCAGGAGGAAACCTTGTCATGCCTCTGTTTGTTTTACTATTACATTAAGGACCAATTTCAGTTTTAAAAATAGCAGTGTTCACCTGATTAGACCATTATAGTAACAGAGGTCAAAGGTGGAGGCTTAGATTAAATCAGAACAGGTATCTTGGACTTGGGCTCATTCGTTAGCAGTGGTATTTTGCAAGCAGACTGGAAGGTATTTCCTTTGCCATCCAACTGGAAAAGCTTTGTAAAATATGTATTACCGAGGAGTGGTTAGTTGGGATTTTGTGCCTAAATCCTGATCATTACCTAATGGGATTTTTTGATGATTCCAAGGCCAAGTAATTTCCTCAGTAAGGTATTTCCCGACTTTCCTTATTAATAATAATAGTAATTGTGTTTTTTGCTAAGCACTTACCATGTCCCAAGTACCATGCTAAATCTTGGGGTAGATACAAGATAATCAGGTTCCACATGGGGTTCACAGTTTAAACAGGAGGAAGAACAGGTTTTAGATGGAAGAAACAGAGCCATAGAGACACAGCTGGCAAGTGGAGGAGCTGGGATTAGAACTCAGGTCCTCTGATTCCTGGTCCTGGGCTATTTCCACTAGCCATGTTACTTCTTTATTAAGTGCTTAGAAAACAGCAGAAGCACGAGAGCCAATCCATTCCCTCAAGGAGCTTACACTCCATCGGGGGAGACTGACATAACCCTAATTTACAACAGTGGAATCCAAATAAATAATAGAATGTATGGTTGATTTTCTTGTTTTATACTGTTGTTTTCTCTGACCCAAAGCGACGCCATGGGCACATTTCTAACAGAACACTCCACTTCCATTTACAATCGTTCTGATAGTGTATCCATAGAGTTTGCTTGATTAAAACTACGGAAGTGGTTTACCATTGCCTTCTTGCACGCAGTCAACTTGAGTCTCTCCCCTTGACTCTCTCATGCTGCTGCTTACTAGAACACAGGTGAGTTTAGACTTGAAGCAGATTGCCTTCCACTCATTGGCCACT
Organism: Ornithorhynchus anatinus; assembly: GCF_004115215.2. Lineage (NCBI taxonomy): Eukaryota > Metazoa > Chordata > Mammalia > Monotremata > Ornithorhynchidae > Ornithorhynchus > Ornithorhynchus anatinus. The sequence continues at coordinate 17,903,831 of NC_041733.1, read as the reverse complement.
GGCCAAGCTAGGAATGGAATGGGTAGGCCTCTGCTTGACTGTCCCTCCCATAGCCAAGACTGTTGAGTATTGGAAACTCACCAGGTGCGACCCTGAGAGGGGACAGTGACCATGTAGTCCAGAGACATCTCTCTCCCTCTTGTGAGGAGAAGTTTGGTATGATAATCCAGTTTTGACTCAAAAGATGTGGCAAAGGAAGCAAGTCTTTGCTCCCCAACTGGCTTTTTTGACCAGGACAGTCTGACTTGCTGACAGAGGCAGAGACCCGCCGTGATGTCTACTTTTAAGTTCCAAGGTCCCTTGGAAATATCAGGAGCAGAATTGCCAGTGGAGCAATTTGGCCAAGCATCATTAGAGTTCTCTGCCTATCGACTTACCCACTAAAAGTGCGGTGGCACTGTCAGCCTAGAAATCCTTTGAAGCAGGGAGAAATGTCCTTCATTTCATTTGGATGATGTAACAGGTCTTTAAAAAAAAATTTCTTGGTATTTAAGTGCTTATTATGTGCCAGACACTGGACTAAGCACTGGGGGTAGATACAAACTAATCAGGTTGGACATGGTCCATGTCCCACTTGGGGTTCACAGTCTTAATCCGTATTTTACAGATAAGGTAACTAAGGCAAAAAGCAGACAAATGGCAGAGCTAGGATTAGAACCCAGATCCTTCTGACTCCTAGGCCTGTGCTCTGCCCACTAGGCCATGCTGCTTCTCATCACTGCTGAAGTGTAGCTACTACCTGGTGTGAACAGGTATTCTCTCTCAATCGTTGTAATATATTTTCTAAGCACTCAATAGAGTGCTTTGCACACAGTAAGCACTCAGTAAATACAGTGAATGACTGAATTAAACTATTTATTCGACCCATTTGTACAATGTGGAAGATGGTACTCCTGGCTAGGTCATAAGCCTGCTTTTTTATTTATTTATATTTTGGGGGGAGAATGGTTTTACATGGTGCAGTTTAATGAGACTCCTGGTGTACTGTCATCTATTATAAATGAGCCACTCTGTTAGTTGCACTGATTAATGAGCAGAATACACAGTAGGAAGCTAATGATCGACCTTATTGAGGTTTTGCTTGTTATTTACTAGTTTGCTGTGTTTTGTTCATACATCAGCAGCGTTAGATGGGCCCTCTAGGACTTCCCAAAGGATGGTGGGGGCCCAGCACTTTGGGGTGGGCAACTAGGAGGATCCAAATCCTGAAATCCTAGTGCTGCTGATAGTCCTCTTCCTTCCCTAGGGACAATTTAGCGATGACTGGGCCGCCACCATCCTGGAAAAGCTGTTAAGTGAGACCCCGGGGAGTTTGCTGGGTTGCAAAGCACTTTGGATCATCCTTAAAATGGAAAGTGTCAGAGATCTTGGCTTCCTATCTTCTGAAAGATTTGGAGGCCAGGTCTAAGATCAGCCATGAGGAGAAGCGGGTGGCCAAAGGGCTGGGCTTAAAAGGAAACTGGTGAGGAGCTTAATGAGTATTGGGCAGCAGGCCTAAAATATGGCTGGCTCTTGGTGGCAGAGACATAGCGGGACATGTGGGTACTGACAGGAGGATTCTAGGCCTGGTAAGGTGGTAGGAGGTAGGTTAGAGATACTGTTTACTGGGAGGGAGGGAGTTCCCTTAGGAGCACCCTGGGTCTAAACTCGTTGTGGGCAGGGAATGTGTTTATTATTATATTGCACTCTCCCAAGTGCTTAGCACAGCACTCTGTACACAGTAAGCACTTAATAAATACAATTGACTGAGTGCCTTCCCTTGGGAGCACCCTGAGTGCTCCCATGAATGAATAAATCACAGTGCACTGATGGACGGGCAGCAGGCTGGTGTGCTGATGTGGCAACCAAGACTGCGGATTGTCCTGTTTTTTCTTTCCAGCTTTTTGGAGAGGGGCTGGGAGATGTGCTCACGGTTCCAGCTGAATGGAATGTGCTTGCAACCAGGATTCCCATCTGTCTGGATTCTGATTTCAGTCTTCAATCTGGAGCAGATAGAGTGCAAGACATTTTCTGAAATCTCCAAATTTCTGGGTCTGAACTTTGCACATACATATTGGTTGCTCCAGTGCTGTTTACACATGTAAAAGTCGTCACCTGATTTTAAGATGACTTGTTACATTTTTGCACTTACACCTCTCTTCCTTTTCTTTTCCCTCCTACCTGCTACCTATTTTTTAGTTTGTTTCTGCAGAGTTTTTGTTCTATACAAGAGAAGCACGGCCCTTGGAGTCAGCAGGATCTGGGTTCTAATTCGGACTCCATCAATTGTTTGCTGTGTGATGTTGGGCAAGTCACTTAACTTTTCTGTGCCTCAGTTATCTCACCTGTAAAATGGGGATTAAGACTGTGAGCCCCATGTGGTACAGGGACTATGTCCTGCTTAGCTTTTGTCTATCCCAGCACTTAGTACAGTGCCTGGAACATAAGCTCTTAACAAATACCAAAAAAAAGTAAATAGAGTAAAACTCTGAGTATGCCAGGCAACACAATTCCCTGAAAATATCTCCATAACTGAGTTTTTAATATGCCACAGCCATGTCATGCTTTTACCCAGGAGGTGGAGTCTGAGAGGGTTTTTTTAATGGTACTTGTGAAGTGCTTACTATGTGTCTAGCACTGATCTAAGTGCTGAGGTAGATACAAGTTAGGTTGGATTCAGTCCCTGTTCCATAGGAGGGCTCACTGACTAAGTAGGAGGGAGAACAGACATCGAATCCCTATTTTACAGATGAGAAAACCGAGGCACAGGGGAGTGACGTGTCTTGTCCAAGATCCCACAGCAAACAAGTAGCAGTGTCAGGATTAGAACCCAGAGCCTCTGACTTTGAAGCTTATGCTCTTTCTCCTAGCCCTCTCTGCTTCTCTAAGGTTAAAGTAATAAATGGCTTCCAGTACTTCCAGTAGCCACAAAGGTACTTGTGTCAATGGGTCGTTAGTGCCAGCTCCAGGACTCTTGGTCAACGTCTCCAAAACCAAGGAGGCAAAGGGAGCCTCAAAGTGGGTAGAGATTTTTAGTGGAGGGGAGGATGGGGAAGGGCTGGGTTTGGGTGAGCCATCAGGCTTGAAAAGTCACCATTTTGTGCCTTTTCAGCCCTGCCTGGAAATTGTAGTTCATCAGAAACCTACTAGGCTAGAAGTAATAGCGTGATGAAGCCATTTTGAAGCAATGTGGTCTAGTAACCAGGAGAGCTGGGTTCTAATCCCAGCTCTACCACTTGTCTACTGGGTGACCTGGGACAAGTTGCTAAACTTCTCTGGGCATCATTTTCCTCATGTGTAAAATGGGGATTCAGTACTCGTTCCTTCTCCCGCGAGATTGGTGAGCCCCCTATGGGATAGGGGCTGACCTGATTGCCTCGTATCTATCCCAGTGGTTGGCGCGTAGCTCAAACTTAACATGTCCAAAACAGAACTCCTTATCTTTCCACCCAAACCATGTCCTCTCCCTGACTTTCCTGTCATGTAAACAGCACCTTCCTGTCTCACAAGCCCCTAACCTTGGCATTATCCTTTACTCATATCTCTCATTCAACCCTTATATTCAATCTATCACCAAATCTTGTGGGTTCAACCATTACAACATCGCTAAAATTCATCCAAACTGCTATCATGTTAATCCAAGCACTTATCCTGCCTTGATAACTGCATCAGTCTCTTTGCTGACCTCTCTGCTTCCTGTCTCTTCCCACACCAGTCGATACTTCACTCTGCTGCTTAGATAATTGTTCTATAAAAATGTTCAGTCCATATTTTGCCATACCTCAAGAACTTCCAGTGGTTTCCCACATTTAGACTGTAAGCCCGTTATTGGGCAGGGATTGACTCTGTTGCCGAATTGTACATTCCAAGCATTTAGTATGGTGCTCTGCATATAGTAAGTGCTCAATAAATGCTATTGAGTGAATGAATTCACCTCTGCATCAAACTGCTAACCATCTGCTTTAATGCACTCAATCACCTTGCCCCCTTGTACCTTACTTTCCTGACTTCCTATTCCATCCTAGATCCCAGCCCACACACTTTGCTACTGTACTGCCATCCTACTCAATGTACCTTGAGCTCACCTATCTCTCCACTGACCCCTTGTCCATGTCCTGTCTTTGCTCTGGAATGCCCTCCCTCTTTATATCCCTCAGTTGATAACTCTCCCCATCTTCAAAACCTTATTAAAGGCACATCTCGTCCAAGAGGCCTTCCTTGACTGGTTGCTCGTTTCCCCTCTCCCATCCCCTTCTATGTTCTCCTTGCACCTGGTTTCAGCCCCACAGCACATATGAACGATATAACAGAGTTGGTAGACATATTCTTTGTTTTCTAAACCTGTTATTTTTTGTAGTCTCTTGGATCCTCTCAATCAGTGGCATTTACTGAGCACTTACTGTGTGCAGAGAACTGTTCTGACCACTTGGGAGACTACAGTGTAACAGCTAGTAGACACATTCCCTGCCCACAGCGAGCTTACCAAGTTCTCCATATAAAATATCAATTTCAGAGCCCCCAAAGGGGCATCCAATTCAAATAATGGCCCAAACAATACTAAGAGAATGGAAATGACCTCACAGTTCCAATCTGCCATGTTCTTATTTATGCATTCTTGTGTTTTAATGACAGGGTTGCATATCTGACTCACAGAGTCTGTGATGACCCCTTCTTCCCCTCATCTGCCTCCCTCCCCCCCGCACCTCCAAACCCCAACGCTGGGCTTCAGGGAATGAAACAGGAAACATTTCCCAAAGAAAAATAAACATGATTCACCCCTGTTTAGAATGCTGAAAATGAAGAGATAAATAATTATCGGATCACTGCTAAAAAAGCTAGCCACTTTGCGGGGAATGCTACAAGTGAGAGTCTGGCTGTACAGCCAAGATAACAGCAGAGCAGTTCTTTGTGAGGTTAGATTGGCTGTCTCTTCTCAAGAAATGTACTAGAACAATAATCATGCTCATTTTACCCTGGCTAGCAAGAAGACACAATTTCCATTAGAGTTGCCTTGAAGTTTTGCAGTGATTATTTCAGCTTAAAGATGTGGTTGTTACTCATTCTTCCGTCACATGTATATAGACCCATAAATGCAGAGATTCCTATGGAAGCGTGAAAACATTTTCTCTCTTCCTTCTCAGATTCTGAGAGAACCAGGCTTGTGGCTCTGTGGATAAGGTGACAGAACTTTCAGGAGTTTAGAGAGAGGCAAGGGATAGGCTTCCAGGGGACAGATGAGTAGTGTGGCCTAGTGGATAGAGCACAGGCCTGGAAGTCAGAAGGATTTGGGTTCTAATACCTGCTCCGCCACTTGTCTGCTATGTGATCTGTGGCAAGTTACTTCGCTTCTTTGTGCCTCAGTTACCTCATCTGTAAAAATGGGGATTGAAAATGTGAGCCCCATGTGGGATAAGGTCTGTGTCCAACCTGATTATATTGTAGTACAGTGGTTGGCACGTAGCAAATGCTCAACAAATACCGTAAAAAAAAGGAAAGGACTCTGGGGTGTTCTGCACTGTAAACTCATCGTGGGAAGGGAATGGTGTATACCAATTCTGGTATATTGTACTCTCCAAGACATTCAAAGGTTTCTACTACTGGGCCTTCTTTGGGGTGTTTCAGCAAACCAGAATCTCCTTCTGTAGTCAGTGGGTCTCTGAAGTCACTTAACTTCTCTTTGCCTCTCTAAGATGGGAATTAAATCCTACTTCCTCCTGCTTAGAATGAGAGTCCATGTCGGGCAGGGACTGTGCCTGACATGATTACCTTGTATCTACTCCAGTGCTTAGAACAGTGCTTGGCACTCAGTCTTGTTGTGGGCAGAGAATGTGTATGTTTATTCTTATATTGTACTCTCCCAAGCACTTAGTTCAATGCTCTATACATGGTAAGCTCTCAATAAATATGATAGAATGAATGAATGCCTCACATCACTTATTATTACTACTGCTATTATTATGTATTTTAAAGTAAAGAAGGGTTTAGGGTCCTAAATGCAAACTAACTGTATTTTCTCATTATTCACTGCCACCCCTATTTAAAGTAGGAATTGTGGTCAGAATGACAAAGGGTTGGAATAGTTTCCTAGCTTCTCTTATGCCTGAAGTCGAATCATAGTTTTGCAGTTTCCTTGGGGGACCAACCCTATTTTAAAAAATATCTTCCATCCTCCCATTGCTATAGGTGTATGGTGACCTCTTCCTTCGCTAATGACAAAATGCATTTGTACACTTTAAGGACAGGCTCTGTTGTAAAATGCCAGTATTTTACACAGAAGAAGCAGTGTGGTCTAGTGGAAAGAGCACAGACCTGGGAGTCAGAGGACTTGGATTCTAACCCCGGCTCCACCACTTGTCTCCTGTGTGACCTGGGCAAGTCACTGACTGTCTGTTACTTCATCTGTAAAATTGGAATTAAGACTGTGAGCCTCAAATTCCCATTTCACAGATGAGGAAACTGAGGATCAGAGAAGTGAACTGAGTTGCCCAAGGTCACACAGCAGTCATGTGGCAGAGCTGGGATTAGAACCCACACCTTTTGACTCCTAGGCCTATGCTCTTTCCACTAGACCATGTTGCTTCCACAGATGAGTGTGTGGAGAGAAACTGATGCAATCCTAATTGTGTCTTGCTGATGGTTTGGTCATAGCAGCAGAGCAGTGGTGTGATGTTTTTCAGAGTAGTCTAGGATGGAGATAGGAATTTGGTCTCTGATAGCTTCGTGTTAAGTGGTAGGACTTGTGAAATATCCCAGAAGGTAATTGGTTTGGTAGCTAAGATTAAAATAAAACTCTGCTCCATCTTTTCCATCCTCTCCCCTAGAAATTTTAATTCCATGTTTGTGGGGTTCATCCTTCCTACCCTCAGGACATACACTAAATGAAACCAAAACCAGTTACATACATTTGCAATATCTTTCTACCCTTAGGGTCTTACTGTACTTTCACACTTAATGAGGTAGCTTTGGTGGCTTTCAGAAGGGATAATTCATTTCTGCAGCCCCACCACCACTAGTGAAGAAGGGTCTCATTGGCAAGACAGTATTTCATCATGCTGGTTTTTAAGTGCTTACTAGGTGCCAGGCACTGAACTAAGTGCTGGGCTAGATACAAGCTAAATAGTTTGGACACAGTCCATGATCCTCATGGGGCTCTCAGTCTTAATCCTCAATTTCCAGATGAGGCAACTGAGGCCCAAAAAAATTAAGTGACTTGCCTAAAGTCACATAGCAGATAGGTGACAGTCAAGATTAGAAACCAGGTCCTCTGACTCCCAGGGTTGTGCTTTCTCCACTAGGCCACCCTGCATCTCTAATTGTTGAACACATTGTGGAACATGTAGATAAGCATCTGAAAATACAATTCAGAGTTAAGCCATCAACATAAATCAAACCCTGAAAATTTTGTGTTAGGGTTTGATTAGCTTGGAGACTTTTCATGGCAGAAATACCTGCATTGGCCCTCTAATCAGAGGTATTTATTGAGTGCTTACTGTGTGCAGAGCACTGTACTAAACATTTGGGAAAGTACAGTAGAGTTAGTTGACACAATCCCTGCACACAAGAATCTTACAATCTGGAGTATGTATCTCCTATTCCTTGGTTTTCCAGTGGAAAGCAGTGTGGCCTAATGGAAAGGGCACAGGCCATAAAGGACCTGAGTTTTAATTCTGGTTATGCCGCTTGTCTGCTGTGATCTTGGGTAAATCAGTACCCAAATCGTATTGGGTAAATACCCAAATTGTATTGGGTAAATTTACCCAAATTGGGTAAATCGTACCTCAATATCCCCATCTGTAAAAAAAAAATGGTAAAAACTGAGGCCCAGAGAAGTTAAGTGATTTGCCTAAGGTCACACAGCAGACAAGTGGTGGAGCTGGGATTAGAACCCATGTCCTCTGACTCTCAAGCCTGTGGCCTTGCCACTAGGCCATACTGCTTCCGTTAAAATATATATATATATATATATGGATATGTATTTGCATGTCATCCTTGCTCAGTGGTATTTGAGTGCTTACTATGTACAGAGTAATGTATTAAGTGCTTGGGAGAGTACAGTACACCCAAGTTGGTAGTCATGTTCCCTACCCACCACAAGCTTAACAGTCTAGAAGGGAAAAGCTACCTGTTCTCTCATTCTCCCTCCCTCTCCCACTCCCTCTCTCCCCTTTACTCTGTGAGTTGGGATGAGAAGAGTGTCCAGTGTGATTATCTTTAATCTACCCCAGCGCTTAGTACTGTGCTTCCTATATGCCATGCACATAGACACATAGGAAGCACTTAAGTATTGTAAAAAAAAGTAGTGCTTAACAAATACCACTATTATGTTCTTTTTTTTATTATTACCTGCTTATTCAGTCACTTCTCACTGGCAAATCTGTGGGCTGGAATTCCCCGCCCCCATCAATGCACATCATAGATTGCTCAGACCATAGTTCAGTCTGGGTTTGTTCTAAGGGCTTCCTCCTGAGTTTTACTTCTTCTATTTGGACCAGTCAGTTTTTAGGGGAGTTGTAATTCCCAAGGGAGTCCTGACTTGGTCTACTACGATATCTTCGTTAACATTGGTCTAGGGGCTAGAGCATGTGCTTGAGAGTCAGAAGGACCTGAGTTCTAATTCTGTCTCTGCTACTTGTTTGTGTGTGACCTTGGGCAAGTCACTTTACTTCTCTGTGCCTCAGTTCTCTCATCTGTAGAATGGGGATTAAGACTGTGATTCCCCTGTGGGACATGGACTGTGTCCAACCTGATTAGCTTGTATCTCCCCCAGTGCTTTGAACAGTGCCTGGCACCCAGTAAGTGCTTAACAATTACCACAAAAAAACCCTAAAAGAAACATTGGAGTCTCTTTGCAGGAAGCTAAACAAGTGAGCACCCTTTCTCCTTCATGTTCATTTCCCACCATCCCTTAAGATTTGTGGTAATTCCCTTGAGATCATCTTCTGGGTTATGAACCTTGTAATAATAATCATGATAACCGTGGCATTTAAATTCTTAAGCAGTAGGGTAGATAGAAGATTATCAGACATAGTTCCTGTCCCACATGGGTTCACAGCATAGGCGGGTGGGAGAACAGGTATTTAATCCCTGGATGAGGAAAATGAGGACCAAATAGGTTATTTGCCCAAGGTCCCACAGCAGACTAGTGGCGGAACTGGGATTAGAACCCAGGTCTCCTGACTCCCAGCCCCATGCTTTTTCCGCTACACTGCATCACTTCTTGCAAAGACTTCCTTTTCCTTGACCCCTCTGGTCATGGTGCACTTATCTGTGCTGTCTTTCTTACTGCTGGCATCTGCTTCTCCGGGCGGCCCAAGTTCTTTTCAAATGTGATTAGTGTGCAGTTCACCATTACCCTTTAAATTGGCAACACCAGGATTCTCCTCAGCCTGTTGGCCCTTTCTGTCCTTGTTTCTGGGTTCTTGGTCTCAGGCCAATTTGGCACGGTGTCTGTCTTGCTCACTCCTAACAGCAACTGCAAAATGTCCAGTTTCGTCACTGTTAAACGGACCCTGGCGCTCTCATTTCAGCTCCCTTCAGTGGAGGGAGGAGTTAAGTCCACGGTCACCTCATGGCGTTCCTTGCCAATCTTCTCCTGCTCTTTTCCCAGGAGCCCCACAGCCAGGACTGGCCCAAGATAAAATCAGCTTCGGCCTGGGACTTCATAATGATAATAATAATTGGGGTATTTGTTAAGCACTTACTATTCATTCAATAGTATTTATTGAGCGCTTACTATGTGTAGAGCACTGTACTAAGCGCTTGGAATGTACAATTCGGCAACAGATAGAGACAATCCCTGCCCATTGATGGGCTTACAGTCTAATCAGGGGAGACAGACAAAAACAATAGCAATAAATAGAATCAAGGGGTTGTACATCTCATTAACAAAATGAATAGGATAATAAAAATATATATAAATGAGCAGACAAGCACAGTGCTGAGGGAAGGGGAAGAGAGAGGGGGAGGAGCAGAGGGAAAGCGGGGGAAAAGGGGCTTAGCTGAGGGGAGGTGAAGGGGGCCAGAGAGGGAGCAGAGGGAAAAGGGGAAGCTCAGTCTGGGAAGGCCTCTTGGAGGAGGTGAGCTCTCAGGGCATTGAAGAGGGGAAGAGAGTTTGGCGGAGGTGAGAAGGGAGGGCATTCCGGGTCAGCGGGAGGATGTGGGCCAGGGGTCGACGGTGGGATAGGCGAGAACGGGGGGCGGTGAGAAGGTGGGCAGCAGAGGAGTGGAGCCTACGGGGTGGGCAGTAGAAAGAGAGGAGGGAGGAGAGGTAAGAGGGGGCAAGGTGATGGAGAGCCTTGAAGCCTAGAGTGAGAAGTTTTTGTTTTGTGCAGAGGTTGATAGGCAACCACTGGAGGTTTTTAAGAAGGGGAGTGACATGCTCAGAGCGTTTCTGCAGGAAGATGAGCTGGGCAGCAGAATGAAGAATAGACTGGAGCGGGGAGATCAGAGAGAAGGCTGACACAATAATCCAGCCAGGATATTATGAAAGCCTGTTCCAGTAAGATAGCCATTTGGGTGGAGAGGAAGGGGCGGATCTTGGCGATATTATAAAGGTGAGACCGGCAGGTCTTGGTGACGGATTGGGTGTGTGGAGTGAATGAGAGTCCCGAGTCAAGGATGACACCAAGGTTGTGGGCTTGAGAGACGGGAAGGATAGTCGTACTATCCATAGTGATAGGGAAGTCAGGAAGAGGACAGGGCTTGGGAGGGAAGATAAGGAGCTCAGTTTTGGACATGTTGAGTTTTAGGTGGCGAGCAGACATCCAGGTAGAGATGTCCTGGAGGCAGGAGGAGATAAGAGCCTGAAGGGAGGGGGAGAGGACAAGGGCAGAGATGTAGATTTGTGTGTCATCTGCATAGAGGTGATAGTTGAAGCTGTGGGAGCGAATGAGTGCACCAAGGGAGTGAGTGTAGATGGAGAAGAGAAGAGGGCCAAGAACTGACCCTTGAGGAACTCCTACAGTTTAGAGGATGGGAGGGGGAGGAGGAGCCTGCGAAGGAGACCGAGGATGAACACACAGAAAGATAAGAGGAGAACCAGGAAAGGACAGAGTCCGTGAAGCCAAGGTGAGATCAGGTGTGGAGGAGAAGGGGATGATCTACAGTGTCAAAGGCAGCTGAGGTCAAGGAGGATTAGGATATACTATGTACCAGGCACTGTATTAAACCCTGGGATGGAATCAAGCAAATCAGGTTGGATGCAGTCCTTGTCCCACATGGAGTTCACAGTCTCAATTCCCATTTGATGAGATAACTGAAGCACAGAGGAGTGAAGTGACTCACCCAAGGCCACACAGCAGACAAATGGCTGAGTTGGAATGAGAACCCGGGTCCTTCTGACTCCTGGGCCGGTGTTCTGTCCGCTACTCTATCTCGCTACTTCAGATCCCCTTCAGACTTCCGTTCAGATCCTTGAATGAGCCACAGCTGGAAGCTCCCTGGGCCCTTCCTAGGGCTTCCTCCAAAGCAATGATGATTGAGGATGATTTTTCAATAATGGAATCTTCCTCAAAACTGTGGGACTTCCAAAAGGAGATGTCTTTGGCACAAGAGAAAATAAAAGGCTGAGAGAAAAGGTCAGAGTTCAGGGCTGGAGATGGAGATGTGGGATGGCTCTCTAAATTCAGGTGATAATTTTAACAATGTGATTGGATCAGCCTGCCTTCCCTCACTCTCCTTCCCGCCTGCCTCAGCCAAGGAGATGAGGGAGAACAGCAAAGAGCCTCAGGTTTGGAGGAAGGGGGAGAAGGGAGGGAACCAGCAAAGGAGTAGGCACAGAGATAGAAGAACCAAGAGGTTTCCTGGTCCAAGCTGAGGTGTTTGAGTTTGAAGGATAAGGTGTTTTGGTGGTACTAAATGCAACTGGAAAGTCCAAGAGATATAACAGAAAGGTAGGGAGGGTTTAGGAAGAGATTATAAGAAGTAGAGGGGAAAAAATGAGGAAATGAGACTTTAAAAAGGGTATTTGTTAAGCATTATTATGTGCCAGGCATCTTACTAATCACTGGGTAGAAACAGGATAATCAGGCTGGACACAGTCCATGTTCCACATGAGGCTCAGTCTTAATCTCCATTTTACAGATGAGGTAACTGAGGCACAGAGAAGTTAAGTGACTTGTCCAAGGTTGCACTGTGAACACTTGACGGAGCCGGGTTTACACTCGGGCCCTCTGACTCCCAGGCCTGTGTTCTTTCTACTAGGCCATGCTGCTTCTCATAAGAGACTACAGCAAGTTCTAATATAAAGCTTGTTTTCTGTATGTATTTTGGCTAGCACGCTACTAAGGAATTAGGGATCATTCTTCTGGCAAGGCATGACAGCCTGGATAGCGATCTCTGGACTGTAAACTTGTAGTGGGTAGGGAATGTGGCAATTTACTCTATTGTACTCTCTCAAATACTTCGTACGGTGCTCTTCACAGAGTAAGCATTCAAATGGCATTGATTGAGACTGGTGAAGATTTGGTAGACACCTGTGCTCTGGGTAGTTCCCCACTAATCTGTGACCCCTTCCCCAGATTCTGAGATCCTTGTAGTCAGGCAACAATTCCTCTAATACTAGCTTTCTCACTGTAACTTGAGCTCATCTATCTCGCCACTGACCTCTCTCCCATGTCCTGTCTCTAGTCTGGAATGCCTTCCCTCCTCATATGTCTCCTCCAGACAATTGCTCTCCCCTCCTTCCAAGCCTTATTGAAGGCACATTTACTCCTAGAAGCCTTCCCTGACCAAGTTCTTCTTCCCTCTTCTCCCATTCCCTTCTGTGTCATCCTGACTCACTCCCTTTATTATTCACCCCCGCCCCCCCCCAGCACTTATGTCCATATCTGTAATTTGTTTATTTTTACTATTGTCTGTTTCCCCTTCTGGACTATAAGTTTGTTGTGGGCAGGGAAGGTGCCTTTTATTGTTATATCGTACTCTCCCAAGTGCTTCGTACAAAGCTTTGCATGCAGTAAGCGCTCATTAAGTACATTGAGTGACTCTGTTATACTGTATTCTCCTCAACGCTTAGTACAGTGCTATGCACACAGTATGCCCAAAATAGATACAATTGGGTAAGGTGTAAGTACTTAAACACAATTTCTTCCTTAACAAAGGATTCTTTGGAGAATGTATCCCCTCATGTTGGAAAAAGTGAAAGAATACAGGAAACAGAGTGGAAAGTATGAAAAATGGTCCTGTGAACATTGGCCTCTTATCAATCAATGGAATTTATTGAGCCCATACTTTGGGCAGAGCACAGTATGAAGTGCTTGGGAAAGTTTAGTATAACAGAGTTGGCAGACACATTGCCTGCTCACAATAAGCTTACAGTAACAATGATTGTAACATTTAAGTGCTTATTCTGTGCTTAGCACTGTATTAATACCATACAAGAGATTGTGGCTACAACACACTGTTTAAAAAGATATCTAAAGAGTCGCAACTGAAGGGGTCATGATGTCAGCATCCCACTGAAAATGAGATAAAAGGGAGGTCCCTCATTCTAACCTGTTATTTCCCCTGGACATTAAATGGCTAGAAAAGTGTGGAGGAAAATAAGCCAGACATTGTAAGAGAAATATTGAAATAGTCTTAATGCGAATTTAATGTGTTTTAGTCTTCAAACGAGAGATATTTTTGTTATTTTTCCCTTGGGTGGAAGTGGGTTACAGAATATCTTATGTTTGGGCTCAAGGCAAAAATTACTAAGTGACATTTCTGATTGGTCAGGCTAACAGACTGTTTATCTAGTGTGACGTGTTTGTCTCTAAAGTTACCCAGGTGATTCTGGTCAAAGCATTTTTACCCCACCTGGATAATTGAAGTGGTGTTGGCCTGAAGTAATAGTATCAATCAATTTGTTGTATTTATTGAGTGCTTACAGTGTGCAGAGTATTGTACTAAGTGATCAGGACAGTACAGTATCAGAGTTGGTAGACATGTTCCTGCCTACAAGGAGTTTACAATCTGGAGAAGCAGCATGGCCTCGTGGATGGAGCATGGACCTGGGAGTCAGAGGGACCTGGGTTCTAATTCTGGCTCTGCCGTCTGTCTGCTGTGTGACCTTGGGAAAATCACTTCTCTGCCTCTGCTACCTCATCTGTAAAATGGGGATTAAGACTGTGTACCTCATTGTGGGACATGGACTATGTCCAACCTGATTAACTTGTCTACGCCAGTGCTTAGTACAGTGCCTGGCACATAATAAACACTTAACAAATACTATAAAAAAAATAGTAATAGTCATATTGCTTAGTAATAGTACTTAGATTGTAAGCTCCTTGTGGGCAGGGATTGTGTCTGCGAACTCTGTTGTATTGCACTTTCCAAGTGCTGAGAACAGTGCTGGGTAAACAGTAAGCGCTCAATAAGTACTGTTGATTGAATGCTGAGCATTGTACTAAGCCCTGAGAAAGCTAGACTGTCCTCTAAACTGTAAACTCATTATACTAATTTTGTTGTACTCTCCCATGAGCTTAGTACAGTGCTCTGTGAATAATATGTGCTCAATAGAAATGATTGATTTGAAGAGTATACAGTTGGGAATTATACGTGGACCCCCTCTAGAGCTTGTCATGGGCAGGGAATGTGTCTGCTCTATTGTTGTATTCTGCCAAATGCTTAGTTCAGAGCTATGCACACAGTAAGTGCTCAATAAATACTGTTGACTGACAGGATGCCTTTGAGTCATCCATTACAATACTCTCCAGTTATTTGATGTGTTTTGGGGAATGGCTATTTATGGCGGGTTTTTTTTTAAGGTATTTATTAAGCATTTCCTATGTGCCAGGCACTGTACTAAGCTTTTGGGTAGATACAAGACTGTGAGCCTGCTGTGGGCAAGGATTGCCTCTTTGTTGCTGAATTGTAGTTTCCAAGTGCTTAGTACAGTGCTTTGCATATAGTAAACAGTCAATAAATATGATTGGATGAATGAATACAAGATAATCACATTGGATACAGTCCTTGTCCCACCTAGGGCTCGCAGTCTTAATCCCCATTTAATAGATGAGGTAACTGAGGCACAGAGAAGTGAAGTGACTTGCTTAAGGTCACACAGCAGACAAGTGGGCATTCTGGGATTAGAACCCAGATCCTTCTGATTCCCAGGCCCCTGCTATATGCACTAGGCCATGCTGGTTTTCTGTTAAGCACTTATTGTGTGCCAAGCACTGAGGTAGATTCAGGATTTTCAGATTAGACATAGTCCCCGTCCCTCTTGGAGTTGACGTTGTATGTATGAAATGGGAAGAGCAGATTCCTATAGGATAGTTGTGGAAAATGAGGCACTGAGAGGTTAAGTAACTTGCCCAAAGTTGCCCAACAGGGGAAGGTAGAATTAAACTTCTGGTTTCCTGACCATTGTTCTCATACTCTTTCCACTAGTCCATGTCCCTTGTAGCCCAGGTATCGGGGAGGTACTGGGTAGAACCTGAGTCAAGACTACCTGATGGCTTCTCGGTGCCGATTTCGGGACTCCAAAATCTCCTCCTAGCGTCCTCCCCTCTTACTTTCTTGGGCAGCAGAGGCCCAGCCGGGGCCAGTAGGCGGTTTACTGGTCACACCCATGGGTGTTTTTGTTTTTAGGACTCCCCGCGGTGTTGCCAAACAGGAAGTGATCTGGAAATGGGCACCATGGGAGTTGTGCCGCAGACTCATGCACCCTTGGGCAAATCCCTCTCGGCCCACACCTCGGCCTGCTCAGGGCGTCTCCAGAAATACCTGGGGTAGGGCTGAGCTTTTGGATCTTTGGTTTGCGTTTTGGTTGGTGGTGCCACGTGGAGCTTTGAGGATGAGCGCTATAAGAGGCTTATTGAGTGCTTACTGTATGCAGAGCACGTTCCCTGCCCACAACGAGCTTACAATCTGGAGGGTTCCAGCTGCATTCTTATGGCCATCTCTATGTTAACACCAGTGAAGATGGAATGGGCAAGGGAAATTCAGGTTCTTCACTTTGGGGGTCACTTGTGAGCTTCCTCTCTCTGCTGTAGCTATGTATCTCTCAGTTGTAAAATCAGAATTAACTCTTTCTGTAAAATGATGTCATCAAGAGGAATTAACATCCACAATAAGGCATGTAGTTGCTATCTTCAAACACACCCACAGTAGCAATTAATCCCTTTTTGAATTTCTACTGTCTTCCACCCTGCCCCCCCCAAAAGCCTGGCACCTTGATGTTATTTTACTTTAGAACAGCAAATTTCAGGGTTCCAGTAAATTCAAGTATCCAGAAGCAGCATGGCCTAGTGGAAAGGGCATGGGCTGGGATTTGGAGGACCTGGATTCTAATCCCAACTCTGCTACTTGTCAACTCTATGACCTTGGGCAAGTCACAACTTCTCTGATCCTCAGTTACCACATCTGTAAAATGGGGATGAAGACTGAGCGCCCTATGTGGCAGAGGGACTGTGTTCAACACGATTATCTTGTATCTAACCAGCACTCAATACAGTGCCCGGCACTTAGTAATTGCTTAACAAATACCACTATTATTATAATTATTATTATTGTCAGCAACCTGGCCTAGTGGAAATGTCAGGGGCCTGGGGAGCAGAGGACCTTGGTTGTGATCTCGTCCCTGTTGCTTGCTTGCTTGCTTGCTGTGTAACTTTAAGCAAGTTACTTAACTCCTCTCTGCCTCAATTTCTTCATCTGTAAAATGGGGATTCAGCACCAGTTTTCCCTCCTTAGACTGTGAGCCCCGTGAGGGACAGGGACTGGATTGGACCTAATTGTCTTACATCTACCCCAGCACTTAGTGTACAGTAATGTAGAAAGTGCTTAACAAACACCACCATTATCGGTTGGAAAATCAGTGCCTAAAACCTCCCATCCTCCTTGCACACCCTGAGCATCTGGTTCATTTTATATTTACTTCCATATTACAGGTTCTCTTTCATTCATCCTCAACTCAGCTGCTGTATGTAACTCCTGGGTCCTAGGCATTGCGCTTTTGCAAATGGGACAACAAGGTGGCTTTTATATGGGGGGAGGGGAGGGACCTTGGATGAGAAGTTGGTAGTGGCAGCATTTAACGTATTTTGACACCATTTCGCCAGGCATGAAACATCTTTATTCATTCAGTCGTATTCATTGAGCACTTACTGTGTACAGAACATTGTACTAAGCACTTGGGAGAGTACACTATAGCAATAAACAGACATTTCCTGCCGACAGTGAGCTTACAGTCTAGAGATGAGCTGTTACTCTTGGCAAGATTCTAGCTTCTTTGGTGGAGATTCAGTACTAAGAAATTTCAGACTAATGAATGCATTTGGGGTTCATTAGATTGGGAGTTTACTGTCCTGACTCTGTAGCAACAATAAAACTCTCACGTCAGCCTCGGCCCGAGGTCTGCTTTTTAGAAAAATGTGCTTTGTAAGTGGAAGCTGTTTAAACAAAAATAGCCACGTTAATTTTAGCTCTCATTTAAAACACAGGAAAAGGACGCAGAGCTGAACTGAAAAGGGTGAGAGTCATGATTCGACTATTTAAACAACCAAAGGAATTGGAAGGCAAGGGGCCACCTCATGTAATTGGAAGCCCAGAAATCTGGTAGAGCCCTTGAGGTCATTTAAGATACCGCTCTGACCTGTCCTCAGAGCTAGTTAGTGTCTTCAAGCTCTAAGAAGTCACAACAGGAAGTGGGGCAAACTGGGATGTTTTGAAATCCTCCAATGAATAAAAAGAACTGAGTACTTTTTTTATTTAAAAAAAATACTCGGGACTGTGGTCACTTGGGGGCAGGAGGATTTGATGGCCCTTAGTTTTAAAACTAAAAAAAAAAAATCTACATCTCCTCCCTCCACTTCTATTATCCTGACTTGGGAATCAGCTTTCCTGCTGTGACTGCTGGGATGGAGGATCTGCTTGTGCTTCCTCCTAGCCAACTGAAAGGGGTTTGGTTCCACAACTGTTGGGAGAAAACAAAACCTTGGATCTTAGTTTAAAGGGTAGATGGTTGTGAGGTTTAATCACAGCTGTTCATTCCCAAGGCTTCCTGATCAGTAGGATGATTTCTTAGGCCTTGCTTATTTCAAAACACAACCAAAATCTTTTCCAGCAATACAAATCTGAATGCCTTCATGGAATTCTGTTACCTAGGCAGCACACTTGCCCGAAGATGCAAAGCTAGACAAGAAAGGAGAAAAGTAAATCAAGAAGATGCTCTGTCCCGTCAGAATCTGTCAGAGCATGGCATCAATATGGTATCAGGCTTCAGATGAAATTTAGGGTCTCCAGATCTGCCAGCTTTGTATTTGGCAGTGAGCCTGGGACCTGCTACTAATGCCACATCCAGTCCCTGGAGCCGCTCCATCAGTGGCACTTCTATGCCTGTGGCAAGGCAGACTCACAAAAAAAGCTGGAATGAAGTCTGTCTACTAGCATTCATTTTTTTGCTCACCTCATGCAGCCTTGCTGGGTGGAACTTGGGAGAAGAAAGCAGACAAATGGAGATCTGAAATAGGGCAACTGAAAGCAACAGGGAGAGAGGAAATGCTTTGAAGATGCGGTGAACAAAGCTCTGCTTCAGACAATGTGACATCGCTGTTCAGTGTTAGGGGACGGCTTCAACAGACAGATCAGACCCATTGCATTGCCATCAGGAAAAGAGTAGCTCTTCAAGAAGAAGCTTCCAAGGAGTCTTGAAACTAAGGCAGAAATGGAGTCTGTGCCAAGCTCTGAACACAAGTACAAATAGCACGAAACAAGGGGCAGTCTGTGCGTGTTTGTGTATGTGCATGATGTGGTTACAGCTATCGGTTTCTCGTTTGTCTTTTCAAACTCAGCCGCCTCTTTGAGTAAATGTGACTCTCGGTGGCAAGAACAGTATCGTTTGAAAGAAGTCACAGAGCAGGGGATCAGTGGGTATGGAAATTATTTGGGAATACAGAAAAGCCACTTTTAAGATTTAGGACAAAACCTTGAAATTTGAACAGAAAGCTGGGGGCTTTACTGGGGAAAGACTGTTCCAGTTTTAACTTCTAGTACCAATGCATCTGACAAGATACTCTGCAGGAGTCAGAAAGATCTGTATGCAGAGCCAAGAGTGGGAGGCTGGGTTATCCCAACACCCACCTTTCCTCTGGGGTCCTTTCTTGGGACCCCCGGGACCTGGTGCAGGAGTTGAGGCAGTGTGGGGGCTAGGTGTTAAAATGGACATTCTGGACATGAGGGCATTATCTGGGGATGTAGAAGTGCTGGAGACAGATCAGCTGAAAGCCAGACGGTCTGGCTGAAAACTGGATAAATGGCCACCTTAAAGGTGCTAGGGCCTAGTGGTGGGATTGTTTTAGTCAGTGAATGGTATTTATTGAGCACTTATGGTGTGAAGAGCACTGGACCGAGCACTTGGGAGAGTCCACTATAATGGACATATTCCCTCCCCACAGTGAGCTTACAATCTAGAGAAGCAGCAATAGCTCCCAGAGAGTCTGTCTCTGGAGTCCGCCTGAAGTCCCATAATAATAATAGTAATGGTGGTGTTTGTTAAGCACTTACTGTGTGACAATCTCTGTTCTAAGTTCTGCGGGGAGATCCAAGATAATCAGGTTGGACACAGTCTCTGTCCCATATGGGGCTCACAGTCTTCATCCCCATTTTACGTATGAGGCATAGAGAAGTGAAGTGCCTTGCCCATGATCACACATCAGACATGTGGTGGAGGTGGGATTAGAACCCAGGTCATCTATCTTCCAAGTCCGTACTCTATCCACTTAGACCACGCTGCTTCTCCAAGCCAGCTGACATTTGGCTAGTCAACGGTGACTTGGGGCCTGCCCAGCAACTCAGTGTTTTGTCCAGTACAGGGAGGTTTCTGCATCAGAATGCTTGCCCCAGAAATCTTTTGGCATTAACTAGGGAGCACTATTCAGGCTTTGGTGGCTGCAGAAGCAGCAACCGTGCAGAGGAAGAGGAAGGATGGAGGCTATAAGGCCTCATTCTCCACTCTTCCATTGCCATCCTGCAGCGGTAGGGCCTGGGCTCATTTTGCCTGTCAGAGCCCTTCTTGTAGACTATACGAGACTGTACTGTGGTCATTGAATTTGTCTACCAACTCTGTTATAATGTACTCTCCCAAGTGCTTAATACAGTGCTCTGCGCACAGTAAGGGCTTCATAAGTGTTGTTGAGTGCCCGCTGGATTCTCCTGGAAGCTATTGTGGGTGGTGTACATATCTGAAATTTTGTTTATAATACCTCTCTCCCCTTCTAGACTGTAAGCTCATTGTGGGCAGGGAATGTGTCTGTTATATTGTACTCTCCCAAGTACTTAGAACAGTGCTCTGCACACACGCAGTAAGTGCTCGATTGGTACAATTGACTGACTGGAAGAGAAGCCACCTTGTATGGCACACCTGATTCCATTAGACTTGGTGTACTTGTGTAAAGAGTATGGCTGGAGGAGAATTGGCATCTTTAAAGGTTTGATGAGTGAAGACTTACCGAATGGTTTTAGCCACAGGTGGTAGATTAATCAATTGGTGGTATTTATTGAGAGCTTATCTTGTTTAGAGTTTGGTACCAAACGCTTGGGAAAGTACATTGCAGTCGAATGGGCAAACGTGATTCCAGTAAACATGGAGCTTACAGTCTAGCTGGGGAGGCAGACATTAATATAAATTACAGATAGGGGAAATGGCAGGTGCCGGAGCATCATTCTGGGACCCTGGTTTGAGTGGTTACGACCAAAGCCTGTTTACTAGGGACTGGAATCATTCCTCTCTAAAGCCTGTCTGGTCAGTGGGACATGAATTGGTCTTGTGATTGGTTGGATTTGAAGGACAAAGGCCCCCAGCCACAATAAGGGCCACACGATCAATAAGGTGCTTTGAAGAAGGTGTGACATTAAAACTTAAAAGGAGCTCACAGAGACAGTCATGATTCTGCCTGACGCTTTAAACGAGTATGCAGATCCTAGAACAGAGGGAAGAGGAGCACAAAAGCAACAATATTTACAGTATATGGAGCACTAAATGATCTCTGCTTATACACTACAGATGGGAACCAATTCAGCCCCCACATGGCCCAGAGAGAGAGACATGTATGTCAATATAAACCTGAACAAATGGAACATTCAACTTTTAGGACAGTAAATCCCAAGCAAACTGGTTTGAGGCGGTTCCTTGTTTAAATGCAGTCTGGATTATCCTTATAGGCTAGTCAAATACAGGGCCTTTAGAAATGACACTGTTATTTCATGGGGCTTATTTCTCCAAAGGGTAAACCCACAACATCGAATGTATATGGTGACTTTTTTTTTTCTGTTCGTTCCTCCCCAGAATTCATTAAAAAGCTACACAGAATTAGCATGAAAATGCTATCTGTTCCTCCCTGAATTAATTTAAAAGCTGCACCAAGTTAGCGCCAAAATGTACTTTTTCATTCATTCAGTAGTATTTATTGAGCACTTACTGTGTGCAGAGCACTGTACTAAGCGCTTGGAATGTACAATTCGGCAACAGATAGAGACCATCCCTGCCCAATGACGGGCTCCCGGTCTAAACGGGGCAGACAGACAGCAAAGCAAAACAGAACAAAACAAAAACAAGACAGCATCATCAAGATAAATAGAATCAAAAACCAGTCCCTGTTTTATTATTCTATTATCAACAAGGTTGCTTGATATTTATTAAATTTCAGTGTTTGTTAGAATGTAAGTTTCTTTAAGATGCAGACTCATTCCTTCAACATACATTTACCTTAACAAGAGAAACAAGGTCCTAAAGTCATGACTTTGTCAGTCCCATTATCTGAACAGAAGTTCTGCTCCTGGCCAATAAGATCAGACGTAACGAAAGGGGGACGCACGTGTTTATTGCCATTATCCTGAGTCAACTGAAGGATCTTGGTTAGGATCTGCTTTCGGTTGGGGCAATGGGCAATGAGGCAATGTAAACTAGTTCTAAACTATCTGCTGTGTGACCTTGGGCAAGTCACTTAACTTCTCTATACCTCAGTTACCTCATCTGTAAAATGGAGATTATATCTGTGAGCCCCAGGCGGGACAGGGACTGTGTCCAACCTGATTAGCCTATATCAACCCAGTGCTTAGTGCAGTGCCTGGCACCAAGTTAGCACTTAATAAATGCCATTTAAAAATAAAAATAAAAATGAACATAAGTCTGAGAGGACCTGGGTTCTACTGATTGATTGGCTGCTGTGTGCCCTTGGGCACACTTAACTTCTCATTGCCTCAATTTTCTCAGTGGAAAGAGAAAATTTTCCATCCTACATGGACAGTGAGCCCCATGTGGGACAGAGATTGTGTCTGTCCTGATTGTAGGGTATCTAACCAGTCAAAAAGTCAGTACTGAAAATGGCAGAGGGCCTTGGCAAATGACCCAAGCTGGCCACTGATAAACAAAACATTCTCTTCTAACATGCCAGAGGTTGACAAAAAAGTGTCCTACAGCAACCCAGTGTTTGAGAGGAATGAGAAACAGCATGAGGAAACTGGTCTTCTCTTTATTGTCTTTGCGTTGAATCTCTATGACCAGTTTCCTCATGCTGTTTCTCATTCCTCTCAAACACTGGGTTGCTGTAGGACACTTTTTTGTCAACCTCTGGCATGTTAGAAGAGAATGTTTTGTTTATCAGTGGCCAGCTTGGGTCATTTGCCAAGGCCCTCTGCCATTTTCAGTACTGACTTTTTGACTGGTTAGATACCCTACAATCAGGACAGACACAGAGATTCAACGCAAAGACAATAAAGAGAAGAATTCAGTAATTTGCAAATTATTGGAATCATATTTTAGCCAGGATTTTCAAGTGTATATAGCAAACTGGAGTTATAAATTAATGTCTATTTACCAGGAAAGTTAGTTTCAGTAAACAGTTTGTCTAAATAATATTTTCTCTTTTAGCCAAATGGCATTTTGGGAGCATATACTCAAATTGGAAAATTTAATTCTAGACCTTGTCTGATTTTAAATCTATTTGCTGGCATTTGGAATAGAGTAGCCTCCTGAGTTACCTCCCTCTTCCCTGCACTCTGTTCTCAGTAAGAGAAAAGGTCTCCTTGAGCTAGTGCCATATTACTAATGTGCTACATCTCTTAACCCTACCTTTTCCTTTCTTCTTTTCTTCATCTGGTCATGTGGAGTTACCTGAGGCCTCTGGCGTTTAACTGTATCTAATAAATATGACAATGAAGAGAGACTGGAGCCTCAGGAGTCTGGAGCCTCAGGAGTCTGGAACCTATGGAGTCTAGAACCTCAAGAGCCTGGAAAATCCAGAAGCTGGAAACTTGGGAGTCCAGAACCTTAGTTACAATGCACCTTAGGAACCTAGAAACTCAGAAGCCTGGAACCTCAGGAGTCCAGAACATCAGACACCAGGAACCCCAGGAGGCCAGAATCTCATGAGCCAGGGGACTGCAGGAACCCAGGATCTCAGAAGCCCGAGACCTCAGGAGTAGAGAACCTCTGGAGTCCAGAACCTCAGGAGTCAGAACATCAGGAACCAGGAAAGCCAGGAGACTCAAGGTTCCTGAGACTCTAGGTTCCCAAGGCTCTATCACCAAGGCTCAAGGTTCCCAAGAGTCTAGACTAGTGAGGTTCTAGGTTCCTGAGGTTCTAGAGTGCCGTGGCTCAAGTTCCCTGGGGCTCTAGGTTTCCAAGGCTCAAGTTACCAAGCTTCTAGACTACCGAGGTTCCTGGATTTCTAGATTAATGAGATTCTAGACTTCTGAGGTTCTAGGTTCCTGAGGTTCTAGTCTATCAAGGTTCTAGACTATTGAGGTTCTAGGTTCCTGAGGTCCTAGACTAAGGTTCTAGGTTGCTGAAGTTCTGGCTTGCCAAAGCTCAAGTTCCCTGAGGCTTTAGGCAAGGCTCTACCACCAAGGCTCAAGGTTCCCCTGAATCAAGGTTCCTGAGTCTCTATCATCAAGGCTCAAGGAGACTACTGAGGCTCTAGGTTCCTGAGGTTCTAGGTCACTGAGGTTCCAGATCACCGAGGTTTCAGATCACTGAGGTTCTAGACTATTGAGGTTCTAGATTCCTGAGGTTCCAGATTCCTGAGGTTCTAGACTGCCGAGGCTCAAGTTTCCCAAGGCTCTAGTTTTCCAACACTCAAGGTTCCTGAGGCTCTAGGTTCCCGAAGCTATATCACCAAGGCTCAAGGTCCCCGAGGCTCTATCAAGGCTCAAGGAGACTACTGAGGTTCTAGATCACCAAGATTCTAGATTACTGGGGTTCTAGACTATTGAGGTTCTAGGTTCCTGAGGTTCTAGGTTCCCGAGATTCTAGATTCCTGAGGTTCTAGACTGCTGAGGCTCAAGTTGCCCAATGCTCAAGGTTCCCAAGGCTCAAGGTCCCTGAGACTCTAGGTTCCTGAGGCTCTATCACCAAGGCTCAAGGAGACTACTGAGGTTCTAGACTACTGAGGTTCTAGACTACTGAGGCTAAATCACCAAGGTTCCCAAGGCTCTAGGTTCCTGAGGCTCTGTCACCAAGGCTTTAGGTTCCCAAGGCTCTATCACCAAGGCTCTAGGTTCCCAAGGTTCTAAGTACCTGAGTTATAGACTACCGAGGTTCTAGACTACTGAGGTTCTAGGTTCCTGAGGTTCTAGACAGCCGAGGCTCAAGGTCCCTGAGACTCCTGACATTCTGGACTCCTGAGGTTCCAGATTCCTGAGACTGTAAGCTCCTGAGTTTCCAAACTCCTGAGGCTCCAGGTTCCTGAAGTTCTGAGTTCCTGAGGTCCCCAACTCCTGAGGTCCTGAGTTACTGATGTTCCAACCTCTTGGGGTACTAACTTCCTGAGGTTCCAGGTTCCTGAGGTTCCAGGTTCCTGAGTTTCTGGATTCCTAAGGTTCCACTCTCCTGGGGTACTAGCCTCTTGAGGTTCCAGATTTCTGAGGTTCTGATTCAGGGTGAGCTCAGCTACTGCATTTACAGAGGTGCCTCTCTCCTACCCCTCCTCGTCCCCCCCCCCCCAAAAGGAATAGGGAGAGGAAGGAGGAGGAGTGGAGGGAGGAAGAGGAGGTTGTTAACATGACTTCCAGGGCCCTTCTCCCTGCTCCTGTGTGGCCACTCTGGTTACTGGGTCCCCAAGTGCTAACACCATAATAGACATCATAGAAAAATTGTATAGCAAGAAAGAGGCTCCCAAGGCATATTATAAAGCTGTTTAGAAGGAGGAACTGTGATGAGGGCAACAGCACAGTACATTTCACCCACTTAGCCCTATACTTGCTACTGATATCTACCCCAGGATAAAATTGTATATTTGTCTTTGAAATGCAGCAGTAACAATAGAATGTCTCCATTAATCTGTCTGGTAATACTAGCTCTATGAAAGAGAAGCAGTGGTGCCTGGGGGAAATAGGCCTTGGAGGCAGGGGACCTGAGTTCTAATCCTGTTCCCGCCCCTCCCCCGCTGTGTGACCTTGGGCAAGAGATTCTATGAGCATCTGTAAAATTGATATTTTACAACTCTTCTCCCTCCTATTTAGATTGAGAGCCCTATGTGAGACAGGGACTGCATCCAATCCAATCATCTCGTATCCACCCCAGTGCTTAATATGGTTTTCAGCACATAGTAAGCATTTAACAAATATCCCAACAACTATTAGGTATTCTTAATTAGATACTAATGCCAAGAACAATGGTCTCTTTGAACTGTTAAGGTCCATGACAAATCTTCTAGGCAATTTCCACTCTCTCTTTATCTTTTCTCCCTCCCTTTGCCCATTTTCTCTCTACGTAGTTACCCTTCGCTAGGGGTCCTTATCCATCCCAGACAGAATATTTGCTCATTTGAAAGATCTTTTTGGAAGGAGATTCTTCAACAAGCGGAGATAAGTTTAATTTCCTTCTCAAAAAAACAGAAACAGATTTATCTCCAGGAGCAGGCTGCTCCCTCGGTTTGTCTGTTAAAACACTTGCATCCAGGATTTAGATCAGGTGCAGGCAAGATTCTGGCAGGAGTTCAGATGTCACCCCACTGTGCAGGGGTTAAAAAACAGTGCGGAGGACCTGAGTACATTAGGTTCCATTCCCAGCTTCACAAATAGTAATAATGGTCTTTGTTAAGCGCTTACTGTGTGCCAGGCACTGTACTAAGCACTGGGGTGGACACGAGCAAATCGGGTTGGACGCAGTATCTGTTCCATGTGAGGCTCACAATCTCAATCCCCATTTTACAGATGAGGTAACTGATGCACAGAGAAGTGAAGTGACTTGCCCAAGGTCACACAGCAGACAAATGGCAGAGCCAGAATCAGAACCCACAACGTTCTGACGTTGACCTTTGTTATATCCACTACACCGTGTTGTTTCTTGTGAATGTGATGTCACATGTGTCCTTGTGTCCAAGATGTGTGAGGGAAGTTAGGAGCCATGCTTGGAGTGACACAAATGGAAGACATGGGGCTGATGGTGATGAGACGTCAGCCTCTCTTTCCTGCTCTTTTCTCCCTCAACTCAATTCTGTGAGAACCCTCCTCTCCCTCTTAAAGGTCTTGGAGGTAGGTTTGCTTTACCTTTAATGGGATTTCTACAGAACTGAACACTTTTTTAATGTCACCCAAATAATCATACAACAATCATTACCTGCAACAAATAGTCTTCCTGAATAGTTTATTGCTGTATTACCGATTCTTCTCCTGGTGATTAATTCTCAAAGACAAATAAGACAGTGACTGGAGCTTAAAAATGCAAAGCAACTGCATAACTCCATTCAATGATTCAATCATAATTATTGAGCACATACTGTGGGCAGAGTACTGTATTCAGTGCTTGGGAGAGTACAGTACAACAGTAAACATGCACATTCCCTGCCTACATCAAGCTTACAGTTTGGGGAGGGAGAGACAGACATCCATACAAATAAATAAATTATATATGTATACACACACATAAGTGCTTTAGGGCTGGAAGAGGAGAAGAACAAAGTGAGCAGGTCAAGGTGATGTAGAAGGTTTTGAAGTGGGGGAAAGTAATTGTCAGTAGGATTTGAGGAGAGAGGGCATTCTAGATCAGAGGCAGGATGTGGACTAAGGGTTGGCAGCGAGTTAAGCAATATTTGGACACAATGAAAAGGTTAGCACTAGAGGAGCAAAGTGTGAAGGGAGGGTTGTAGGAGAGAAGTGAGGTGAGTTAGGAAGGGGCAAGGCGGTGGGGTCCTTTAAAGGTAATAATGAGTTTTTGTGTGATTTGGAGGTGGATGAGCAACCACTGGAGTATTTTGAGGGGTGGGGTGACATGTCCTGAACGTTTTTGTAGAATGACCGGGCAGCAGATTAAGTACTGGAGTTGGGAGAGATGGGAGGCTGGGAGGTCAGCAATGAGGCTGTTGCAGCAATTCAGGCAGGAGAGGATAACTGATCATATTAATGAGGTAGCAGTTTGGATGGAGAGGAAATCCACATTGTGAGGGTGGGACCAATGGGATATAGTGATGGATTGAATATGTGGGTTGAATGAGAAAGAGGAGTCAAAGATAACGTCAAGATTATGGGCTTGTGAGAAAGGAAGGATGGTGGTGCCATCTACAATGATGGGGAAGTCACGGGGAGGACCGGATTTCGGTAGGAAGATAAGGAGTTCTACTTTGGACATGTTAGGTTTGAGATGATGGGAGGACATCCAGTTGGAGATGTCTTAAAAGCCAGAGGAAATGTGAGAATGCAGAAAGGGAGAGAGATCAAGGCTGGAGATGTAGATTTTGGTATCATCCATATTCCAGCGGACTGAAACAACATAGGGGTGGAAATCAACTTTTGCCACGTAAAACACCATTTGGTTAAGCTTGTTCATCAAACTCACAGTCATTTGCTGGGATATTAGAGGCTTGCTCCAGACAGTTGGTTCCCAAAAGCAGACATGGGCTTAGACCCATCTTTCCCACCCCTCTGTTGGCACGTCCAGCTCACCAAAGGACGTCCCTTCCTGGTTGTCTCTGCCACCAACTCTTATATTTGAGGTCTCTGCCTCCACATTCTACATGTCCAGATCCGTGCTCCTTATCTTTTTGTCTTTTCTGACCTTCTCCTGCCCTGCTTTACTGACAAACTGCCATCATGGCTGCCAACTAGGAAATGCTAATTGCTGGGTCTAGATATGGTCCTAGTCCTTTATCTTCACTTCTAAAGATCACACCCTAGACACTTTTAGGCAACTATCATGGTCGATCTCTTTTGGCCCTTCGTTTCATGACAAGTCCTTACACAGCCTCCATTCCAACAATTTTCAGGGTGGCCTAGTGGAAAGAGCATGGGCCTGTGAGGAGACCTGAGTTCTAACCCTGGCTATGCCACTTCATTACAATTAATTATAATTACAGAATTTGTTATGCACCTACTGTATGTCAAGCACTGCTCCAAGTTCTGGGAGTGATGCATGTTAATTAGGTGGTTCGTTGGCCCACATGGAGCTCACAGTCTAAGAAGGAGGGAGAATGGATTTTGAATCCTCATTTCACAATTGAGGAAACCGACGCACAGAAATGTTAACTGACCTGTCCAAGTTCTCACAGCAGACTAGTGGTGGACCCAGGATTAGAAACCTGGTCCTCTGATTCCGGGACCCATGCTTTTTCCACTAAGCCGTGCTGTGTCCCACTTGCTACTGTGTGAGCCTTCGGATAATTATACTAGATTCAGCAAGATGGCTGGTTTTAAATTGGGCAGTGCAGTTTTCAGCTGTTAAATCCCCCTGTCCGGAAGAATTATGGTATCAGATGCCTGTCCGGGATTTTTATTTTAAGTACTTCTTTACTAGGTGCCAATTTCTGTGGGACAGAAGCAGTGCCTGTGTCCAGTGCTCCTCTAGACTCTGAGCTCGTTATGGGCAGGAAGTGTATCTGGTTATTGTTATAGTGTACTCTCCCAAGTGCTTAGTACAGTACTCACAAAAAACAATAAATACGAATGAATGAATGAAAATGGGGACCTGGGAGGGGAAGGCAAAGGCTCTAAAACACATTGGTGGGGTTGGGGGTTGGGCAGGGGTCGCTTGGGAGAAACTCTCTAGATCCCGGCTGGCCCTGGGCGTACTTCTCCAGACCGGTGCATGTGATGCCCCTTCATTTTGTTTCATGCTGAGGGTTACACATGGGATGTTGTGTCTTTGGGTTCAGTGTTTGCACTGGTTTCCCTGGACTCCAGTTCTATAATCTTGTCATCTACTGTTCTTGCACCAGAGCCTGCCCATTGTAAATTGGTTATATTATACTCTCCCAAGCACTTAGTACAGTGCTTTGCATACAGTAAGCACTCACTAAATCGTGGCTCAGTGGAAAGAGCATGGGCTTTGGAGTCAGAGGTCATGAGTTCGAATCCCAGCTCTGCCACTTGTCAGCTGTGTGACTGTGGGCAAGTCACTTAACTTCTCTGGGCCTCAGTTACCTCATCTGTAAAATGGGGATTAAGACTGTGAGCCCCATGTGGGACAACCTGATTTCCCCGTGTCTCCCCCAGCGCTTAGAACAGTGCTCTGCACATAGTAAGCGCCTAACAAATACCAACATTATTATTATTATTATTATTAAATACGATTGATTGAATGAATGAATGAATTTTATGCAGCATAACTTCCGTAGTGGAACCAGGTCTAGTTCTCTCTGGACCTGGGGCATCTTGGGGGCAAGAAGGGAAGGGGGGATTGCTCTTCTTATGCCCTCACTGACAGGCAGAACTTTGGCAGAAGTCTAAGCCTTAAAAAAAAAAATAATAAAGGCCCAGGCTACTCCCCACTTTCAGAAGTGATGTCGCACTCGAGGTGCTAACAAAAATATTTTTTACATTTACTCAGAGCTTTGGGTTTCGTTTACCCCTGCAGATGTCTGAAAAGGCTGTTGATCTGTGAAAAAAATACTTCCAACATCTGCAAAGGACTTTTATTTTCTCAATAACCCTATAGCACTCTGGAAAAGCTGTGAAATGTGCACCGGCCCATGGTGTCCAGGAAATACAAGGTGGTATTTCATGTTTTTTCTTTTTCCAGCAAATTTTGAAAAAATGGTTCTTTAAAATGAACTGGGACAGTAATCTTCTGTCACACTTCCCCCCCCAATCCCCATGAAAGAAATTAGTGTTGAGGAAACTGAGTTACTGAATATGAATTTCCCCTCAGTGGCTGTTGGCAGGGAGGAGGGAGAATGTTGAGTTTCTGTGTCAGGACAGAGCTGTTCAGGGGCTGGTTTGGGTGTTTCCTAAAACCAGTTTGTAGGCTGGGGAAGGGCTAAGGAGAGAGAGAGTTAGGGGGAGCACAGTGGAGCAGTTATTTTGAAATTGCATTAAACTCACTCCCTCAAAGCCCGGACTCCAGCAGGCTGAAAGTTAATAGGGAGAAAGGGGTTTTTCTGCTCAGTGGGAGTTAAGATCAGTTGGTACTGAATTGGCAGAAACCCAGCCCACTTGGTGAGTAAGGGAGAGAAACAGGGTGGGGATGGGGGACACTGTGTAGGGAGGAGTGGGTGCCAAGAGAAGAGATTGCACCACACGTGCAAAAGTGACCCGGTTCAGCCCTATCCCAGTGGGCTTGTCACTAGCCACTCCCAAAGTCAAAGAGGGGAATCAGGCTCGGCGTTGTGAAAAATTGGCTTTTTACCCTCTTAACACCATATTACGAGAAGGGGATATTGAAGACTTGGCGGTGGAGAAAATCCACAAATGTCAAGTTTCTGAGATGAACTGGTTCTGCCTGCAGTTGGGTAGAAGCATGTGGATTGGAGTAGACACATGTGGAAAGCGGCATCGTAAAATTTCCAGAATGATGTTCCTTTGAGTGGCCTTTATAAACTTGTGTGTCTCCCAAATTGTATATATAAACAGTGGGGGCTTGCGGGGGGAGTGTGCAGGCAGTCCAAAGTGCTTTATGTTTATCCCTCGCTTTAGTTTGGGCTTTTTACATTTTTATGCCTGTGCGCTTCCAAGTTCAAAGACTTGCTGAAAGCCCCAGGCACCTTCCCTGAAGATTAAATGTTTATACTTGGGTACGAATTGTAGTCAGTTTCGTATAAAGAGCTTGACTGTTTGGCATGACTCCTTTCAGTTGATGCATCATCCAAGATCCTGGAACGGTGTAGTGGACTCAGAGAGATGCCCAGTGGTCCTTGCTATGCCTCCTCCCCTTGCCCAAATGGTGGAGTTTGATTCCATTTGGGGCTGAGATTGGGAATGTGGGCCCAAGAGTAGGATAGGAGGAGTTTGCCTGATTTGGGTCATCCTTGGATTGGAGGACACCTGGACTTGTCTAGACTGTGAGCTCATTGTGGACAGGGAATGTGACTGTTTATTGTTGCATTGTACCCTCCCAAGCCCTTAATACAGTGCTCTGCCCACAGTACACTCAATAAATATAAATAGTCAGTATGCTTGACTACTGGGGGGGGGAGAGCCAATTCAGGCCTCACCAAAGCTTTGGTTTGGATGAGTTCAGATACTGAAACAATGTGTCCTAGTGTAAAGAACCAGGGCCTGGGAATCAGAGGACCTGGGCTTTGATTCCAACTCACCAGTTGTCTGCTTGTTAAGAGCATTGTGGGCAGGGACTGTGTCTGCCAACTCTGAACCTTCAAGTCACTTCACTTCTCTGTGCCTCAGTTACCTCATTTGTAAAATGGGGATTGACTCCTCCTTCTGACTTAGACTGTGAGCCCCACAGAGGACAGGGACTATGTCCAACCTGATGGTCCTGTATCTACCTTAGTGCTTAGTGTACAGTGCTTGGCACATAGTAATAGCTTAACAGCTACCATTAAAAAACAAAAATTTAAACTCCCTAACTGGAGTGAAAAATGGTGCTCTGAACAATCTTGTCCAGCGACACTCTTCTCTTTCTCCTTCGCCTTCCTTGTGGGCCAGGACTGCCTTCAGTTTCAATTTCATTTGTAAATCTTTAGAAATAGTGGTATATCCTAAACACTTCCTCTGTGCTAAGTACTGGGGTAGATAGAAGATAATCAGGTGGGCCACAGGCCCTGTTCTACAGGGGGCTCAGAGGCTAAGAAAGATCACCTAGTGTGGTGGTAGGTAGGCACTCAGTAGGTATTTCTGCTGATGATGCTAGATCACTTCAGCTTCTCCGAGGACAGATCTTCAGAGCAATTATATAGTGAGTTGAAATTGGTAGGCAGCCAACCCACTAATTCAAGCCCCCAAATCCATTTTAGAGCCCGAATGATCTTATTTGGAGGTTTACACAGACCAAATTTTTCTGGATCTTTGCCAACACTCCACTTTACATTTTCAGTGAATACCTGGCCAAAGCGAAGATTTGTTCTGTGTGTGGGTTTTTTTTTTTAAATCTTCCGAAAACTGGCATGACTCCCACTTGGACGATTTTCTCAAGCAGTGATGAAAGTCTTCAGCGTATCTGTCAGTTCCCCCAGGTTGACAGATGGTAGGCATTTAGATGTAGGCTCAAGTTAAAAAAAAAATTATAGTGGGAAGATGTAGTACAACTTTGTAAGGTACCCAAAGAAACTTAAAATTCATAATTTGGTCTCATCATTTTCCCAGTAATGCAGCTGTTCTTACACGATCAATTAAAGCTGCAGTATAAACATTTCATGCAGGCATTGGAGGTGGGGTATTTTTCATTTCTAATCTCCTTTGTTGGGATTATTTTTTTCCTTCTCTGGGTTCCCATTAAGTTTGGGAGAGCCTCTTGTAGAGCATTTTTGCAGAGTATGGATTCCTGCCGAGCCTTCTTCTGCCTGTGGTTCCTTAGTGAAACTGGGACAACTAGAGCAGCATCAACCTAGGACAGCAGTGTTCCAGTTCAGCCGTCCGCACTGTGGACACGAACGAGGCCAATGCTATTTCAAAGGACAGATTTTTTTACCATATCAACAATTCTGTTGTACTGTTCTCTTTCAGGTGCTTAGTACGGTGTTCTTCTCATAGTAAGTGCTCAATAAATACCATTGACTGATTCATATGCATCAACCTTGGGTGGGAAACCTTGAAAGATTTTGCCCTAAAGTTTGCCCAGTTGTCCGGTTTCTAGTTGGTCTGTCTCAGTTCCGGACATGGTACCAGTTGCCTTGTAGTAGGGTAAGGCTATGATATTAGAGGTGTTTTTATTTTGAGGGCCCAGACCCCCTCTGCCATAGCTCTTGCTTCTGAGTTATATGGCTTAAAAGCAACGGCTGCCTTCAGAAGGGCCTGGGAAAGCAGTCTAGTCTAGACTGTAGATGAAACTGTAGACTGTAAGCTTGTTGTAAACAGGGAATATGTCTGTTGTATAACACTCTCCCCAGTACTTAGTATGCTGCTCTGTGCACAGTAAGTGCTCAGTACATATGATTGTCTCACATAAAGGCTCTGGAGTAATTTGGTTTGGTCATTGTACTCTAGAGAAATGGTAAATTTGGGCCAATTTCCACAAAATGGTGTCCATCTGGTTTTGTCATATTGTGCTAGCATCACACATGTGTCACATGCGTTTTGGATTCTTCTTTTCTTGAATGTCTTGAATGGCTGCCCTATATCTACACCAGACAGTTGCCACTTGTTCTTAAATTTATTTTTCAGTAAACAGTTCCATTGTAACTGTGAAGCCGCCCAGGCAAGCCTGGCATTATTACCAGAGTCTCTAGTTTATGGGTTGTGTTGATGCAACCCTGCAATACTCAGTGTACCTTTGAACCCCTTTAGGAACCATGGCATCACTACCAGCACAGCACAGTGGATAGACCACAGGCCTGGGAGCCATAAGGTCATGGGTTCTAATTCCAGCTCTACCACCTGTCTGCTGTGTGGCCTTGTGCAAGTCATTTTATTCCTCTGGGCCTGTTACCTCATGTAAAATGGGAACTTTGACTGCAAACCTCATGTGGGACAGGGACTGTGTCCAAC
Source organism: Ornithorhynchus anatinus (assembly GCF_004115215.2). Lineage (NCBI taxonomy): Eukaryota > Metazoa > Chordata > Mammalia > Monotremata > Ornithorhynchidae > Ornithorhynchus > Ornithorhynchus anatinus. The sequence goes on along the minus strand of NC_041733.1, from coordinate 17,870,057 downwards.
CCAAATTGCTTGTATCCATATCCCAGCGCTTAGTACAGTGCCTGGCACATAGTAAGCACTTAATAAATATCACAATTATTATTATTATTTCGAGTGGTACAGCATGACTCTGGGAGTTGGGCAGAATCGTCGATCAGCTATGGCTACTGGCAGTGCTCCCAGCAGGCCCTGGCATGTTTCTTTTCAGTCAGTTAATCGATCAGTGGTATTTATTGAGCACTTACTATGTGCAGAGCGCTGTACTCCCAAGAGGGTACAACACCGCAGAATTAGTGGACTAGTTCCCTGCCCATAATGGGCTTGCAGTCTAGGTCTTTCATGACTGTATGGTTAAGGTCTAGTGTGAGCACTGGATTTTCATCCACAGCTGCAGTGCTCACGAGTGGAGTGGTGAGAAACCATTTTCCTTCCCAACTAGGCCAACCTAGGCTGCTTGGGCCATTGAGAATCAAGGGCAGGGCTATTTTAAATGCCCCCCTTTTCTCCTGAATGCCAAAATTAGGCTGAATTCAAAGTCAGGGGACAGCTCACCCCGACAATTATAAAGAGAAGGCAGCATGGCCTAGTGAAAAGAGCACGGAGCTGGGCGTTGGGCAATACGCGTTCTAATCCTGGCTCCCTAAAATGTCTGCTGTGTTTCTGCCACTTGACTTCTCTGTGCTTCGTGACTGTAAGCTTGTTGGGGTAGGGTTTTTCTCTACCAACTCTGTTGCATTGTAGTCTTCCAAGTGCTTAGTACAGTGCTCTGCACATGATAAATGTGAAATAAATAAATGATGATTGATTCCTCATCTTTAAAATGAAGATTAAATACTGATTCTCCTCTCCCTACCCCACTTTAGACTGAATGCTACATGGGACAGAGATTGTTTTATTTTATTTATTATTTTATTATTGTTTAAGCCCTTACTATGTGCCAGGCATTTATCCTAATCACTGGGGTAGACACAAGATAATCAGTTTGAACACAGTCCATGTCCCATGTGGAGTTCACAACCTTAATCCCCATTTTACAGATGGGGTAACACTTAGGCCCAGAGAAGTGATGTGATTTGCCCGAGGTCATACACAAGACAGGTGGCAAAGCTGGGATTAAAAGTCAGGTCCTCTGACTCCTCTGATTAGAACCCAGATCCTCTGATTGTGCCCTAGTGCTTGGCACTAATGCTTAAGAAATACCACAGTTATTATTTGGTTAAGTGGCCTAGCAGAGAAGATTCTGGGTGGAGAATTAGGTTTCAGTAGCTCCATTTATAACTGTTTATTTTAGGTGAAACTGAGAATTAGGGTTAGTTACTCTGGTCCCAAGTGTGGTCTTAATCAGTTTGCTTCACCTTTGAGGGTCTGGCTTTTCCTTGTCTGTAACCTGTGAATAAATACCTCCTCCCACCTACAGCATGAGTTCGTGAGGTGAATTGATGAGGTCAGTGTCTAGTAAGGCTTGTGAGTACCTTAGAAAAAGGTGCCATGTATATACAATGCAAGGTATTGTTATTGTTTCAGTTCCTTTCTGTGTTAACATTAAGCAGATTATGATTTCTATCTGTTTCAGTTGTGTGGCAGGCCTGGTCTTGCCAATTCTGGTTGGAGAATTAAATGGGGATCAGTTTTCAAGCAAAACAAAAATCTTACCGTAATAGAACTAGGTATTTCCAGAGAGGTGAGGGGAAGAGTATTAGGGTTGAGTGGTTGGACGATATGAATTGGCCCATGTTCGTAGAGAAGATGTTCTAGGTGAGGCCCTTGCCTACTGCTGTTTTCCCCCCAGCTAACCCCTTTCTCTGCTCTTCACCTCCTCAACCCCAGCCTGATCTAATAGCAGCATGGCCTAGTGGAAAGAACGGGGACTTGGGTTCTAATCCTGGCTCTGCCACATGCCTACTGTGTGGCCTTGGGCAAGTCACTTCACTTGTCTCTGCTTCCCTTTTTTCGTCTGTAAAATGGGTGTTAAATACCTGTTCTCTCTCCCTCTAAGACCATGAGCCCCGTGAGGGAGAGGGAAAGTGTCTGATCTGCTTGTATTGGATCTACCCTAGCCCTTAGTACATAAATATGTAAGCTCATTGTAGGTAGGGAATGTGTCTGTTTATTTTTGAATTGTATTCTCCCAAGCGCTTAATATGATGCTTGGCACAAAGTAAGTGCTCATGGAATTTGAATGAAGGAATGAATGAACATAACAAATAGTATAATTATAATAAGGCTCCTTTGGTCACTCCATTCACTGAGCCTCCCCATCCGTGGCATTGAAAGACCCAGTCACCACTACACTGGTGGAAGCGGTGGTGGGTGGGAGCCTCACTTTCTACCAGGTTGGCTTGGGCAGCAGGGGAGATTCTCTTGCCCCCTCGTACCTCACCTCGCTGCTCTCCTACTGCAAACCAGCCTGCATACTTTACTCCTCTAATGCCAACCTACTCCCTGTATCTTGATCTTGTCTATCTCTCCGCCGACCTCTCGCCCACATCCCGCCTCTGGCTTGGAGCACCCTCCCTCTTCGTATCCGACAGACGATTTTTCTACCCACCTTCGAAGCCTTATCGAAGGCACATCTCCTCCAAGAGGCCTTCCCCTAAACCCTCTTTTCCCCCACTCCCTTCTAGCTTGCCCTGATTTGCTCCTTTTCTTCACTCCTCCCTCAGCCCCACAGCCCTTATGTCCATATCTGTAATTTATTTAGTCATATTAGTGTCTGTCTCCCACTCTAGACTGTGAGCTGCTTGTGACCTGGGAATGTGCCTTCCAACTCTGTTGTATTGTACTCTCCCAAGTGCTTAGTACAATGCTCTGCACATAGTAAGCGCTCAATAAATGTGATTGAGATAAGGCAGTCCCCAGAAGCCCTGACTCTCCTTAGGTTTCTTGGTATCAGCCCACCTCCTTCCCTGATGGTGGGCTTTAGGACTTCAGACCACAGCTGGGGTTGGCGGGGTCTGTGCTTCCTTCTTGTACTGGAGGGGCCCCAGGTTTCCACAGTCCCACCACAGCTACCCCTAGAACAGATCCATCTGAGCTTTGGGTCTTGGGCTGTTTGAAGGATGAGGGAGCTGGGGAAAGAGGGTGATTGTAATGCTGGAAGAGCCCTGTGGAGTCCAGAATAATAATAATAGTAATTATGGTATCTCTTAAGCACTTACTATGTGCCAGGCACTGTACGAAGTGCTAGGTGATTCAAGCAAATGGGGTTGGTCACAGCCCCTGTCCCACATGGCGCTCTCAGTCTTAGTCTCCATTGTACAGATGAGGTAACTGAGGCACAGAGGAAGAGAAGTGACTTGCCCAAGGTCACCTGGCAGACAAGTGGCAGAGCCAGGTTTAGAACCCAGGTACTTTTGACTCCCAGGTCTGTGGTCTATCCACTAGGTCACACTGCTTCTCTAAAGCCAGAGTCAGCTGTTGTAAGTCTCAAGACCATTTTTCCTTTGCGTAGCCCCAAATGGTCCTCCATGTCGTGCTTCTGTCACCCCTAGAGAGGCCTGGGCTGGTGGAGGCAAACCTGCTCCAGGAATGGCCGGGCTGGGGGAGGTGGGGAAAGATGTATCGAGGTGGGGCCAATTTGGCCGGGGGCCCAGAGCAGGTTTCGCGTTTTCCAGTCTGGCTCATCCAGGCATAATGAGGAACCATAATCTCGTGGTAAGAGCAGTGGGGTTGGGTGGTTTTTGGGTCCCTAATCCCAGTTCCTCCACTGACTAGCTGAGACCTTGGCTTTATTAATCTGTGAAATGCAGGTAAAACACCTACTCCTTCCTGTCTCTCCAGCTGTTTTCTTTTTAATGGTATTTGTTGAGATCTTACTAGGTGTCAAACTCTGTTCTAAGTGCTAGGGTAGATACAGGGTTATTAGGTTGGACACAGTCCTTGCCCCTCATGGGGCTCACAATCTTAGAAGGAGGGAGAACAGGAGAACTGAGGCACAGAGAAGTTAATTGATTTGCTCAAGGTCACACAGCAAGGAATTGGCAGAGCTGGGATTAGAACCCAGGTCCTCTGACTCCCAGGCCCAGATTCTTTCCAGTAGGCCATGCTGCCTCTCCAAGAAAGTTGTGATACCTGGAGCCTTTCAGAAGAAAGGTGCTAGATAAATCCATGGGTGTTTTAAACAAACTTTGCCAGAGTTAAGTAACTTGTAAAGCATGGCATTCAGATCTAAACATCAACTCTAATATTTGGATCTCGTCTCTGGGGAAACTGGTCTCAGAGTCACTCAATCAGTGGTATTTATTGAGTGCTTAAAGCAGCGTGGCCTAAGGGATAGAACATGGTCCTGGGAGTCAGAAGGACTTGGGTTCTAATCCTGGCTCCACTGCTTCTCTGTTGTGTAACTTTAGGGAAATCACTGTACTTCTCTGTGCCTCAGTTTCCTCACCTGTAAAATCAGAATTAAGATTGAGCAGCCCAGGTGGGGCATGGACTGTGTCCAAAAGCATTAGTTTCCATCTACTCCTGGCACATAAGTGCTTAATAAATACCATTTTAAAACCAAAAAAAAGCAACCCTTCTCCCACCCCACCCCAACACTGAAAGGTGGCCAATTGCCCTATCCAAAAGGAGCTTGCAGTGTAGAGGGAGAGCTTGCAGTCTACAGCACTTACTCTGTATACTGTACACTGTACACTGTACTAAGCACTGGGATTGATATTAAGATAGTCAGACTTGACTCTGGGAGCCACATCTCTTACTCTTCTTTAGAGTTCTGTCTCTTGCTGACCAGCCTGTTGGCAGAACCTTTCCTCCTCAACCTTTGAGGTCATCAATTGGTCTTCAGATCCAGTCGTAGATTATTAAAGGTGGGGGTGGTCTTCTGTCTTCTGGATTCAGCTAAAGCCTTCAGGACACTGTAGAAATCGTGTCACTCTTACAGACTGGCCTTCTTTTGGTGGACAAGGAAATCACCTTCATAGTTACTCCCAAAGTCCAAAACATCCCCAGCCACATGGTGAGAGAAAGAGAAGCAGCGTAGTCTAATGGATGGAGCGTGGGCCTGGAAATTGACCTGAATTCTAATTACAGCTCTGCCACTTGTCTGCTGTGTTACCTTGGGCAAGTCACTTCATGTATTTGGGCCTCAGTGTTACCTCATCTGTAAAATGGGAATTAAGTCTTGTGATCCCCATGTGGGGCATGGACTGTGTCTAACCTGATTAGCTTGTATCTACCCCAATGCTTTATACAGTGTCTGGCGCATAGTAAGCATTCAAGAAATAACATATTAAAGAAAAAAAAAAGAGCTGGCTTGCTTTTGTGAGTTCAGAGGTGTTTCACAGCAGGCCTCTATCTAGGTGTAGAACTAAATAAGAATGGTTTATGGAGGTACAGCCCGCTTCACCGTAGATGGCAGCTATAATGATACCCTCTCTCTAAACTGAAACCTACCCAGCTGTCCTTGATTTTTGAAGATGATGCTGGTGAAGGTGAAAGCCTTTCATGTGTGAGGGTGTGGCAGCAACTGACAGTACACCCACATTTTATGCACAGAGACACAGCCCCTTTCAGTGTAGGCTGTATGCAGAATCTCATTCTCTCTCCGTCTTTTTGAGACTTCCTTGTTGACATCCTGATCTTCGTGTAACCTCAGTTCAACAGGAGCAATCCCTCTCCTGATTTCTTCCTGCCAGGCTGGTCTGACTACTGCAAGGGTTTCCCATCCCATCTTTTGAAGCTGTGATTCAGTGTGTTTTTTAAAAAAGCCTAATTTTGCCACTCCTTTTGTCATTCACCAATAGCCTGCCATCATCCATTTTCCTCACACTTCTCTCCCAGCCAAGCTGTTAGCTCAGGACTGCTTACTGCAATCAATCCATCAGTAATATTTATTAAGCATCTACTGTGTATAAAGCACTGTACTTAATCCTTGGAAGGGTATAAGAGAATTAGCAGGTCTGATCCCTACCCTCGAGGAATTGACAATCTAGAGGTTAGGGAAGCGGACACTAAGATAGGAAGAAATCATAGAGCATAAGAGATATATTCTTAAGTGCTAAGGGGATTGTGAATATTCAAGGGCTTAGCAGACATGTGGGGAGATGAGAAATCAATCAGGGAAGGCCTCCTGGAGGAGATATGATTTCAGAAGGGCTTTGAAGATGGGGAGAACAGTGGTCAGTCCACTTTGAAAAGGGAGGGAGTCCCAGGGAGTTTTGCTGCCCGAGAGTTGAGAATGAGACACGGGGCTTATGTTAGCTTAAGTGATTGCATCTGTCAGTCAAACACTTAAGTGCTTATTGTGTGCGCTGTACTAAGCACTTGGGTGAGTACAATATAACAGACACATTCCCTGCCCACAGAGAGCTTACAGTCTAGAGGAGGAGACATTAATAGAAATAAAATACAGATATGTACATAAGTGCTGTGGGGCTGGGAGGTGGGTTGAAAAAAGGGAGCAAGTCAGATTTATGCAGACGGGAGTTGAAGAAAAGGAAAGGAGAACTTAGGGAAGACCTCTTGGAGGAGTGTGCCTTCAATAAGGCTTGGAAGAGGTGGAGAATAATTGTCTGTTGGATATGAAGAGGGAAGGCGTTCCAGGCCAGAAGCAGGGTGTGGGCCAGAGGTCTGAGGTGAGATAGATGAGAGAACTCGTTGGTAATTTTACCCTGCCATAATAATAATGTTGGTATTTGTTAAGCGCTTACCATGTGCAGAGCACTGTTCTAAGTGCTGGGGTAGATACAGGGTAATCAGGTTGTCCCACGTGAGGCTCTGTCTTCATCCCCATTTTACATATGAGGTAACTGAGGCACAGAGAAGTTAAATGACTTGCCCACAGTCACACAGCTGACAAGTGGCAGAGCCAGGATTCAAACCCATAACCTCTCACTCCCAAGCCCGGGCTCTTTCCACTGAGCCACACTGCTTCAATTTAATCAGTGGTATTTGAGTGCTTACTGTGGACAGAGCACTGTACTAAGTGCTTTGAGGGTATAATCCAACACAGTTGGTGGACATACTGCCCACAATGAGGTTACAGACCACAGGGAGAGACAGACATTAATATAAATACATAAATGCTATGGGGTTGAGAGTGGGGTGAATACCATATGCCCAGAGGAAACAGAAGTGATGGCTTTTGGGTTATCCAGGTCTCCGAGCCATATAGAAGGTAGGCTACTTACCACGTTTATAGGCCTTCCATTTGGAAGGAAGCCCAATACCCCGTCATCATCAAACTCTGTCAGTTGTTGAAGTACTATGCTGGCCTTTTTTTTATCTTATCACCTTTTGTGTTGGATGGTGTACTATCTAGATGGTGGCATTTGCTGGCACAAATTCCACTATTATTACTTAGCCCAAATCAGGATGTATTCACCTCTTCCTGTGTCCCTTTCAAAAATTGCCTCACTCGGTGTTGGAACTGTAGGTATGGCATAAACTACTGTAATTTTTTTTTATTCCTTAGTAAAATTTACTGAGGATCTTCTTTGTGCCTAGGATTGGACTAGATGCTTGGGAATAGACACATAAATTGAGGCCAGTGCCTGCCTACAAGGATCTTATGATGTAATAATAATAATAGTGGTATTTGTTAAGCGCTTATTATGTGCCTGGTACTGTACTAAGTGCTGGGGTGGATTCAAGCAAATCGTGACACAGCCCCCGTCCCTCATGGGGCTCACAGTCTTAATCCCCATTTTACACATGAGGGAATTGAGGCCCAGAGAATTTAAATGAATTGCCCGAGGTCACACAGAAGACAAGTGGTGGAGCTCAGATTAGAGCCCACGTCCTTCTGACTTCCAGGCCTGTGCTATCCACTAGGCCATGGTGATTCACACTGTGCTAAGTGCTTGGGAGCGTCCAGTACAGCAGAGTTGGTAGCCACTTTCCCTGCCCACAATGTGCTCCCTTCCACCCACCCAGATCTTACTTGTAACGTCTAACCAGGCTGTTCTACTGCGGTTTTTGGCTTCTTAAAGCTGTTATTTCCACTGTTTTCTGAGGCAAATATTTCATCATATAAGTCCCGTTTTTCTTCCTTGACTTGTGACATTTAATCCTTACTCTGTCCAACAAATCAGTATCGATATGATCGCTCTGTCCTTAAAAGGTAGTTCAAGCTGGTCAGTTTAGTTGATTAAGGGAGAAGTATAATGCTACTCACATTAAGGAAACGAACGAAAGGTCCAGTTCCATTACGCGGCTTCTATGTGTCACTGGGAATAATATAGCAAGTGACAGCATAATTTGTACAGGCTGAGGTAGTTTTCTGACTACAAGCAGCTGGGAACCCTGGAGGAGGACATAAGGAATGTCACAGGATTAGAACAGACTGATTTCAATCAATTGTATTTGAGCTCTTCCTCTGTGCTGAGCACTATACTAAGTACATGGAGAGTACAATATAACAATGTAACAGATACATTCCTTGCCCACAATGAGCTTACAGTCTAGAGAGGGAGACAGACATGAATATAAATAACAGATATGTACATAAGTGCTGTGGGACTGAAGGGGAAGTGAATAAAGGGAGCAAGTCTGGGCGATGCAGAAGGGAGTAGGAGACAAGGAAATGAGGGCTTAGTCAGGGAAGCCTCTTGGAGGCCATGTAGGAGTACCCTCGGCCCTTAACTGCCTGAGGTATCCTTCCTTAAGTTGTCTTTTTCCTGCTCCACCTGAGGACAAAAGACTGTAAGCCCATCAATGGGCAGGGACTGTCTCTATTTGTTGCCGCTTTATACATTCCAAGTGCTTAGTACAGTGCTCTGCGCATAGTAAGCGCTCAATAAATACTATTGAATGAATGAAGTTGGAAGTTGCATTGCCTTAGAGACATAGTTGTCTCCACAGATAGAGAAGTCATCAATCAAGTATATTTTTTGAGCACCACCTCTCTGCAGTGCCCTGTACTAAGTGCTTGGGAGAGTACAATAGTTCATTAACCCAATCTGGAGGAGAGAGCAGTTTGGGTCAGGTCAGTAGCTTTAGGTTTAGCCACGTAGGTCTAAATGTCTGCATGGTCAGGGCTTTTTAGATACGCACCCTTTATTCATCCCTCCGATAGCCGCACAGCACTTACATTCACATCCGTAATTTTTATATATATTAATGTCTGTCTCCCCCTTAAACCGTAAGCTCATTGTGGACAGATTATGTGACTGAGTGGATAAAGAACAAGCCTGAGAGTTAGAAGACCTGGGTTCTAATTCTAGCTCCATCGCTTGTAATGATAATAGTAATTATAGTATTTGTTAAGTGCTTTCTATGGGCCAGGCACTGTACTAAGCACCAGGATTGGTACAAGCAAATGGGGTTGGACACAGTCCCTGTCCCAAGTGGGGCTCACAGTCTCAATCCCCATTTTACTGATGGGGTAACTGAGGCCCAGAGAAGTGAGGCGACTTGTCCATGGTCACATAGCCGACAAGTGGCCGAGCCTGGTTTAGAACCCATTACCTTCTGACTCCCAGGCCTGTGGTCTATCCACTACACCATGCGTAACCTTGGGCAAGTCATTTAACTTCTCTGTACCTCAGTTAACTCAACTGGAAAATGGGGATTAAGACTGTGAGCCACATGCGAGATTGTATCTACCCTAGTGCTCAGAGCAGTGCCTGGCACATAGCGCTTAGTAAATACCATTAAAAAAACCCTAACAAAGACTCTGTTCTATTGTACCCTCCCAAGCACCAAGTACAGAGCTCTGCACATGTAAGCGCTCGATAAATATGATTGATTGTGGGGATGTGGGAATGGGGAAGGTGGTGGGGGACTGGAAGAGAGCCTGGATTTCTGAGATACCTAATGAAAGCCAGAAGGGCGTCCTTACTTCTCTCCTTGCCCCTCTCTGCCCTGACTTGTTTCAGACTCTCGCTGTTCAAAATCACATCTCTTTCCCTCAGCCCCTGTAAAGAATTGACACTACCATAACAGGCCGTTTCAAGCATGCTAAGTAGCCCAGCCTGGTGTGCAGTTGAAAGAAGCAAGCTTCTCCAGTTACTCCTTTTGGCCTGAAACCTTCCCCCTACTGCTACTGGATAGACCGGTTTGCTTAGTACATTTTGCTGAAACAACTTGCTAGGCCAGAATAGGCCTTGCACACCTGTTTGTTGAACAGAATTCAGTAATCTCTCATGACACAAAACCCAAAGGACCTTGTGTTATCATTTTGAAAGTTCTTAGAATTGAAAAGACTCCAACCAGCATCCTGTGACGCATTTTTCAGACACCCACCCACCCTCATCTGTTTCTATGCCTCCTCTAACCTGTGAGTTCCTCCTCTAGCCTTCCAGCTCCTTCTATAGGCTGTGAGTTCCTTGTGGGCAGGAAACTTGTCCTCCAACTCTGTTATAGTCCTCTCCCAAGCACTTAGTACCGCACTTGTTACCATTCTGCATACACTAAGCGCTCAGTGCATATGGTTGATTCTCTGTTCTCTGCTTGGCCCTTTGACACAGTGAGACATCATGGTGTATTGAGAAGCAGCATGGCGCAGTGGATAGAGCACAGGCCTGTGAGTCAGAAAGTCATGGGTTCTACTCCCAGCTCTGCCACCTCTCTGCTATGTGACCTTGGGCAAATCACTATTTTTGTTATTTGAGTGCTTACTATGAGGAGGACACTGTACTAAGATTTTGGAAGAGAACAACAAAGCTGATAGGCATGTTGTTCACAGTCGAGAGGGGGAGAAAGACATTAATATAAACAATTTGGGAGCTCTGAGCTGTTCCTCATGCACAATATCTGGATTGAAATGGTAAGATCCTTGTGGGCAGGGAACATGTCTGCCAAATCTGTTGTGCTTTCCCAAGTGCTAAGTACAGTGCTTTGCCCACAGTAAGTGCTTAATAAATGTGATTGATTAAATGAGTTTTAAACTGGGCAGGAACAGAGAAGGAGGAAGGTCCAAGGGCAATGGGGCTGAGGAAAGGTGGAATAGAGGAGACCAGAAGTTGGTTAACAGAAGTCTAGTGTAGAAATGTTTTTGGTCTTTTGGCTGGGGGAAGGGGAGAAGATTGGTGGGTGAGAAGGGGAAGGATTGGGTTCTTAAGAAATGCTTCTCATTTTGAAATTTATATTGTACAAAAAATACTTTGTGAAGTTGGAATGTTTTATAAAATGTGGTCAAAAGTGAAGGGGACTCACTTGTGTACACTGAAATGAAGAACATTCTGCACTGCCTTGTGTAAACATAGGCTCTGGGACAGAATAAATGCTTTCCTCGCCTAAAAGAAAGTTTCATTCAAACTCGCTTCCTGGAGGAAGACTCCAGTCAAGTTTCAGTAGCCAACACAGCGTGGTTGTGGCTTAGTGGAAAGAGCACTGGCTTGGGAATCAGAGGACGTGGGTTCTGATCCCGGCTCTGCCACTTGTCTGCTGTGTGACCTTGAGCAATTCACTTAACTACTCTGTGCCTCAGTTACCTCATCTGGAAAATGGGGATTAAGACTGTGAGCCCCATGTGGGACAACTTGATGACCTTGTATGCACCCCAGCGCTTAGACCAGTGCTTGGCATTTAGAAAGCGCTTAACAAATGCCATAATTATTATTATTCTTATTAATAATAACCACCCTTAAGTGAAGAGGTCTCTGGTGAGCTCCCCCATTTCAGAAGGGAGAGACCATCTCCACGGGTTTGCATAGGACAAGACAGCACCCTCACCCATCTTGTACTTCCTTGGCAGTGATGGCAGAGGAAGGGATCGGGGGCAAGCGGGGGGGCGTGTGTGTGTGTGTGTCTGAGTGTCCGTCCATCCAGGGAGGGCCTGCAATCCAAATATGTGGGCAGGCAGGGGCAAACTCTAAACTCCTCCTTTAGAGTTCTTTTTTTCTTCCCTGTCTTGGTCAAGCAGCTGAAAGCCTGACTCTGCTTCTCCACAGCACATGTTCTCCAGGGTTCTTGCCCTCAGAGAATCTGTGAGAAGAGTGTGGGTGAGGAAAGACAGACATCCATTCACCCCAACAAATGAAAACCAAACAGAGTGGGGCGGGAGATGGCGAGAGAGCAGGAAAGATTCCCCAAAAGCCAGTGATAAAAGGGGAGAGAAGAGAGAAAGATGAGACAAGTTAGAGATGAAAGGATAGACAGAGATAATAATAATAATGTTGGTATTTGTTAAGTGCTTATTATGTGCAGAGCACTGTTCTAAGTGCTGGGGTAGATACAGGGTAATCTGGTTGTCCCATGTGAATCTCACAGTTAATCCCCATTTTACAGATGAGGTAACTGAGGCACAAAGAAGTGAAGTGACTTGCCCACAGTCACACAGCTGACAAGTGGCAGAGATGGGAGGGGGAGGACAGAGTGGATGGGAGAAAAGGCATAAAGTGTTGAAGGGTCAGTGTCCAGGTGAAGAGGAGAAGGAACCCCTCAGAGGTGGAGTTAAAAAAAAAAAACCATCACATTTGTCTCCTGAGTTGTGCTCAGTGATGGGAGGGGATGAGTGGAAGAGAGATGTGGCAGGAGGTTGGAGAGAGGCAGGAAAGACGAGACGAGAGGATGAAAGAGGGAGAGGAAAGACTGCATTTGAGGCCACAGACCTCTAGCGCTCTATAAATGCATAGTGATAATCATGATCATATGCAAGAACATAAGTGCTTGACACTGTAATCATTTTTCTGTTGAGCAGTGGTAGGGATGGAATTGATTTTGTCTGGCAGCTATGACTGCATTATGACCAAGTCATTTGTATATTGTTAAATGATTTTCAGGCTGGTAGGGCCAGGAGGTCCTCCAGTAACATTCCCCTAAGCCCCTACTCACGTGCCTGCCCCCTATTCCACCTCTGCCACTATAGGGGCTGAGGGAAATTAAAGAAGGAGCGTTGGGAAGTGTAAAGTTAGAGCACATGATTAAAAGCCCAGGTACACTAGATATATAGGGGGTCTAGAGAGAGAAAATGAAAGGCAGGGAGAAATCAAGTGAGGGAGAAATGAGATAAAGCCAATTTTTCAGAGAACTGGAGTTTTTTTCAGAGGGTTTTGGAACACATAGGCTGTACTTAAACTGCTTCCACTTAATGTTCACGATGTTCTCATTAAACTTGGGTGTTAGCCTGGTGGGAGCTGTCCTGGGGGGCTGCTAATATTCCAAAGGGTGTCACTGTGTCTGTGTCTTGGTGGGTCCTGGCTAAATGTGTGTGTGTGTGTGTGTGTGTGTGTGTGTGCGCATGCGCATGTGGGGGGTTGGGGAGGAGAGGGTGGGCGATGGTCGGAGAGGAGAATGGTTTAGTGGATAGAGCACAGGCCTGGGAGCCAGAAGGACCTGGGTTCTAATCCCAGCTCCACTCCATGTCTGCTGTGTGACTTTAGGCAAGTCATTTAACTTCTTTGGGCTTCTGTTACCTCATCTGTGAAATGGGGATTGAGTCTGAGTCCCATATGGGACAGAGATTCTACCCAACCTGATGAACTTGTATCCACCCCAGCGCTTAGGACAGTGCTTGACACATACTAAGTGCTTGACGAGTACCATAATTATTAATGGTGGTAGCTTTCATTTGACAACAACTCTAATTCTGTGGTGAAGCTTAGTTTATGTCCGGAGAGTGCCCTGATGTGCCAGAAAATTCCTTAGCTGCCTGGATGCCCTGAGAAGGCTTAGGGCCATCCTCGGTCCATCACACCCGATCCAGATTAACCGAGAGCTGCTTTCAAATGGCCAGTATTAGCAATAGAGGTAACTCTCCCACCCTTGCACCAAGGATTTAAAGCAATAGCCACCTAGCAACGAGCCACTGAAAATATTGAGCCGGAAAGTGTGGTTAATTAGCATCGACTTAATCCTTAGTAAATTGAGTAATTTGTAGCGGCACTGAAACGAAGGTATTATATGTGGGTTTGGGTGACTTGGAGTTCACAGGTGGCAGTTGGTTACTTGTGTGCTGGAGTGTTCTCTGTTGATACTTAGCACATTCCTAGAGTTACCCAACTACCTAAGATAAACAATTGCAGAAGAACTATGATACTAAGTAAGTTAAGGTAGTTAGTTAAACACACAGCTATCAAAGGAGAAACAGGTAAAGCAAACATGTCTTTAAGCCAGAAGCAACAGACACTAAGCTTTCAAGAGTAAACAAATAAACAGAAGCCAGGACCATTTGGTGATAAAGTGGGTTATCTGTTAGCATACTTATCCAGACCTAGTAATAATGATAATAATTAGGGCTTTTGTTAAGCACTTACTATGTGCCAGGCACTGTACTAAATATTGGGGTAGATGCAAGCGATTTAGGTTGGATGGAGTCCCTGACCCATGGGGGCCCAGTCTCTATCCCCATTTTACAGACGAGGTAACTGAGGCACAGACAAGTAAAGTGACTTGCCCAAGGTCACACAAAGGACAAGTGACATAGCCAAGATAAGAACCCATGACCGTCATGCTGCTTCTCTGGAAGGTGTCACTGTCCATACCAGCGGCATCCACTTTCCGCTATTGTTTTCCGTACTAAATGGACCTTTCTAGGCTGGAAGATAAGTGGAGAGAAAGGACTTCAGCTTCATTTATTTTCAGTGTCTGCTCTCCCCTGTCTGGATCTTCTCTAATTTAGCCAGAAAGCAGAGGGAAATTAGACTCCTTTGTGGTCCCTGACTCTTCAAGCTCCTGGAGACGCAGTTGGAGCTGCTGCCTTTTTAGAGGCTGGGCAAAGAAGAAGAGTTGGGAACAGTTTGGGATATTGGATGTCTTTGGAGAGGTTCGCTTGGGGAACTGGGGATTCTTTTGGGACTAAGTAAAAGGATGGGTTCTGGAAACCACACAGTACATGAGTGAGCTGCTCTTTGGAATGTTGGAGAGACAATTTCCTTAGCATTTTTGTGTCTTCACACTAAACCATAAGGATCTCACCACTGTGTGAGAGCCCATGTAGTGCAGAAAATAGAGCTTGTAGTCTCTAGGAAAGACCCAATCTGGATTCCAGGCTATGTTCTAGTGACTCACCGAGTCACAATGGGTGTCATCATCATCAGTGATATGGATCGAGCACTTACTATGTGCAGAGCATTCATTCATTCAGTAGTATTTATTGAGCGCTTACTATGTGCAGAGCACTGTACTAAGCGCTTGGAATGTACAGATCGGTAACAGATAGAGACAGTCCCTGCCCTGTGATGGGTTTACAGTCTAATTGGGGGGAGATGGACAGACAAGAACAATAGCAATAAATAAGTCCTCGGGAGGCTACAATACAATGGAGTTGTGAGGCATGTAGCCTGTCCATAGGGAGCTTCCATAGATAATGAGCTCAGTTCTCTTGGCTCCAAGGGAAATACATTCTCCAGGCAGGGAGAGAAACCTCCCTTCACCACTCCCTCTAGGAGTTCACCCTTGAGTGTCTGAGGGGGAAAATCACTCCTCACCTCCCTGCTTATGAAGCCTTTTATAAGGCACAGATGACAGAACAGTATTCTCTCTGAACATTAAGAGCCAGGAAAGCCTTCAGGGAGCAGATCAGCACAAATAGAAGACTAGCTCAGCGAGTATTTGGCCACCAGATTACGCTTGCAATGTGCTTTGACTATGCTCCCATCAAGGGCCGAGTGCTGAGGCTGGGCCCTAGGGGACAGCGTCTTGATTGGGGCAGTTTGGCCTATTGGGAAGGCCCCGGGGCTGTGAATCAGGAGACCTGAGTCCTTAATTCAGATTCTGCCACTTGCTGATGGTAGGATCTTGGGCAGGCCACTTAACCACTGAGTGCCTCAGTTTCTTCATCTGTAAAATGGGAATAAAGGGCCTGTTCTCCCTCTTGGACTATAAGCCCCGTGTGGGGCAAGGATTATCCCCCAGTGCTTTGCACATGCTAAGTATTCTAGACAGTAAGGTCCTTGTAGGCAGGGAACATGTCTACCAACTCTGTTGTGCTCTTCCAAGCTCTTAGTGCAGTGCTCTGCACACAGTAAGCACTTAATTTATACGATTGATTGATAAGTGCCATAATTATTATTAGTTCTCTGTTTTTGTGGAAACCCTAACTGGGTACTCAATGTGAGGTAGTCTCTTGGATTCCCCACTATGTGGTCTGAGGGAAGAGTCCTTCTTTCTTGTGTGACCTGCTTTCTTTAGCCATCAATGAGTTGTATTTATTGAACACTTACTGTGTGCAGAGCAATGTACAAAACATTTGGGAGAGTTCAATATAGCAGTATAACAGAGTTGGTGACACGTTTCCTGCACACAACAAACAGTCAGAGGGGGAGACAGACATTAATATAAATAAATAAATAAAAGATATGGACAAAAGTGCTATGGGACTGAGGGAAGGGTGAATAAAGGGAGCAAATCCATAGTGCAAGGGTGATGCAGAAGAGAGTAGAATAGGAAAAGAGAGATTAGTCAGGGAAGGCCTCTTGGAGGTGGTGTGCCTTTTTATAAGCCTTTGAAAGTGGGAAGAGTGTCTGTGGGATATGAAGAAGGAGGGCATTCCAGGCCAGAGTCAGGATGTGGATGAGGGGTTAGCGGCGAAATAGATGAGAACCATCAAACAGTTGCTTGAGGAGTGTAGAGATAATGCCTCCAAAGAGCTTTCCATGCCTCCGATAGGCTTTTCAGTAGATCTATATTGTAGCTTTCTTTGTCAGCCTCTTAATCCCTTCAGAGTTGAAGGTGAAAGCCAATCTTCCAGAATAGGGGTTTGGGAAAACTTTGAGCCCTTACAGAATTGTGCTGTCAAGGACATATCCCTTACCCGTGAATGCTAGGAAACCTTTATTTGTTTCCATGGCTTTGGCCACAAATGGCCAACAGGATGTCAGTCATAATAACATGAGAAATGCCACACTAGGACATAGAAGTGGCCCATCCAGCCCTTTTGGTCTAGGACATTGATATCAAAGGCTGCTTAGAGGAAGAGCGTGATTCGTGGTTTGTCTTGAACCTATTATCTTCCAGCTTGAGTGGGTACTTTCTCCTCCTGTGGTGGCAAACACATTTGGGTTTACCCTGTCCATACCCTTCTTATAAAGGGGCGAACAAAATCTGTCTAATCATGAGTGCTACCACAAGAAGAAATTGTGGGAACCAAAAATATCAGCACATTCAAGAGGATAAATTCAGGCCGGAGAAGTCCATAAAGTATTTTTAAAAGAAAAGTTAGAGATCAGTCAGTCGTATTTATTCATTCATTCAATAGTATTTATTGAGTGCTTACTATGTGCAGAGCACTGTACTAAGCGCTTGGAATGAACAAGTCGGCAACAGATAGAGACAGTCCCTGCCGTTTGATGGGCTTACAGTTATTGAGTGTTTACTGTGTGCAGAGCACACTAGTGCTTGAGAGAGTACAATATAACAATAAACAGACACATTTCCTGCCCACAGCGACCTTACAGTCAAGAGATAAAGTGGGAAAAGTAAGGGATGTTAGATGGGTGATGATGGAAGGCCTCCACTCTCCTGCACCTCTAATCTTCTTGTTGCCAGTGTGGACCAAATACTGGCTTGGATGAATCATTGATTTGACACAGCAGTGGCATTATTTCTTTTAGATAAAAATGGTTAGGAGACTGTAGGTTAGTGAAGCTGGAGAAGGGAAAGATGGGCAATACCAGACCAGCCTTCTTGAGTGAGACAATTTTACAGACTAGTGTGATGAACTATTTCCCATCTCCAAAGAGAACAGAAGAGGATGTGGAATTAAGCCACAATAGATGACCATAGATAGGAACAAGAGATCATTCTAGGCCATTTCTAGGTTCTGTGGGCCCCATTCCATGGCCTCTCTCTCACCTCCACCATGATGGAGGATGGGATTTTTATACCCTGAGCTTGCCTGGTTTCATCAAATTACTCCAATTGCTCTTTTGACAGCCCTGTAGTAATGAAATAAATGGCAAGGGAAGTCTGTGAAATCATCTTTTTGAAGATCTCTGATACTAGTAGAAATGCTGGCCTTTCTGCATCATTCATTCATTGTTGTATTTTTTGAGTGCCTACTGTGTGCAGAGCACTGTACTAAGTGCTTGGGAGAGTACAATATAACAATAAAAGGACTTGGATTGGCACCCTTTTTTGGCCCAGCATTTATGTACCTATCTGCAATTTATAATGGACACCCCCTATCCTCTGCTAGACTGTAAGCTTCTTGTGGGCAGGGAATGTCTACCAACTCTGTATACTGTTCTCTCCCGAGTGTAGAGTACAATGTTTTCCACATAGTAAACACTCAATAAATACGATTGATTAGATAGTTCTGGACTCACTGAAGCCAGGAGAGAGATGTCTTAAGACTCCTTGCACTTGGAGTCTAGAAATGGACTAGAAAGCAGTGAGACCAGCGATCGTTCTCTCTCAAGCTCCTCTTCCTGTTTATTAGCTGATGCCATTCTGGCTTCTGCTGGGGGTGAGACAGCAGCAGTATTTACTGAGCTCCTGTGGTGCTGAGCACTATATTAGGTGCTTGAAAACATACCAGTGAAGTAAAAGCACTGTTTACAAGGAATTAATACTCTAATATGTCCAGAAGGGGTGGATCTGGTTGTCTGAGGGTGGTATGGACACTGCAGTATCAAAGATGTTGGGGTTTCAGGGTCAGATAGCTGATTGGATTGTTGGTCTCCCAACACCCAAGCAGGAGCTCCACAAATAGGACTCAGTCAGTCAGAGTGCTTACTGTTCGTAGAGCACTGTACTAAGTGCTTGGGACAGTACGATATTACAATAAACAGACATGTTACCTGCCCACAACAAGCTTACAGTCTAGAAGGGGAGACAGACATTAATATAAACAAATTACGGATATGTACATAAGTCCCTTGGGACCGGGAGAGGGGATGAATAAAGGGAGCAAGTCAGGGTGACATAGAAGGGAGTGGGAAAAGAGGAGATGTGCCTTAAATAAGACTTTGAAGCAAGGGAGAGAAAGGAGGGGCTTATTAAATATAGTTGATGATGATGAAGACTTTTCCCAGGGTTTGTACATACTATAGTGGGGGTCCAGGGTTTGGTGTGGAGCTGGGATGGACCTAAGAGGCCACATCACACCAGAGCAGGCCATCTGGGGCAGCATCAGACTGGATCCACTTCTCCTGGCGTTGATGCAGATCTAGCTTGGCCTCTGGGGCTGAGGAGGAAGCAGGCAGCAAATAGAGCTAAATAATGGAGAGAGCATGGACCTTGGAGTCAGAGGACCTGGATTCTAATCCCGGCTTTACCACTTGTCTCTGAGGGACCTTGGGCAAGTCACTTCATTTCTCTGGCCCTCAGTTACCTCATCTGGAAAACGGGGATGAAAACTGTAAACCCTATGTGGGACAAGAACTGTGTCTAACCTGATTAGCTTCTATCTACCCCAGTGGTTAGTACAGTACGTGGCACATAGTAAGCATTTAACAAATACCATAAAAAAAATTACCTCCTTCTTGCCCCAAGTGGCAACTGCCTCCTCATCTCATCTCATCTCATCTCATCATCTCATCTCATCTCATCTCATCTCATCTCATCTCATCTCATCTCATCTCATCAGAGAAGCAGCGTGGCTCAGTGGAAAGAGCCTGGGCTTTGGAGTCAGAGGTCATGAGTTCGAATCGCGGCTCTGCCACTTGTCAGCTGTGTGACTGTGGGCAAGTCACTTAAATTCTCTGTGCCTCAGTTGCCTCATCTGTAAAATGGGGATTAGGACTGTGAGCCCGACGTAGGACATCCTGATTCCCCTGTGTCTACCCCAGCGCTTAGAACAGTGCTGGGCACATAGTAAGCGCTTTACAAATACCAACATTATTATTATTATTATTATCTCGGGACCTTGCCCCTCTTCCAGGTTTGTTAAGGCTGTGACAGCATTGGGGTGAGTCCAAATACCTTGGAAATGAGTCCTTAGGTGGCCCTCCCAACATTCTGAATTGTTTTAAAGCTCTGGGCCGGCATTATTCAGGTACTTTTCTCAAATGCTTAATGAACAGTTTACTTTGAGATTACAGCATGTAATATGATGTGGGGCAGTTCCCCCTTGGTTAGTGAAGAATTCCCTCTGGCTATTTGGACAGCAGTGTGAAGCAGTGACTTCAGGGACCCGGAAGTTAATTATCGGCCTAATATGGGCCCATCCTAAGATTCTCTGCTGTCACTCACAAGGAAAATACTTGCCTATTAAACTCCCCCAGTTTCCCTTTTGCTTCTTGTGCTCCTCTCCAGGGTGATTTGCTTTTGGGCAAGATTCAGTTGAATATGAGTTTTAGGTTTCCTCCTCTGAGCTCAAGGTGCCTTAAAAGAAATTCCAAGTTGGCATACTGAACAGCCACCAAATATATGTAAAGGAAATCAGTCAGGCCATGGAGCAAGAAAGAGTGGCACAGAAGAGAGTGGGGGAAGAGGAGAAGGGAGCTTAGTCAGGGAAGACTTCCTGGAGGAGATGTGCCTTCAATAAGGTTTTGAAGTCGAGGAGAGCAATTATCTGTCTGATTTGAGGAGGAAGGGTGTTCCAGGCCAGAATGTGCGTGAGAGGTAAGCAGTGAGATAAATGAGATCGAGGTACAGTGAGAAGGTTAGCATTGGAGTGGATTCTGGAGGTCAATAGATGATCACAATAAGCTCGTTGTGGTCAGGGGTTATGTCTGTTGTATTCTTCCAAGCACTTAGTACAGTGCTCTGTACACAGTAAGATCTCAATAAATACAATGGCCTGAATGATTATCTTCTGGCTACCCCATTGCTTAGTACAGTGCTTGGCACATAGAAAGCCCTCAATATATGATAATGATAATTGTGATGACAAGTATATATTGATTAGCTCCAGAGTGCAAAGCACTGTGTTATGAGTATACATTAGGCATGTGTCCTTGTCCTCAAACAGTTCATACTGAAGAAAAGAGACATTATATATTAAAAGTGCCTATTAATTAATAATCAATATAAATAAATAGTGTGGCTTAGTGGAAAAAACACGGGCTTGGGAGTCAGAGGTTGTGGGTTCTAATCCTGGCTCTGCCACTGCTGTGTGACCTTGGGCAGTCCACTTAACTTCTCTGTGCCTCAGTTACCTCATCCGGAAAATGGAGATTAAGACTGTGAGCCCTACGTGGGACAACCTGATTACCTTGTATATTCATTCATGTATTCATTCAATAGTATTTATTGAATGCTTACTATGTGCAGAGCACTGTACTAAGTGCTTGAAATATACAATTTGGCAACACATAGAGACAATCCCTGCCCAATGATGGGCTCACAGTCTATTTGGGGGAGACAGACGGACAAAAACAAGACAACATAATCATGATAAATAGAATCAAGGGGATGTACACCTCATTAACAAAATAAAAAGGGTAATAATATGTACCCAGTGCTTAGAACAGTGCTTGGCACATAGTAAGTGCTTAACAAGTACCATCATCATTATTAATAATATTAAGTAACTCCAGATGTGAAGGCATTAACTCCAGGTGTGAAGGTATCAGAGGCACAGACAATTAAAATTACCATGTCACTTGCTGCACAGCCCATCCTAGAGGGGTCTTCCTTCCCACCCAACACACTAACACAGTGAATTCCAGGAGGGTTATGGTCTGTTTTTAGCACATATTGTGTGTCAAGCACTCTTCTAAGCTCTGGGGTAGAAAGAAAAAAGATGTGGTATTCGTTAGGTGCTTACTATATGCCAGGCACTGTGCTAAGCACTGGAGTGGATACAAGCAAATATGGTCGGAAACGGTCCCTGTTGCATGTGGGGCTCAGTCTCAATCCTCATTTTACAGATGAGGTAACTGAGGCCCAGAGAAGTGAAGTGACTTGCCCAAGGTCACCCAGCAGACAAGTAGCAGAGCTGCTGGACACTGCTTCTGTCTGACATAGGGTTCACAGTCCAAGTAGGTGGGAAAACAGGTATCAAATCCCCATTTTACAGTTGAGGAAACTGAGGCGCAGAGAAGTGGTGTAACTTCCCAAAGTCACACAGCAGGTAAGTAGCAGAACTGGGATCAGAACCCAGCTCCTCTGACTCCAAAGCCTGTGCTCTTTTCAATAAGCCATGCTGTTTTTCTGTACTAACTAAAGCTCGAGGTCTCTGAACCCAGCTATCCATATCTAACCTGAAAATCCAGTAACTCACCCCAGGTTTTCAGTGCTCCAATGCTTAGAACAGTGCTTGGCGCAAAGTAAGCGCTTAACAAATGCCATTATTATTATTATTATTCTTTTCCCTTCCCTCCCACCCAGGGTTAGGGAATGAGTTGATCTATCCCATCTGTGGCTGTTCTAGTGTACTCTCGGGCAGGGAATGTGTCTCTTAAGCGCTTAATACAGTGCTCTGCACACAGTAAACGCTCAATAATTACGAATGAATGAATGAATGAATGGCGTGCAGGAGCCGTTTTTTTTTGAAACTGGGTGGGAAGTTGTGGGGAAACTTCCACTGGATCTGGGCCAGAGTCCAAACCCTCCCCAAATCCCGAAATGACTGTATTGGGAAAATTAGTTACATTTGTATCCCTTTTTAGAAGATGTACGTTCTAGTAGTGAAACCAAAAAAAGGAGGATATCAGATCTCTGCAGGTGATGTTTTTAACGTGGCTCTTCAAAGGAGTCAATGACCCTAAGGGGTTTGGGGGTGTCCATCAGGTTTAAAACAGTCCGAAGGCATTGTGAGCTTCAGGTGGGAAAGAGACACGAGGAATAAAAGGATTTGGAGAGAAACACCGCTTGAGCCTTTAATGATTACCATTGAGCAAAGCCAATTGAGATGACTGTGACATCAGTTAGGAAAAGATGATCTTCCACCGAAACAACTCAAAACAAGCTTTGGCTGTGTCTGTGCTTAGCATATGAAAGGATCATTCAGGTCCCCAAATGCCCTTTTTTTCCTCAATAGATCAGACTGCTTCAGGCAAAGGAGGTTTTTTTTATGTTTTTTGTTGTAAAGGACCTGTGGTCCCAGGTCTGTGATTTCTTTTTTTTCTCTCGAGAAATTGGGTTGAAGTGGGGTGTCCCCAAGCAGCTAAAGGACTTTATGAGACAGTCTTCTCTCACCTGTCTGGCTAAATGAAGAGGTTGTCTGCAACCGCAAAGCAAGACTCATATAGCTGGAAGGAACTTTAAAATTCCCTGAGTCAAGGGACTTAAGGCATCTAGAAGATGGGTGTCTAAATTCCTTCTAGAGATCTCCAGAAGTGGGAATTCACCTGCTCTGAAGAGCCAGTTCCAGAGTTCTGTCACCTCTCTAATAAAGAAAAAAAGTTATTCCTTTGGCAGCAAAGCCCATTTTCCCAAATACCATCGAGTTTGTTGTGGGCAGGGAACGTGTCTGTTGTTATAGTGTACTCTCCCAAGAGCTTAGTACAGTGCTCTACACACAGTAAGTGCTCAAATACAATTGAATGAATCTTCTGGAGTAAAAGAGAAGCAGCATGGCTTAGTGGAAAGGGCCCAGGCCTGGGAGTCAGAGGAACTGGGTTCTAATCCTGGCTCTCCCACTTGTCTCCTGTGTGACCCTGGACAAGTCATCTAACTTCTCCGGGTCTTAGTTTCCTCAAGACCTGTCCTCCCACCTACTTAAATGAGGAACCCTGTATAGGACAAACATTCTGTCTGATCTGATTATCTTAGAGAAGCAGCATGGCTCACTGGAAAGAGCACGGGCTTTGGAGTCAGAGGTCATGGGTTCGAACCTCGGCTCTACCACTTGTCAGCTGTGTGACTTTGGGCAAGTCACTTAACTTCTCGGTGCCTCAGTTACCTCATCGGTAAAATGGGGATTAAGACTGTGAGCCCCACGTGGGACAACCTGATTCCCCTGTGTCTACCCCAGCGCTTAGAACAGTGCTCGGCACATAGTAAGCGCTTAACAAATACCAACATTATTATTGTACGCACCCCATGCTTTAGTACAGTGCTTGGCATAAAATCAGAGCTTAGCAAATCCTACTATTATTATTTATTTTTAAAAGAGTCACTGCCTGATCTCTCCTTAGAAAAATCCATCCACCATGGCAGGCATTTTCATTACAAAGTATTTCTGTCAATGTCAGCCCCCATGCCTTGGGATTGGAAAATGTGGTTTGTGTTTTTGCCCTAGGACAGATAAGTAGCATGGTGTGACTTTTCCTTAACAAGTAGCATAGCATGAATGCAGCCCTCAATCAATCAGTGGTATGTTTTGTCATAGTGAGTCAGTCAATTGTATTTTTATTGAGCACTTACTGTGTGCAGAGCACTATACTATTCACTTGGGGGAGTGCAGTATAACAATATTAAGGACACATTCCCTGCCCACAATGAGCTTACAGTCTAGACAAGGAGATAGACATTAATATAAATAAATTATGGATATGTACATAAGTGCCGTGGGGTTGGGAGGGGGGATAAATATAGGGAGCAAATCAGGGTGATGCAGAAGGGAGTGGGAGAGAGGAAAGGAGGGTTTAGTCAAGGAAGGCCTCTTGGAGGAGATGTGCCTTCATTGAGGCTTTGAAGCCGGGGTGGGGGGTAGGGGGCGGTAACTGTGCTTACTATGTGTGGAACACAGTCTAAATAGGTAGGAAAAAAAGTATTGAATCCCCAGTTTACAGTTGCGGAAACTGAGGCACAGAGAACTGAAGTGATTTGCCCAAAGTCACGTGGCAGACAATTAGTGGAGCTGGGATTTGAACCCAGGTCCTCTAAATCCCAAGCCTGTGTTCTTTCCACTTTACTCATTTGAACTAATTAAAGCTCGAGGCCTCTAAATTCAGCCTTCCACATCTAACCTGAAAATCCAGTAACCCACCCCAAGTTTTCCTCTTCTCCCTTCCCTCCCACTCAGAGTTGGGGAGTGCTTGGGAGAGTACAGGACATTGGAGTAGGTAGACGTGATTCCTATCCAAGTGTAGAGTACAGATTAGAAGGGGAGACAGACATTAAAATCAATTACAGGCGGATATGCTTGTAAATGTTGTGGGAGTGGGGTAAAAATCAAAGGGCTTAAGGGTTACAGGCCCAAGTGCATAAGTGACCAGAAAAGTGGGCAAATAGTGGAAGTCAGGGAAGGCCTCTTGGAGGAGATGCGGTTTTAGCAGGGCTTTGATAATGATGTTGTTCTAGGAAAACTAGGTGGCTTTGACTGATATTAGGGTACCCCTAGTCTTCCCTTCTCCAAACAAAACTGCACAAATCTTTCCCATTTTCTCACAGGACACTGTTTTCATCCATTCTTAGTCATTTTCATTGCTCATCTCAGATCCCTCTCCAATCGCTTCACATTTTTAAAATATGCTGAAAAAATAGAGCCCAGTGGACTTCCTCTCCTATCAGAAAGATTGTTCTATTCCTCCTAATAGAGCCCAGGGCAGCCTTAAGTTTTAAAGAACAGCACTGCCTTGCCAATTTTCACAGAATTAAGTGTGTTGTCAATCAGTCAATCAATTGGTGACATTTATTGAGTGTTTATTGGGTGCAGCGTGCTTAGAGAGTACAATACAACCTAGTTGGTAAACGTGTTCCCTTCCTATGACAAGCTTGTTCCTCTGGCTCACCTCTGCTTTTCTCCCCTCTAGACTGTAAGCTCCTTGTAGGTTAGCAGTGTATCTCCCAATTCTGCTGCATTTTACTTTTACAAGCACTTAGTCCAGATCTCTGCACACAGTGAATGCTCAATAAATACTACCGGTTTTTTGTTTTAAATGGTTTTCGTTAAGCACTTACTCTGTGCCATTCACTGTTCTAAGCACTGGGGTAAATAAAAGGTAGTCAGGTGGGACACAGTCTTAACCCCCATTTTGCAGATGAGGAACTGAGGCACAGAGAAGTGAAGTGATTTGTCCCAAATCACCCAGCAGACAAAAGTTGCGGAGCTGGGATTGGAGCCCAGGTCCTTCTGACTCTCAGGCTTGTGCTTTATCCACTAGACTTTTCTGGTCACACTGCTTCTCTGATTCTGCCATGTGGTGAGCAGGTGGTCTTTCACTCTTCCTCTAGCTGTGGTGTCTGGTTTTTGTCCTTTCTGAATCTCCTCCAGGTTTTGCCCGGCCATTTCTCTATTTTATTGTGAATCACTTTGAATTTTATTCCTCCCCTCTGAGGTGGTAGCAATCCCGCCTACTTTAGTGCTGTCTTCAAAGTTAATGAACACCCTTTCAATTCCTTCATCCCCGATGCTCAGGTAGATTGCATCTGTTAAATCGGTCTCATCTCCATGGCCTGTCAATCTGTCATATAAGGGATAGTCCATTGCTCTGGAATGAATCGCTCAGTATAAAGCCAGGGTGGTTGCTTCCTAAGAATTTCTGTGGTTGCAAATTTTTCAAAACAGTCTTTCTAGCACCTTCACAGGTCTGACTGTTAAGGTGACTGGACTTTAATCAGTAGGATCATTCTTTGTCTACCCCTCTTTGAAATCAACATCACGGCTGCCCTATTCCAATCGTTGTGGTTTCTCCTGTGCTCCATGGTTTCTTAAAAATAAAGTCAGTTCTGGCTGCCAATTCCCAAACTACCCCAGAATGAGAAGCAGCATAGCCTAGTGGAAAGAAGCACATGTCTGGGAGTCAGAAGGACCCAGGTTCTAATCCTGGCTCTGCCACGTCTGCAGGGTGACCTTGGGCAACTCACTTAATTTCTCTGTGCCTCAGTTACATCATCTGTAAAATGAGGATTAAGATTGCAAGCCCCATGTGTGACAGGGACTGCATCCAGTCTGTTTAGCTTGCATTTACCTCAGGGCTTAATAAAGTGCCTGGCACATAGAAAGTGCTTAACAAATGCTGTAAAAAAAAAAAAAAAACCAACACAAAAACAAATGGAGTCCTATATTAATCACACTAAGGCATTCTACACTGAGTCTTTTTACCTGAAAAATTTGGGAGGCTGTTTTTGTGAATGTGTTTGTTTACTTCCACCAGCAAAAGCTCAGCCTGAGTCCTGCTGCTCTGCATGCAGAACCATAGATTTCTTCTAGTAGTGCAGGCTGCATGCAAAATAGGATGATCCAGGTCGGATGGTGAGGAAACTCACAGTCTTAATCCCCATTTTACAGATGAGGTAACTGAGGGCCCAGAGTGACTCACTTCATTTTGCACTCACCCCGTCCTGTGTGCTGGCCAGTTTTCCAGAGTCTAAGCAGTGTAAGCATTGGGTAATCCTCTGTCCAGATGATCCCTCTGTCTTCTCTCCCCAGAAGAGAAACAGTGCTCATCTTGGTAGAGTCAGATGGGACATGACTCCGCTGTAGAGTGGCCATGGATACTGGACATGCCTTTGCTGACCTGGAAGTAATCAATTGATGGGAGAGTACGTGGTAGATACATTCCCTCCTCGTTTACACAGGTTATGCATCATAATTTGATGATGTCATACGGAACCCGCTACCAAAATTTGTGGGCTCTAGAGTGTAAGCTCATTGTGGGCAGGGATAATGTCTACCGGTTCTGTTTTATAGTATACTCTCCCAAGCGCTCAATACAGTGCTGTGCATATGGTAAGTGTTCAGTAAATACTATTGATGATGATCTGGAGCTGGTTCCTTGAGGGGGTTCCCTGTCCCCTACCCCCCCATTCTGCTCCAGAGCCACTGGGCTACCTTCCCAGACTCTCAAGAACGAGGTTGCTCCTTCCTCTCTAGACTGTAACCTCAATGTGGGTAGGGAACATGTCTATGAACTACATTATCTTGTACTCTCCCAAGTGCTTAATACAGTGCTCTGCACACAGGAAGCGCTCAATAAATATGATTTCTTCTGAATGGCACAGGAGCCGAGGAGAAGGGCATTTATCTGCTTGAAATAAAAATGTCACACAGAAAGGCATCTGATGGCTTAACGGAACCAGATGGGAAACAGAACTGGAGGAATGACGACCCTACTCTGATCACATCCCTCAAGGGCACGATACATCACAGAGCAGGGTCCTGAACTCTATTTAAAAGCTAGAAGAAAATTTGTTTATCTGTCCGAGATAGGGGAGCAAATATTTCTAGACCTGAGGTGATAACTTGGACAAAATATTTAGACTGATTTATTACATCGCAAATGCATATTTTCCATGAATGACCGCTTTATGTGCTGCCTGCCCTAGAGCTAAGAAACCCTACCCAGGGGAACCAAGAACGCCTTTATTTGACCATCAAAGTCCTTTTCTGCCCTGCAGGTAAATAGTTAATTCTGCTGTTTCTTGGACCAAGGTGATGAGAGTGAGTGTGAGGGGGTGGGAAACAGACAACTCTCTGTTTCCTTGCCATTTTCTACTTGGCCAAAGCCAAAAGCATGAAATTGAAATCTTTGTACATTCTGTCTGCGATCTGGAGGTGGTGTGGGGTTTTTGGTGTGTGGCGTTTTCTCTTGGCTTTGTTTTTCTAAGGGAAAAGCAACACTTTTGTGAACACTCTGCTTGCTTATTCCTTGCCAGTGGTGCAGATCTGTTTAGGCTGAGTGAGGCAAGTTATTGGAGACCCGAGGAAACGTTAGAAAAATATTTAGACATGATTTCCTGTTTATGACATGTAGTCTGGTTTGTGTGGTCAGAGCTGGGGTCTGGAAGGCAGAAAGCAGCGTGGCCTAGTGGAAAAGGCACAGGACTGGGAGTTGGGAGACCTGGGTTCCAATCCCAGCTCTGCTAATTGCCTGTTGTGAAACCACAGGCCAGTCATTTGACTTCTTGTGCCTAAACTTCCTTAACTGAAAAATGGGGATTAAATACCTCTTCTCCATAACCTTAGACTGTGAACCCCTTGTGGGATGGATCCTACATTTTATCTGATTGTAGTTTATCTTGTCCCAGTGTGTGGCACATAGAAAACACCTTAGAAATACCAGAATTATTAGGTAAAGCAGCCTAACGGAGGAGATTGTGGATGGAGAATTAGGATTCAGTAGCTCTGTTTAGAACTGTTTCTATTAGGCTAATCTGAGAATTAGAGTTAATAATTTTGGTTCTAAATGTAATCTTAATCAGATTGTTTCTCCTTTGAGGATCTGGTTTCTTATCTGTAAATCTGAATGGTAATAGTTGACTCCTACCCTTTGCTTAGAACTTATTTTAGGCTAATCTAAGAATGAATTATAATATTGGTCCTAAGTGTAGTTTTAGGCAGATTGCTTCCCTTTTAAGGGTCTGACATCTCCTTATCGGGAAATTGTGAATGATAACAGTTGCCTCCTAGACTCTATCACAAGTTTATCTTGTGAATTGCATTGTTGCGAATTGAGTCCCTCGGAAAAAGGTGCTAATCACCCCGGCTTTCGCATCTGGTCTTTTCTCCCAAGGTAGCTGGCCCTGGGTCTAAGGGAAGGAACTTTTAAATTTTATTTTATTTTTTCTTTTTTCAGTGGTATTAAGCACTTACTATGTGCCAGTCACTGTACTAGGCACTGGGGTAGATAGAAGCTAATCAGGTTGGACACAGTCCCTGTCCCATATGGGGCTCACCATCTTAATCTCCATTTTATAGATGTGGTAACTGAGGCCCAGAGGAATGAAGTGACTTGTCTAAGGTCACACAGCTGACAAGTGGCAGAGTTCAGATTAGAACCCAGGTCCTTTTGACTTCCAGGCCTGTACTCTATCCATTAAGCCTCATTGCTTCTCATTTGACCTTCTCACATGAAGTCTTGGAGATGACTGAACCATGATCTTCTCGATGTCCTTTGGCTCTTCCTGGACCCCATTGCTCTTCAGTTCCTCTCTAGACTCCTGCCAGCCACCCCTGGATTAGCTGGGGCTTTTTCTGGGTGTTCTGTAGTGTTCCAGGGTAAAGAAACTACCTTTCTTCATCTCCTTCCCCTCTAGACTGTGAGCTTGTCGTGCGCAGGGAACATGTCTGTTTATTTTTATATTGTACTGTCTCAAACACTTAGTACAGTGCTCTGCACATAGTAAGTGCTCAGTAAATATAATTGACTGACTTCTCTTGAGGGGCAAACCTGTCCACAAACACCTGCGGGAGAGTCGTCCTCAGTCTGAGTCTCCCACAGATCTCAACCAATCAAGCCATAGCATTTATTGAGAGCTAACTTTTGCAGAACATTGTATTAAGCACTTGGGAAAGTCCAATACAACAGAGGTGGTAGACATGTTCTTTACTCACAACAGGTCCGCGTTTGGTGCTCCAGAGGGGCTTCTGCTGTTTGGTGAGCTGGTGACCTCCTCTCTACTTTCTTAGGCCATGCTCGCCACTCTCATGTTTCCCTACTCAAGAACCTCCAGTGGTTGCCCATCTACCTCTGCATCGAACAGAAACACCTTACCATTGACTTTAAAGCACTCACTCACCTTGCCCCCTCCTACCTCACCTCTCTACTGTCCTACTTCAATCCAGCCTGCACACTTGGCTCCTGTAATACCATCCTCACTGTGTCTCGATCTTGTCTGCCTCACCAACTTTTTGCCCATGTCTTGCCTCTGGCCTGGAATGCTCTCCATCCTCACATCTGACAGGCAATTGTCTATCCTCCTTCCAAGCCGTATTGAAGGCACATCTCCTCCAAGAGGCTTTCCCTGAATAAGTCCCCCTTTCCTCTTTTTCCACTCCTTTCTGCATCAACCTGACTTACTCCCTTTATTCATCCCCCCGCCCATCCCCAGTCCCATAGCACTTATGTACATATCTGTAATTTATTGATTTATATTAATGTCTGTCCTCCCCCTCTAGACTCTCAGCTCATCGTGGGCAGGGAATGTTTCTCTTATATTGTTGTGTTGTACTCTCCCAAGCCCTTAGTATGGTGCTCTGCACATGGTAAGCGTGCAATAAATATGACTGACTGACATTCCTATGCGGATAAGGCCTCCCTTGCTCACGACAGATGGAGAAAGAGGTGGGAGAGCTCCTGGGTATGCTCATTCCAGGCT
Organism: Ornithorhynchus anatinus; assembly: GCF_004115215.2. NCBI lineage: Eukaryota > Metazoa > Chordata > Mammalia > Monotremata > Ornithorhynchidae > Ornithorhynchus > Ornithorhynchus anatinus. The sequence goes on along the minus strand of NC_041733.1, from coordinate 17,839,382 downwards.
TCCTCAGGCCAGGGCAGGAGGGGCACCATCATCCATATTGGATGGATTAGGTTGGTCAGCTGCTCATTGCATTTGAGAGGCAGCATGGTTTAGGAGATAGAGCACAGGCCTGGAAGTCAGAAGACTTCCTTGGCTCTCTCCCTCTAAGCTGTAAATTCGTTGTGGGCAGGGAATGTGTCTATTATATTGTACTTTCCCAAGTGCTTAGTACAGTGCTCTGCTCACATTAAGCTTTCAGTAAATATGATTGAATGAATCAATTAATTAATTAATTCTAATCTCTGCTCCACCACTTGTCTGCTGTGTGGCCTTGTGCAAGTTGCTTCATTTCTCTTTGCCTCAGTTAACTCACCTGGAAAATGGGGATGAAGACTGTGAACCCCATGTGGAACAGGGACCGTGACCAATCAGAGTATCTTATATCTACCCAGCCCATAGTAGAGTGTCTGGCACATAGTGAGCACTTAACAAATACCATAAAAAAAAATCAAGAATTTCCCAGCTCAGGGCTCCACCAAAGCAGGAGCCTACACTCTGAGCCTGTGGCTCAGGCTAAGCAGCAGATTTGCCACCCACTCGGCCTCTTCCAGGGACCGTGAGTTGATTCTGCCCAGTACTGGGCATAAACTTTGTCTGTGGCATGGGGAACCTCTCAAAGACCCCCTGTTTCCCGGGGACTGTACATTCCACCAGCAGGAAAAAGAGAATCAAGCCCATTGTTTGTAAAGCGCTTTGAAGATGAAAAGTGCTGTAAACTCCGGACCATTTTAATTCCAAATGGAAGTACTTCTACTGTTTTGTTAAGAGGGCAAAGGATTGTATAATAACCAGAGAGTAAACAGGAACCCTGACAAATGGGCCAAACTTCTCCAATATTATTAGTTTTTCCTTGGTTGCCAAATGGCTAAACTTGCTTACATTCCGAGCTTGTTTTTTTTTCTTATTTTCCTGAAGACAGAAGATGTTGAAAACTTGCAGGAAACTGAGGAATCAGACTAATGAGGCAGAGGACACTGATGGTCAGTTCAGATTAGAGGCGAAGACACTTTGAAATGTTTCGAAGGTCACCGTTCTGAAATGCTTGTCGTCCATTGTCCATACCTTGGCAAGAGAAACATCGTCCACTTCTGACTTACACGAAAGCAGCCAATTACCTACCCTTGTGGGCAGGGATCGCATCTATCAATCAATCAATTAATCATATTTATTGAGTGCTTACTGTGTGCAGAGCACAATACTAAGTACTACCTCACCTCGATTCTCTCCTTCTACAACCCAGCTCGCATACTTTGCTCCTCTAGTGCTAACCTTCTCACTGTGATTTGATCTTGCCGGTCTCACCGCCAACCCCTGGCCCATTTCTGGCCTGGAACGCCCTCCCTCCTCAAATCCAACAATTACTCTCCCCCTCTTCAAAGCTTTATTGAAGGCACATCTCCTCCAAGAGTCCTTCCCTAACTAAGCCCCAGTTTTCCTCATCTCCCACTCACTTCTGCATAACCCTGACTTGCTCCCTTTGCTTTCCTTCCCCACCACCAGCCCCACGGCACTTATGTATATATTTGTAATTTTATTTGTATTGTCTGTCTTCCCTGCCCGCATCTCGTTAGACTGTGAGCTCTTTGTGGGCAGGGAATGTTATGGCTTATTGTTGTACTTTCCCAAGTGCTTAGTACAGTGCTTAATAAAAACTTACACAGTAAGTGCTTAATAAACAATTGAATAAATTGAATTGGGAGAGTACAGTATAACAATATAACAGACACATTTCCTGCCCACAACAAACTTGCAGTCTAGAAGGGGAACTGTATTGTACAGTGCTCTGGAAACAGTAAACACTCAGTAAATACCACTGATTGAATGCACTGGCCTCTGATATGGCTGATCTCTGTGCTGAGAGAAATTAGTAAAATCAGTCAGCCTGTAGCATTTGTCCTTACGGCTGGGCTTCCACAAGATGATTTTGTTAGTGTCTGGTGCCACCAAGCCCACAACCAGTCAAGACCCATCAGTCAGTGGTACTTATTGAGCGTTTATAGCTGTGGTATTTAAGTCCTTATTATGTGCCAAGCACTTGAATGAATGCTGGAGTAGATATAGGAAAATCAGATCCCACCTGGGGCTCACAGTCTTGGAGGGAGAACAGATATTGAATCTCTGTCTTTGCAGATGAGAGAGCTGAGGTCCAGAAAAGTGATGACTTGCCCAAGGTCACACAGCAGGTATGCTTACTGTGTAGGGATTAATGTACTCTGTAAACACAAGTTTACAGAGGGGGTGTATTTGTTAAGTACTTACTATGTGCCAAGCACCTTAAGCACTAGGGTAGATAAGATAATCAAGTCCCACTAGGGGCTCAAGACTAAGTAAGAGGGAGAGTAATCATCTAATCTCCATTTTGCAGATGTGGAAATTGAGGCCCAGAGAAGTGAAGTGAATTGCCAAGGTCACGCAACAGGCAATTGGCAAAGCTGGGATTAGAACCCAGGTCCTTTGATGCTGGAATCCCCATTTTGCAGCTGGCATTAGAACCCAGGTCCTTTGCTGGAATCCCCATTTTGCAGATGAAGCTCACAGAAGTGAAGTGACTTGCCCAAGGTCATAACAAGCAGTTGGCAGAGCTGGGATTAGAATCCAGGTCCTTTGTCTCCCAGGCTCCTGCTCTTTCCACTAAACCACACTTCTTCTCAGTTTACAGTTCTATACCTGGAAAGGGCTGTCTTTTGCCCCCTGGCTAATTGGGAACATTCCTGGCACCTGGGCAGTTCTCAGGGGCTGGTCAGGCACTCACCCTGGTACCTGTGCTCAAAGAGAGGGGCAAAAGCAGTTCTGCAGGGATGGGGGGTGGGGGGTTATCTCTTCTACTGCATCTCCCCAATATTTAGCATTATGCTTTGCCTGGAAATGTTCAGTAAATACCATCGATTGATGAAATGGAAAGCTATCCTGCGTGTTTGGAGGTGGGAAGGTCTGCAGTATTCTCATTATCACTATAGGTGAAACTAAATGATCCCACTTAGATTTTTTACCTCCCTTCAAATCACCGAATTTCCTCCTCTCAGACCTGGGATGGGGCACCGCTTGTAGCCTTCTGAGGGCAGAGAATTGGGCTCCTTACTGCCGAGTGAGTCACTGGCTTCATTAGCTTGTCATCTGAACAGCGCAAATTGATTTACTGGTACATGAAATCCACTCAGTAAATTCCTCCTCTGAGTGCAGTGCAGCTTGCTCCAACTTGCAAGGCCAAGACAATATCCATAAAGCTTCTAATTGCATCCCAAATCTAGCCTGGTTATTGAGGCTGTCTCCCCTGCATGAGAATTCAGCTCTCTAGGTTTGGGCAGAGAGGAGAGAAGAGAGAAGCAAAAGCAGAGAGCATTGGATTCACCCAAATGATTTTATCTGAGAAGTACAGGGGGATTGGAGGGAGAGGGGGAAGAACCTATTTATTTTGTTAATGAGGTGTACAGCCCCTTGATTCTATTTACTATTGTTTTTGTCTGTCTCCCCCTACTACCCTACTGTCAATGGGCAGGGATTGTCTCTATCTGTCGCCGAATTGTACATTCCAAGCGCTTAGTACAGTGCTCTGCACATAATAAGCGCTCAATAAACACGAATGAATGAATGAAAGTGAGAGAAGAGAAGGGCCATTGGTAAACAACTTCAGCCCCTGAGGGAGGTAGTGGATTGGACTACAGAGAAGCATAATTGTGTAGTGGCTAGAGCCCAGGCCTGGGAGTCAGAAGGTCTTGGGTTCTAATCCTGGCTCTGCTACATGTGCTTGGTGACTTTGGGCAAGTCACATCATTTCTCTGGGCCTCAGTAACCTCATTTGTAAAGTGGAGATTAAGAGTGTGAGCCCTATATGGGACAGGGACTATGTCCAACGTGACTAACTTGTATCTACCCCAGCTCTTAGGATAGTGCTTGGCACTTAACAAGTACCATTATTATTTTATGTCTCTTCCCTTCCTGCCCTTGGATGTTCATCCATCCGTCAATCATTCAGTCGATAGAATTTATGTAGTTTTGCTGTTTCTCTCCTCACGCTAACATTTGCCTCCAAAACCTGGAGCTAGGAAACCCTCAGAGAATTCCCAATAGATCCTTCAATTTAGACTGGCAAATTTTATTGGGGAAAAACTTAACACTTTTCAACCTAATATTGTAAAATAAATACTTGAGTGTAGTAGGGTGCAAACTGCACTCGAAAATGTTTGAATCAATGCCCATGTTGCTCTCTCCAATCAATCAGTGTAATTATTGAGTGCTGACTATAGGCAGAGTACTGCACTAAGCGCCTGGGAAAGCACAGTACAACAGAGATGCTACATATTCCCTGTCTGCAGTGAGCTTATAGTCGAGTGGGACAGACAGTAAAGTAAAAGAATTACAGATATGTACGTTAGTGCTGCGAGGCTGACTGTGGGGTGAATATCAAGTGCTTAAAGGGTATAGATCTAAGTGCATAGGTGTTGCAGAAGAGAGAGGGAGTAGGGAAAATGGGTGTGGTTGGTTTAGCCTTGGCCCTTTTTTGCTTTTTTGTGGTACTTAGTACAGTGGTTAGCACACAGTAAGTATTTAAGCGCTGAGGTAGAGACAAGAAGTAGTGTGGCCTACTGGATAAAGCATGGGCCTGGGAGTCAGAAGAACCCGGGTTCTAATCCTGGCTCTGCCACTTGTCAGCTGTATGACTTTAGGTAAGCCACTTAACCTCTCTGTAGCTCAGTTACTTCATCTGTAAAATGAGGATTAAGACTGTGAGCCCCACCTGGGACAACCTGATTGCCTTGTATCTAGCCCAGTGCTTAGAACAGTGCTTGGCACATAGTAAGCACTTAACACTTAACAATTATAATATAATTGTTATTATTATGTGGTCATGGACTGTGTCCAAACTGACCAGCTGGTATCTACCCCAGTCTTTAGTGCAGTGACTAGCACATAGTAAGTACTTAGCAAACAACAATAATAAAAAAAAATCAGATTGGACCCAGACCCATCAGGAGCTCACATTCTAATGGGGAGGGAGGATAGGTATTTAACCCTCATTTTAAAGGTGAGGAAACTCAGGCATAGAGAAGCAGCGTAGCTCAGTGGAAAGAGCATGGGCTCCGGAGTCAGAGGTCATGGGTTCCAATCCCAGCTCCACCGCTTTTCAGCTGTGGGACTGTGGGCAAGTAACTTCATTTCTCTGTGTCTCAGTTACCTCATCTGTAAAATGGGGATTAAGACTGTGAGCCTCACGTGGGACAACCTGATTACCCTGTATCTACCCCAGCGCTTAGAACAGTGCTCTGCACATAGTAAGCGCTTAACAAATACCAACATTATTATTAGTGAAGTGACTTGTCCAAGGCCAAACAGCAGGCAAGCGGCAGTGGTGGGATTAGAGCCCAGTTTTCCTGACTTCCATACCTGTGCTCTTTCCACTAAAGCACACTGCCTCTCACTCCAGTCATTTAACATCTGTATCCCCCTTCCTGGGGTGGCAGAAGTCTTTAGGTTCTGCCCAGTCCTCGATACATTGGCCTGCAACTGTCAGTTAGTCAATTTTATTTATTGAGCACTTACTGTGTGCAGAGCACTGTACTAAATGCTTGGAAGAGTACAACAGAAAGGCATATTCCCTGCCCACAATGAGTTTACAGTCTAGAGGGGAAGACAGACAGTAATATAAATCAATAAATTACAGATATGGATATAAGTGCTGTAGGGCTGGGTGGGGGGATAAATAAAGGGAGCAAGTCAGGGTGACACACAAGGAAGTTGAAGGACAGGAAAAGAGGACTTATTGGGGAAGGCCTCTTGTAGGAGATGTACCTTAGAGAAGCAGCGTGGCTTAGTGGAAAGAGCACGGGCTTGGGAGTCAGAGGTCATGGGTTCTAATCCTGACTCCACTTCTCAGCTGTGTGGCTTTGGGCAAATCACTTAACTTCTCTGTGCCTCTGTTACCTCAAATGTCAAATGGGGGTTAAGACTGTGAGCTCCACGTGGGACAACCTGAGTACCTTGATTCTCCCCCCAGTGCTTAGAACAGTGCTTGGCACATAGTAAGGGCTTAACAAATACTAGTATTATTATTACCCTGAAATAAGTCTTTGAAAATGGGGAGAGTGATTGTCTCTCGGATATGAGGAGGAAGGGCATTGCAGGTCAGAGGCAGGATGTGGTGACAGGTTGCCAGAGAGATAGGTAATAATAATGTTGGTATTTGGTAAGCGCTTACTATGTGCAGACCACTGTTCTAAGCACTGGGGTAGATACAGGGTAATCAGGTTGTCCCACGTTTGAGGCTCACAGTTAATCCCCATTTTACAGATGAGGTAACTGAGGCACAGAGAAGTGAAATGACTTGCCCACAGTCACACGGCTGAAAAGTGGCAGAGCCGGGATTCATACCCATGACCTCTGACTCCCAAGCCCGGTCTCTTTCCACTGAGCCACGCTGCTTGGATTGAGGCACAGTGAGTTGGTGCTCAGTTGTAGTAGGATATATGAAGTGACTTGCCTAAGTCACACACCAGGTGTGTAGTAGAGCCAGGTTTAGAACCTAAGCCCTCTGACTCCCTAGGCCATGCTCCACTAGGCCATGCTGCTTCCCAAAAGTCAACCATAGCATCGACTTCTCTAGGTGCTGTAAAGTGCCATTAAAAAACCTTAACATCAGTGTTCATCTCAAGACTCTTGTCTCATCTGTTTGTCTACCTAGGTGAAACAATTAGCCCTTTTGCTGCATGGGGAGACGGGGTTGATTTTTGAACCATTGCCTCTTTGGATCACATTATGTACCCTTTAAGCATTTGATAGTCACCTCACCCTCAGTGCCAAATCACTTATATACCTATCCATAATTTATTTTAATGTCTGTATCCCCCTCTAGCCCACTGTGGGGAGGCTACAGCGTGGCTCAGTGGAAAGAGCATGGGCTTTGGAGTCAGAGGTCATGGGTTCGAATCCCAGCTCGGCCACTTGTCAGCTGTGTGACTGTGGGCAAGTCATTTCACTTCTCTGTGCCTCAGTTACCTCATCTGTAAAATGGGGATTAACTGTGAGCCTCAAACGTGGGACAACCTGATTACCCTGTATCTACCCCAGTGCTTAGAACAGTGGTCTGCACATAGTAAGCGCTTAACTTCTCGGTGTCTGTTACCTCATCTGTAAAATGGGGATGAAGAATGTGAGGCCCACGTGGGACAACCTGATCCCCCTGTGTCTACCCCAGCGCTTAGAACAGTGCTCGGCACATAGTAAGCGCTTAACAAATACCAACATTATTATTAGGGAATGCGCCTACCAACTGTTGTACTATCCCAAGTGTTTAATACACTGCTCTGCCCAATAAATATGATCAATTGGACTGTAGGTTTATTGCGGACAGAGAATACGTCTATCAACTCAGTCTCCTAGTCTTCTACGAGTTCAGTTTAGTGCCTTTTACACAGAAAGCATTCAGTAAATACCACTGATTGATAGTTTGTGCAGGCCTGATGGCCCCAGGGATTCTGGGATTGTTTCAGACTGAACCAGTCTTTTGGGAGTGGGATCTGAATGACAGTTTCTCTGGGATTCGAGTCATTCAATAAATACAATTGAATAAATACGAGTGAATGACTCTTGAGAAGGGTAGACAGTCCTGGTTTTCTTCTGGGCAGAAATTTTCAGCCTAATTTTCAGCTAGCTTGTCCTCAGTACTGTTCCAGCATGGTACAAAGTGCCTTTATTAATTATGGCATCTGTTAAATTCTTACTATATGCCAAGCATTGTACTAAGCATGGGGGTAGATACAAGATAATCAGGACCCTCATGGGGCTCATAGACTAAGTAGGAGGGAGAATAGGTATTGAATCCCAGTTTCACAAATGAGGGAACTGAAGTGACATGCCCAAAGTCACTCAGCAGGCAGTGATGGAGTTGGGATTAGAACTCAGGTCTCCTGAGTAACACTGGAAAAGTGCAACATAGGCAAGACACTCATTCTTTTGACCTCAGCGCACAGTCTGAGGGAAGACAACCAAAATGATTTAGAAAGTGTGAAAATGTCTCACCCTAGAGCACAGGCCTGGGAGTCAGAAGGTCATGGGTTATAATCCCGTCTCCAGCCACTTGTCTGCTGTTTGGCCTTGGGCAAGTCACTTAACTTCCCTGTGCCTAAATTATCTCATCTGTAAAAAGGGGATTAAGACTAGGAGCCCCATGTGGGACAGGAACTCTGTCCAACCTGATTTGCTTGTATCCACCCCAGCGCTTAGTACAGTGCCTGTTTTATAGTAAGCACTTATAAAATACCATAATTATTTATTGCTGTTATTATTAGTATTCCCCCACTCTCTGAAACTTTTTTTAAGTTAGTATTTAAGCGCTTACCATGTGTCAGGCACTATACTAAAAACTGGGGTAAATCCAAGGTAATTAGATTGGACAAAGTCTCTGTCCCACCTGGGGCTCTGTCTTAATCCTTGATTTACAGATGAGGTAACTGAGAAGTGAAGTGACTTCAAGGCTCTCCATCACCTTGCCCCTTCCTACCTCTCCTCCCTTCTCTCTTTCTACCGCCCACCCCGCACGCTCCGCTCCTCCGCCACCCACCTCCTCACCATCCCTCGGTCTCGCCTATCCCGCCGTCGACCCCTGGGTCACGTCCTCCCGCGGTCCCGGAACGCCCTCCCTCCTCACCTCCGCCAAACTGATTCTCTTTCCCTCTTCAAAACCCTACTTAAAACTCACCTCCTCCAAGAGGCGTTCCCAGACTGAGCTCCTCTTCTCCCTCTACTCCCTCTGCCATCCCCCCTTTACCTCTCCACAGCTAAACCCTCATTTTCCCTTTTTCCCTCTGCTCCTCCACCTCTCCCTTCCCATCCCCACAGCACTGTACTCGTCCGCTCAACTGTATATATTTTCGTTACCCTATTTATTTTGTTAATGAATTGTACATCGCCTTGATTCTATTTAGTTGCCATTGTTTTTACGAGATGTTCTTCCCCTCGACTCTGTTTATTGCCATTATTCTCATCTGTCCGTCTCCCCCGATTAGACTGTAAGCGCGTCAAACGGCAGTGACTGTCTCTATCTGTTGCCGACTTGTTCATCCCAAGCGCTTAGTACAGTGCTCTGCACATAGTAAGCGCTCAATAAATACTATTGAATGAATGAATAAGTCGCACACCAGGTGTGTAGTAGAGCCAGGATTAGAACCTAAACCTTCTGACTCCCTAGGCCATGCTCCACTGGGCCATGCTGCTTCCCAAAAGTCAACCGTAGCATTGACTTTTCTAGGTGCTGTAAAGTACCATTAAAAAACCTTAACATCAGTGTTCATCTCAAGACTCTTGTCTCATTTGTTTGTCTGCCTAGGTGAAACAATTAGCCCTTTTGCTTTTACAGCACACAGAGGGATTTTATTAGTATTACTTTAGTATTTGTTTTAATTTTGGTGATTGATGTGTGGGGGAAAATAGTTGATATTAAAATCTGCAATTTGTTCCTAAATTTAAATTAAGTGCAAAATATTAAGCTGAACATCTTTCTTGAGCGGACTAGGCACTGGGCTTATCACACCAGTCAGTCACTTCATCATCAATGATAATAATAATGTTGGTATTTGTTAAGCGATTACTATGTGCAGAGCACTGTTCTAAGCGCTGGGGTAGATACAGGGTAATCAGGTTGTTCCACGTGAGGCTCACAGTCTTCATCCCCATTTTACAGATGAGGTAACTGAGGGACAGAGAAGTTAAGTGACTTGCCCACAGTCACACAGCTGACAAGTGGCAGAGCCGGAATTCGAACCCGTGACCTCTGACTCCCAAGCCCGGGCTCTTTCCACTGAACCACGCTGCTTCTCATCAATGATATTTATTGTGCATTTACTATGTGCAGAGCACTGTGCTAAGCAACTGATAGAGTACAGTACACCAGAGTCAGAAATGTTCCCTGCTTACTCAGAGAAGCAGCATGGCCTAATGGATAGAGCTCAGCCTGGGAGTCAGAAGGACCTCAGGCCGTGTGACCTTGGGCAAGTCACTTCAGTGACTTTTTCTGTATTTCAGTTCCCTCATCTGTAAAATGAGATGAAGACTGTGAGCCCATTGTGGGACATGGACTGTGTCCAACCTGATTAGCTTGTGTGACACCCCAGTGCTTAGTACAGTACCTGACACATAGTAAGTGCTTAACAAGTAATATGAAAAAAGGGGCTTTTGGTCAGTTGCATTTTGAGTGACCACAGCAAATCAAACTTGAGCCTGGGGCATTTGCAGAAGACAAAGATATGTAACGAACAGCCAAATTGAACTGAGGAGGGGAGGCAAAACCAAATGCTTGACTGTTTTTTTTTGGTTTTTTTTTTTTTTTGTGTGTGTATATGTAAGCAAGGACGTCACCAGTTCCCCTCCTGATTTATTTGTCTTTCTGTTCTATTTATTGCTGCCTTTAGTACTTTGGTTAAGATTAGAGGGGTTAGAACCAAGATGGTGTGGAAAAGCTTCCCGACCAGGCTTGGTGAGTTTTGAAGGGGCTGAGAAATTGATTGGTTTGCAAAAGCTGCACAGTTTTCCTCCATGAGCACGCAGGGAGCTGTTGTATGGTGGTCAATCAGTCAATCAATGGTATTTATTGAGCACTTACTAAGTGCTTGGGAGAGTATAATACAACAGAACTAGCAGAAATTTTCCCTGTCCATATCGGACAGTGTAGAGGGGAAAATCTAGAAGTGGTGAAATCAGAGCAGACTACAGTAGGGGTGGGGCCTGGGGCCGGAGCCAGTCCTCACAGAGAACGGCCTTGATGGATTGGGGGTTTCTATGAGGTCGGTGGGGCTGGGCTCTGTGGTACCTGGATGGTGAACATAGAACCCTTCCTAGGTGGTCACTCCTGGCACTGTGTACCTTGCTCTTTGGCTGGGCTGGGGCTTCCGCATCTGTGAGGAGAAGCCCAAGGCTCCTCCCCACTTTTCCCAACACTCCTGCCACCTTCCCTCCTTCAACTCTGCAGAAAAGCAATTAATTCCGCTTTGTGGAACTAGTGGGCATGGTGCCACCTAACCTGTCGGATAGCATCGATCCCGCCGGCCTCACTCGCAGTGGCTGATTCTGGCAGCCAGCTAAATTTAGGGGAACTTGAGGGAGGGGAAAGTGTTAGCGGGCTCATTTCAGGTGGTATTTTTGCTGTGAGATTACTACCCCTAATTCACCTGTGAGTATCCTCAATGGAACATTGCTGGTAGTTCTGTGGGTGTTTCCCCCCACTCCGCCCCATAGTCTTTGAGGGCATCAGTGAAGGGATGAGGAGGTTAGAAAGAGGACAAGGCTAGAGAACTGAATAGCTCAAAAGATGGTCAGGCTGGAAAATTGGAAATGGGATTAATTGTATTTGGCTCCCCAAAAGTTAATCTCGTTTGCACCATGCAATCCTGCCTCTTCTTGAACTTGCCCCAGGCAGATTTTGGGCTCAGTAGATTTTTGCAGTGAAAACATTCAGTCCAGTAGTACCTTAATTCCTGTAGCGCCTACTTCTGAGGCGTTTAAAGATTTCTGCTGATTGGAAAACAATAATGGCGTGAACGTTTCTAACTTTCATTCATTCATTCAATAGTATTTATTGAGCGCTTACTATGTGCAGAGCACTGTACTAAGCGCTTGGGATGAACAAGTCGGCAACAGATAGAGACAGTCCCTGCCGTTTGACGGGCTTACAGTCTAATGGGGGAGACGGACAGACAAGAACAATGGCAATAAACTTCCTGGGAAGGGGAGCGGAAGACAGTATACTGAGGAGGTATAAGGACTTTGTGTATATTATCTGTTTCCCCCTCTAGGCTATGAGCTCATTGTGGGCAGGGAATGTGTCTATTTATTGTTATATTGTACTCTCTCAAGCACTTAGTACAGTATTTTGCACACAAGTGCTCAATAAATAGGATTGATTGAATGAGTGAATGACCTGCGGTGAGCAGGCCAAAGAGTTTGCAGGCCATCTGTGGTCAGTCAGTCAGGGTGGTTGATTGAGTGCTTACTGTTTGCAGAAAATAATGATGATGGTATTTAAGTGCTTACTATGTGCCAAGCACTGTTCTAAGCCCTGGGGAAGATATACGGTAGTCATGTTGTCCCACATGGGGCTCACAATCTTAATCCCCATTTTACAGATGAGGTAACTGAGGCACAGAGAAGTGAAGTGCCTAAAGTCACACAGCTGATAAGTGGCAGAGCTGGGATTAGAACCCATGACTTCTGTCTCCCAAGCCCGTGCTCTTTCCACTAAGCCACGCTGCTTCTAAGTGGACAATACAGTAGAGTTGGTAGACACACTTTCTGCCCTCAAGGAACTGACAGGCGGGTGGATTTTGTAGGTAAACCCGCGATCCCCTCTCGGCAGTGGCAAACAAAAGGGAAAGATTTCCGATCACACCCTCCCAAATGCTACAACAGCCTGGGACTGTGAGGAACTAAATGAGGAAAGAAGCATTATTTTTGAGCTGTTCACAGGGCTTCCTGCAAAAGGAGAATGAAGACGCAGTTGGAACTGTTTAAGAAGCGGCAGGCATCTCCTTCCCTTTCGGGATCGATAGGAAAGACACACATTAGCGAATATTCTCGTGACATTTTCTTTCCTTCACCAAAGCTGATGTGGGACAGCAAAATGTGCTACATTTTCCTGGGATCAGGGATAGTGCTGTTTAGACGATGGTGTTTGAAAATTACCTGAGGAAGCACAGAGGAATTGACTAATTTATTACTCTCTAGTCAACCATGTGACTCTCTTCTTTTGCCTTCTCTCTGTTTAGGCCTCAAATGACAGGCTGTGAAAAAGTACTACCATTTCCTAGTGACCTTTAAAACTGTCATTGTTAGTTTGTGGGAAACTTTAGCGCCTTTAGGCTTTTGTCGGCCCCACTGTTGACTCACTAGAATTGTAGCACCTTGGCTCCCCTACTTCCCTCTTCTCCTTGCAATGGGAATTTGAGGCTTTTTTTAAAAATGACATTTGTTAAGCACTTATGTTCCATTCATTTAATAGTATTTATTGAGTGCTTACTATGTGCAGAGCACTGTACTAGCGCTTGGAATGTACAATTCGGCAATAGAGACAATCCCTGCCCAATGACAGGCTCACAGTCTAGTGCCGGGCACTATACTAAGCACAGGGGTAGATGCAAGCTAATCAGGTTGGACATAGTCCATGTCCCACATGGGACTCACACTCTTAATCCCCATTTTACAGATAAGGTAAATGAGGACCAGAGAATAATGATGATGATGATTGAGCCCAATGAGAAACTGATTATCTTGCATTGATTTCAACTTTTAAAACAGTGCTTGGCCCCTAATAAGCACTTAAATACCACACAATCTAAGTGGAGGGAGAACAGGTATTGAATCCCTATTTTGCAAATGAAGGAATTGAGGCACAGAGAAGTGAAGTGATTTGGCCTAGGTCACACAACAGGTAAGTGGCAGAGTCCAACTCCCAGGCCCATGCTCTTTCTGCTAGGCCACTCTGCTGAAGTCTCTTTTTTGGGGAATTCTCTAGACCACACTCCTCAGTTCCTCTCATTTTTCCTCATCTCCCTCTCTGCCTATCCTTCCTGTCCCTGCCTTAGTGCTCACTTCCATTCTCCTTCCTTGTTTTTCTTTCTACTCTCTCCTTTATCTCCACTTTTCTTTCTCTCTTCAGCTCTCCTTCTTTTTATCCTGCTTTCCCCTTTTCTCTTCTCTTAGATTTGACTTCTCCCTCCCCCCAGAGTCCCACTGACTTGTGTTTCTGGCCTCAGCCTTCAGACACCTCACACTCTAGACCAGGCCACGTGTGCCCTGCAGTAACAGTTTTGTGGCTCCTGTACTGCTTGGTCTGATTGGTCTTCTGCTTTTCCAGTGCATCCTTCATTGTCTATTGATGTCTGTTGTATGTGTATATATGTGTATGTCTGTCTCTTTGCTTGTGTGCCTGGGTTTGTATCTGCCTCTGCATACAGTTTTTCTATTTCTGCCTGTTTCTCTTGTCCTAATCCCCATTGGTGTGCACATTTACCCGTCTCAGTGTGAGAGCCTAATTTTGGATATGAAATCATCAGCCTCCTCAGAAATCCTGCTTCGTTGTCTCCCTGTGCTCTACCCAGCTTTATGACTCCAACAGTGGGGAAAAAGGAGGTTCCCAGGACCCCTATATTCCCCCCTAACACATAAGGCAGAAGACTCTGCTCCTCTTGGATTCTCCTCATTGCTTACCCACCTGTTCCCCAGACTGAGGCATTTTGTCTAATTCTCCCTACTTCTGTCACCACTGGGGTTGGAGAGACCCTTTCTGGCTTCCCCTAGCAGATGAGGTATCCAAGCCTTCTCTCTGTGCTATGACTACTTCAGCATCCTGTTCTCCTTTCATCCTCATGTAAAGTTTGAGTTGTCAGTGGGACATCTAAGTGGAGATGTCCTGAAGGCAGCTTAAAAGCAGAGAAGGAGAGAGTTCAGGGCTGGAGAGGTAGATTTGAGAAATCATCCATGTAGAGATGATAGAAATACCCCAGCCCCACAGCACTTATGAACCTATCCTGATACTCTTCTATTTTCCCCTATCTGTAATGTATTTTAATGCCTGCCTTCCCATATAGACTGTAAGCTCCTTATGGGCAGGGATTGCGTGGGCAAACTCTATTGTATTGTACTCTCCCAAATGCTTAGTACAGTTCTCTTGTGCACAGTAAGTACTTAAATACCAGTGGTTGATCCTCCTTTTAAGAGCACAGGGAGCTAGAGTTCTGAAGGAGGGGGACAATTTTATGTCCAAAATTAGGCCCTCCACACAGCTAACCTCCTGTTCATGAGGCTAATGGGATAACTGATTCCTCTTCAAAGGTTATTCTTAAAAGGGCTGGTGCTCACAGAATGATAGATTTAAATTTCCACTGAAACTGAAAAATGCATTGCCCTGGATTCAGAAATATATATATATTTTTTGGTATTCATTAAGTGCTCACTGTGTGCCAGGCACTATAATAGCTGGGGTAGAGACAAGCTAATCAGGTTGAATAGAGTCCATGTCCCACATGGAGCTCACAAGTCTTATCCCCATTTTACAGATGAGGTAACTGAGGTACAGAGAAGTTAAGTGACTTGCTCAAGTTCACACAACAGAGAAATGGAGGAGCCGGGATTAAAACCCATGTTTTTCTGACTCCCAGGCCTGTGACCTATTCACTAGGCTATGCTGCTTCTCTGCTATATCTGCTAGATCTAATATAAATATATCTAATAAAGCTCACTCCATTTACAGACTTGAGGATTGGAATCTACTTCAAGCCCCAGAGTGGACTGTTTAAAAATAGGGCCCCAAGTTTGTTTCATTTGGAGATGATTTAGGATCTGGAAGAGTGAGAAGTGAAGGACAATAGAGTGATTGCTGTTCAAACAAGGAGATGGTAATTTCTCCTTTAGTATTTTCATCACTCCATTCCTAGACATTGCTGAGGGGGCGGTCAGACATGGCCAGAGTTGGGGCAGTCAGTCCTTCCCTTGGTCAATGTTCAGGGCTTTCATAAAACTTCCCCTCAATTCCCCCAGGGACCAGTTTCTTTAAGTCAATCTTATTTATTGAGCTCTTACTGTGTGCAGAGCACTGTTCTAAGCACTTGGGAGAGTACAATAGAGTAATGTAACAGACACATTCGCCACCCACAACAACCTTACAGTCTGCAGGGGGAGACAGACATTAATATAAATAAGTAAATTACAGCTATGTACCTAAGTGCTGTGGAGCTGGAAGGGGAGATGAATAAAGGGAGTCAGGGCAACGAGTATATGCCCCACTCTGCCCAAGTCTGCCTTAATAATAATTATGGTATTTTTTAAGGGCTTTCTGTGTGCCAGGCATTGTACTAAGCATTGAGGTAGATAAAATCTAATTAGGTTGGAAACAGCCCATGTCCCTCTCAGGGCTCAGAGTCTTATTCCCCATATTACAGATGAGGGAACTGAGACACAGAGAAGTGAAGCGATTTGCCCAAAGTGACTCAGCAGACAAATGGTGGAGATGGGATGAGAATCCATATCTTTCTGACTCCTGGGTCCATGCTCTGTTTACTAGGCCTCGCTGGACCTCCTCATTTGGTAAGGAGGAGCTTGAGGACAGCAGGCGTGGGTACATGGTGTTCTAGGCTCTTGCCAACTTGAAGCACTTGAATTTTCAGTCTTGCACATCTTCAGCCTGCCCATTCCTTTCTGTCGCCTGGATAAGCTTCCTTGGAATTCTTCTCAAAAAAGAAGTTTGGAAGAAAGGGTCACTTTATTTTGTATGCGCTTGTCATTTGCCCAGGCCTGTTTTACTTTGAGAAGATGTGATTTCATCTGTCAGAGTTTCAATCTAGGCCTTGCCCATAATTTAGAAACCAAGGTGGCCAAATCTATAGAGCAGTGGCCTGATAGAAGGACCTTGGTTCTAATCCCAGCTTTGTCACTTGTCTGCAGTGTGATCTTGGGCAAGTCACTTAATTTCTCTGGGCCTCAGTTGCCTCATCTGTTAAATGGAGACAAGGAGCCCCATGTATCTGTGATTCCCACGTGGGACAGGGACACTGTCCAGTCTGATTAACTTGTATCTACACTACTGTTTAGAACAGTGCTTGACATATAGTAAATTCTTAAATACCATTATTAATATTATTATTAGTATTATTAATAATTCCACTTGTGGGGCCCCAAATTTTCCAGTGCTGTCTGTCTTCCACTCGCATCTCCCCTCCTCTACTTCTAGTAGAGGCCAGGTATTTGCTTTGAAGCTAGGGAGCAGACAGATGACAGACACATTGCCATTTTATCTGCAAGGCTGTGTTAACAAGATGGCCGTGTCCCATCCATTTCCGGCCAGTGACTGGCAACAGATGTGCCTGTGTGGGTGAGGAAGGATCAGATGCTCGAGGTACTGGAGACTATAAAACTCTGGCAGAGAACGAAAGCCCGATGGCTCAAGCTCCAGCTGGTCCACAAAAAAAATGGCTGCTCGAGCAGAGGGGAGAAGATGGAAGGTGACTTTCACCATTTTCCTTTCCCGACCGTTGCCTCGACTCCCCAAAACTGCCAAAACACCACTAGCCTCCATTCTGTGCCTTCACAAATGTCATTTTTGATTCATCTCAATCCTCACCCACCCGTAGTCAAGTCCCATCGATTCTTCCCCTACACTGTATTTTCCAAGATTGGACCCTTTTTCGTCATCTCCCCCCAGTCACTATTCCAAACCAGTCTCAGGTCTGCCACTTTTCTTCTCTGCGATCTTGGGCAAGTCACTTAACTTCTCTGTGTCTCGAGTTACCTCATCTGTAAAATGGGGATTGACTGTGATCCCTATGTGGGATACGATCTATATTCAACCTGATTATCTTGTATCTACTCCAGTGTTTGGGTAGTGCCTGGTGCAATCCCCGGCACACAGTAAGAGCTTAACAAATACTATAAAAAACGATTACAGTGGCCTCCTTGCCGATCGCCTGGCCTCTAGCTGCACAGTGCAACTGAAAGTCATCTCCCTCGAGCAATGATCTATTGTGACACTCCTCTTCTCAGAACTCCCATCAAATCTAAGCTCCTGATCTTAAGCTTCCAGACCTTACATCAGCTAGCTTCCCCTTGCCCAAATGATGTCACCTCCCACTTCTTGATTCTAGCCAAATGGGCTCTTACGTTCCGTACATAGCTCTGTCTGGTCCAAGTCCTTGTGTATGCCTTTATGCCTTCCTACCCTCTTCGATGAATGCATCCTTTCCATCTTCTAAAATCCACTCATTCTGCCTTCCCTGATTCCTGTCACACCAGCTACCCTCTGGGAATTTTTGAAAGCCCTGTCGATGACTGTATAGGTTTTCAGAGAAGTAATGTGGCTAGTGGGAAGAGCATGGATCGGGGTGTCTCAGGACCTGGGTTCTAATCCTAGCTCCACCATTTATCTACTGTGTGACGTTAAGGCAAGTCATATAACTTCTCTGAGGGACAGTTTCCTCATCTGCCTGTTCTACTGCCTACTTAGAATGTGAGCCCCTTGTGGGACCTGATTATCTTGTATCTACCTCAGCGATTAGTATAGTGCTTGGCACATAGTAAGGGCTTAATAAATACCCTGATTATTATTATTATTTTTAATTATTATCATTATTGCATCATTTGTACTCTCAGGTTTCTTTTTTTGTTGTTACTAATGCTCAGGCTTCTTGCAGATCTGCATTTGTATTTGCCATAACCATCCTTTAGAGAGGAAGCTTTTAGAAGGAAGGGGCTACAGATGTTTTTCCTGGTAACTCCCCAATGTAAATCCTCAGCCAATTCAATTAATTGGCGACCACTTCACTTGTAATCCCCGGGATCTGTTCCTGGGACCAGTAGGTCCCTGACCTAAGGGAACATTTTATTCCATTTTTAGCATTCAATCAAACATTCATTTATTGAACCCTTAATGTGTGCAGAGCACTGTACTAAGTGCTTGGGAGAGTTCAATATAACGGATTTTTCTAAAAAAATAAGGAAAGGAGGGCTCAGTCAAGGAAGCCCTCTTGGAGGAGATGTGCCTTCACATCTTTGAAGGGGGAGAGAGTAGTTAGCTGAAAGATATGAAGAGGGAGGGCATTCCAGATCAGAGGCAGGATGCCTTGGTGAGGGGTCGGCGGTGAGATAGACGAGACTGATCCTCCTAGCCCTGCTTCGACTTTCGCTACAACCAGGTTCCATCATCTGTAACCCTCACACTA
Organism: Ornithorhynchus anatinus; assembly: GCF_004115215.2. Lineage (NCBI taxonomy): Eukaryota > Metazoa > Chordata > Mammalia > Monotremata > Ornithorhynchidae > Ornithorhynchus > Ornithorhynchus anatinus. The sequence goes on along the minus strand of NC_041733.1, from coordinate 17,820,651 downwards.
TGTGTGTCATTTGCAGGTGACTGAGCGGCTTCCCTGGCTCTCGACTCTCCAGCGGGATTCTTTTCACTAAAGATGGAAACACTGGAGTCAGAATTGACCTGCCCAATCTGCCTCGAGTTGTTCGAAGACCCCCTCCTGCTCCCGTGTGCCCACAGCCTGTGCTTCAGCTGTGCCCACCGCATCCTGGTGTCCAGCTGCAGCTCCGGAGAGTCCATCGAGCCCGTCGCCGCTTTCCAGTGCCCCACCTGCCGCCATGTCATCTCGCTGAACCACCGGGGCCTCGAGGGCCTCAAGAGGAATGTGACCCTGCAGAACATCATTGACCGCTTCCAGAAGGCCTCTTTGAGTGGGCCCAACTCCCCCAGCGAGAGCCGCCGTGAGCGGACCTTCCGGCCCGGCCCCGCCATGTCTGGCGAGCGCGTCGCCTGCCAGTTCTGCGAGCAGGACCCCCCGCGTGACGCGGTCAAGACCTGCATCACCTGCGAGGTGTCCTACTGCGACCGTTGCCTGCGGGCCACCCACCCCAACAAGAAGCCCTTCACCAGCCACCGCCTGGTGGAGCCCGTCCCAGACACGCACCTGCGTGGGCTCACCTGCCTGGAGCACGAGAACGAGAAAGTGAACATGTACTGCGTGGCGGACGACCAGCTCATCTGTGCCTTATGCAAACTGGTGGGGCGGCACAGAGACCACCAAGTGGCCTCCCTGAGTGACCGGTTTGAGAAGCTCAAGGTAAGGCCCTTCCCACTCCTACATCGCTCTGGCGAGCTGGGAATCGATGATGATAATTGTGGCTTTTGTTAAGGGCCTAATATATGCCAGGCGCTGTACTAAGCGCTGGGGTAGATACAAAGAGAGCAGGTTGGACACAGTCCCTGTCCTACACGGGGTTCACATTCTTAGTCCCCGTTTTAAAGATGAGAGGGAGCTGAGGCCCAGAGAAGTGATGTGACTTGCCCGAGGTCACAATCAGTGGTACTGACTGAGTGCTTGCTAGATGCAGGGTACCAGATTAAGTGCTTGGGAGAGTGCAGTGTAACAGAAATAGCAGACAGGTTTCCTTGCCTGTAATGGGAAGGGAAGAGCTGGGCCTCCAGGTTCCGTGATACATATCTGGTCTCATGGGAAGCAGTCTCCCTCGCCTTCCCGGCCGGTGACTCTTGCCTGCCAGGGTCCGCTGAGACCCGGCCCAGCTGGGGTGGAGGGAAGCGGTCTGGGGAAGCAGAGTGGCATAGTGGATAGAGCACGGGCCTGGGAGAATTAAGTCATGGGTTTTAATCCTGGCTCCGCCACATGTCTGTTGTGTGATTTTGGGCAAGTCACTTCACTTCTCTGGAGCTAAGTTACCTCATCTGTAACGAGGAGAGTGAGACTGTGAGCCTCACCTGGGACAGAGACTGTGCAACCTAATTTGTTTCTATCCACCCCAGAGTTTAGTACAGTTGCTTGGCAGATAGTAAGCACTCAACAAATATCATTATTATTATTTTGAGCCCTTCCCTAGAGAGAAATGAATCCGTTGGGCCACCCAGCACCTCCCCACCCCTGATGAGCCCTGGACTCAATTCCCAGGTCAGTTCCCAGCTTCCTTTAGTAGGCAGGGAGGGTCTCCAATCTGTGGTTAAGGATCAGCTCCATTCGAGTCCCTAACAAGCCCTCTGCCTTAGGGGTTAGTGACGGCGGGAGTCCGTTGATAGGGAGGCCTGGGCAACAGAGCGGGGCTGAGGATCAGAATGAAGAAGGAAATGGGGGCGACAGGAGGGTTGGGGCCTAAAAATTTGGAGGCGTCAGGACAGTTTGGGGTAAGAAGAATGGTCTAACTCTCTGTGGAGAAGGCAGGGGCGGGGACACTGGTTGAAGATGGGCACAAAGTCCTGATCCTCAAGCCTGGAAGCTTGTTGTGACAGGGAATGTCTCTACCAACTCTGTGAAGTTGTACTCTTCCAAGCGCTTAGTAACATGCTCTGCACACAGTAAGTGCTAAATAAATACCATCGATTGATGCAGGTCAGCAGGACATCATTACTTGCTCTCAAAACCTTGACTGGCCACTTGGACTTTCTTCTTGCTTGTATCCCAGGGCAAGAACACACACTCACCCAAACAGATCGGACATTTGTCTTTCCCATATGTTTCCATTCTTGGTATATTTGGATGCATGCTAACTACCCATTTTATTACTCAATTGCACCAGGCGTTTATTGAGTTGGGGGCAATAGAGTAAAATTTCATTCTAGCAGAACGGGTTAAGAACAAACAGTTTGGGGTTTAACAGTTTGTTCAGAGAAGGTAAAATCCAGGAAATAAATCCAGAGTTGGGTGTATTTAAGTTGAAAGTATTTATCGAATGTCTTCCTTATGCAGAACATTTTATGAAGTACTTGGGGAACAGACAAAATTAGTGAAAGACTCAATCCCTCCCCTCAGGTATCATTGATAAGTAGACCATAATTCAGAGGGAAAAACTAGCTATAAATAGAAACAAGTGAATAAGTAGAAGATTAATTCATGAGTGGCTGACGGGCTGACGAAGAGGAAGGTGGGGAGTTTATTCAGGGAATGTCTTTTCGAAGAAGTGACTTTCGAGGAGGATTTTATACGTAAATCTCAACCCAGAGATGCCCTCTTTCTCCTCCTGTTCCCATCTTGCTCCTTGAGCTAACATAAAAACAAATACCATATTTATTCACATAATTGCCCCACTTTTTTGCATTATTTTTGCCACTCCAAATTGGGAAAGGACAGTTAAATGAGGAATTAAGTCTAGCAATACGGGGAGTGGGAGAAAAATGAGAAGAAAAATAAGGAAGAGAAAGTTAAGAGGACACTTTAGACATTGCATTCTCCCAAGTGCCTCATAAAATAGCTACACAGTGAATTTTGGGAATTCCCTCCTCACCCCCCCTTCTCCTCTTCCTACCTCAGTGCACATTTCTAAAAGGAAACTCTTACGGCGGAGGCTTAGTTCGGCAGTCTTCTGACCCTTCCACTTTTCCTGCC